>NC_047541.1:4082639-4419167 GCF_012275295.1 Melopsittacus undulatus
ATCCACGTTTAGAAGGAGAACTCTTGTCTAAGAGTGAACCAGCAGCCTGCGGGGCTGAACATCCCAGGAACTCCTGGAGACATGGGTTTGGGATTAAGGAGCGCTTGGCACCCACATCAGTGGATCACACAGCTCCAGGTCTGGGAGGGAATCCTCCTGTAGGGATGTGTTCCATGAGCAGGGGAAATGTAACATCCATGTACAGACCCAGGGCTGGGGAAGCAGGATCTGGCCCCCTTTAGTGTGATGCTGCCTTTGCTTCTGCCCTGGGTGGAGGGCCCCAGTGCACCCCTGTACATGCAGGCACACGGCTGGGGCGAGCTCAGAGCCTCAGCAGAGGCAGCGTTAAATCCTGTCATGCAAAAGGTCACAGTGAGACCCAGCAAATGCCCCGTTTAACAACGGGGAGAAATATTTTTCTCGGTGACCTTTGAGGATGAGGTTTAATTGTGCTCTGCAGTCATTCATGGGCACTGCTGCAGCCACGCACGCAAATGATGAGGGCTTGAAGGGTCGTTAAGCGGGACTCTCAGCTTTGCTGGCTTAGTTTCCCTGTGCTGCTGCCCCCAGAGCTGCTGCTGTGACCAAGGCAGTGGTTTTGTAGTGAGGGAGCTGGGATGGACAGGCCTGATGCTGGGTTTGGGATGAGGGGGTGCTTTGCGTCAGTGCAGTTATAGCCTCTCTGCATGCAGAATGCAGGAGCTGTGATACACGGGGTACAGCAACACCCAAGGAATGGGCTCCCAGCTTGTTTGGAGATGAAGCTCAGAGGGAGCACCTGGTGGGGAGCAGCAGCTGCTGCCCGTTATAAGGAGCCTTTAAGATGGTGCAGCCCAGGCCAGCCTGCTCTTGGCAGCAGAGGGGTGAGCTGAGAGGAGCAGGAGTGCTTCCTGAAGGGCTGCCCCAGGTCCTGGAGGCAGAAAGCACAGAGAAGGGGGTACCCTTGCCAGCAGAGATGGGCCTGGGGGTGCTCTCAAGGCCTGTTTGGAAAGCAGGAAGCTCCTATAAGGTATGTGTGGTGTTTTCTCTCTTTTTAGCCTGGTGTGTGCCAGAATCACTGCAAATCATTCCTGTGGTGCTGCTCCTGCTGCGCATGGGGATGCTCGCTCGAGGCTCCTGCGGCAATGCAGCCGGTGTCCCTTCTCCCAGACCCCTCATCCCTGGCAGCCCTATGCCATGGAGACAGGGCAGTTTGCAGCAATCGGTGGGTTAAAGCTTTCCTGGGCCCTGTTCTGGGGCAGCTCTGGGAAAGGGCCACAGGATTTGCAGGTGGTACAGGTGAAAGTGTTAATGATAATAACTGAGGGCTAACTATCTGCTATACCTGGCAACTGCTGCCAGGTATCCTGGATGGCACAGAAGGAAAGGCCAAGTATGGGTCCTCTTTCCAAGAGTGGCTGCACTTAGTGATGCTGCAGTGAGTGACTGTGAGTTTGTCTGCAGCTTCCCTCCAGGCCTGCTCAGTAACGCATCCTACTGGAGATGCCCTAGGCTAGAATTGTTCCAGGATACTGAGCACCCTTGGATGCTGTGAGTCTGGGGGGAAGCTTTGGCACTGAACACTTCTTTGAAGTGCATTGTGGTTCAGGTTGGACATGGATGGACGAGGGGAGCTCATGAAACCCCACATTGTGGCCATAGCTGCTTCCAGGTACGAATGGCACCATTTCCTGCAGGATTAGGACGCTTCACTAATCAGTATTGTGCCCTTTTGCTGAGGGGATGCAATTGCAGTGTGCTGGATGTGAAGCTGGTGGCACAGGGGGTGCCCGTGCTGGCAGGTCAATGCCCCATCTCCTGTCCCTCCCCTCCCTGCCCTGCTTTATTTATTTATGTTTTAGCAGAAGTATAATACAAATAAAGCACAGCTATAAAGATGTCAGGAGAAGTTCAAACCTATTCATTATCCATTTCGCTTAGGTTAAAATTTCCATCAAGGCTGCTTGGTTTTGACTTGAGTCGCTTTCCTTTTAATGAGCTTGATATAGAAGGTAAAAGATGCTAATTCATCCTTACATCTCTATCATCTCCCAGCTTCTGCTATATAAAGCATCAAGGTCGCATTCTGGGGAAATGTCTTTTTACCAAAGGTGCCATAATAATAATGAAGAAGCAATTTGTTTCAGCAAACTGCCTACAGTAATGAAGCTTAATTATAACCGTGTTATTAATACTGCTGCTTAAGGTAATTCACTTCTGAGCGGGGCGCAGAACAGTAAACTATAATTTAAACAAGAATCGAGACCTAATTTAAACCACCAGATCTGCTGTGGGGAAAGGCAAACAGAACACTGCGCCGGCGGTGAGCGCTCCCGGCTCTGCTTTCCAGGCTCTCATTCCCAGCAAGGTCCTTCCCCCCCAGGGTCAGCTTCTTCCCCCACCCCGAGGCTGCTGCTCTTCGGAAGCTCTTCCCTTTCTTTTCCCCCTTCCCCCATAACGAGCAGCGCCGTGAGCCCTGACATCCTCCTTCCCCCAGTCCCTCATTAGCTCTGGCTCTTCCTGCGCTCCCTCACCTCAAAGCCTTCTCTCCACTCCCACTCCCTCCAGCAGCATCTCTGCTTCAATGTGGTTACGCTGGCTCTGTGGAGCCAAATGACAGGAGGTGAGATTTCTGCTTTGCCAGTAATAATGTTCCCTTCAAGCCCCGCGTGGGTAGGAAGAGGAGTAGGGAACCGCAGCATCCTCTGTCCCTTCCCATTCCTCCTCAGGGCTTGCTGTCAAAGCTGTATGTCCAAATCCTGGCGTGCAGAATCCGTTCACCCGCACAGGGTTCAGGCAGCTCAGTTTGCTCAGCGATTACACCCCAGCTCACCCTTGTCACTGCCAGGGGTGGCTCTGCTCAGCATCCTGACAGGGAGGAGGAGGAGGGCTGGGGGAGAAGTAAATAGGTGGAGTGTTTCTTCTTGGAAAGGGGAAAAAAAGCCTCCATCACTGTTCCACTTGACTGCAGCCTCCCGCAGGCTGTTTCATCTCATATTATCTAAGCTCCAAGGGGGTGTCCAATTTGAGGAACAATAACTATAAAGTCATTTGCAGTCCCCCGCTGCGGCACAGCACATGATAGCCTGTGTAAAGCAGCAAACAGCCTTGATGGCCCCTTCTGCCGCGCCGGGCTCGGGCAGCGGTGTGCTGCTGGTGAGCTAAACCAGCTCCTCGGTGGCGAGGGCTCTGCTGGGGAGCTGGTGCTCATCTCATGATGGGAGCAGCCCAAGGGCAAGGCTGGAGCCCACGGCATCCCTGCGGAAAGGTCAGTGGGGCCAGTGCTGATGGCTCTGACCCCCTGCGAGCTGCAGACCTGCTCTGCACCAGCTCCTCCTGCCTCCGTCCGAGCAGCTCTGAGAGGTCACTGCAGCCGCAATGAGCTCAAGCTGATCCTGCCTGTGGAGCTGGATCTAGAGCAGGAAATGGGGGATATGTGATAGGTTGGTGTCCTGCCTTCACAATGTGCTGGAGGGCTTCCTGCTCCGTGCCTGGAGTGGTGCTGGGGGCAGCCCAGGAGGGTTGGTGTGTGCCTTGATGGCTGTGGGGCAGTAGCAACGGGAGCTTTCTGGGCATCGGGATGCAGGTCTGCTCCAGCTGAACCAGACCTACTGTCTGGGTGCAAATATCCCCTCGAGGAAAACTCTTCCTCCTCTTCTCTGCAGCACGGACTGGCTCATCTTGCTGTTTTCAGCCTTCTTGTTTCCATTATTTCCATTGGAGATAACACCTACCTGGAGCTCAGCCCTGCTCCTCCATCTCTGCAGGCAGATGTGGCTTAGTCAGGGGCAGTCACCAGACTTTTCCTATGTTAAACACGGAGCAAACACCTTCGAGCCTGAAAGCTGGACCTGTATCCCCAGGATGCTTCCTTTTGGTCGCAGTGCACCAAACAAACCTTTACTCCTGTATCCTCAGGGAGATGCACTCAGCTCTGCTTTGCCTCTCCAGCCTTGCTCAGCTTGTTTCCCCCTGCCCACATGGGGCTGTGTTACAGACCCACCATCACACACTGTGACATCCCTGCTCCTGCTGGTCCCGCAGCACTGGTGAGCTGTGCTGCTCATCCCACTGCCTGTTCTGATGGCACACTTCATAGCTGCGCTCCTGAACTACAGCCTTAATCCCTGATAAGAGACTTGATCTCAGCGGGAAAGAGTCAACTGGCAAATGCTGTGAGTGATATAAAGCATCCCGGCGGGGCTGAATGCATTACCTGGAGGTTATTTCAAGAGAAACAGGGAAGGGAAAAATAGAGGGAAAAAACAGCAGGAAAAATGGAGGTGAACCACCAGTATTGAGCTTCCCTGTGCACGTGTGTCACCTTGCCAAGCGCTGGGGCTTCCCAAGCCCTCCTCACACCAATGCTTCAGGTAGGAATCAAGCCCAGCACGGGTCTGGGAGATGGTGGAGGCTGAGGTGGAATAGAGCGTGGGCTTCCCTCCATCTCACTGTGCAGCTCAGCTGTTGAGGGCCCTTTGAGATGGTGCTGCAGAGCCCACGGTGAGGCCCTCATGGACCATAGTAAGATGCTTTCTATGCTGTTCTTTCTCCTTGCTTATGCTGTCCCTGGGCAGAGGGGTTCATGATGCCGATGTGAGGTCAGGCATTGGGTTTCCTTTCCTTTCCTGGTGGAAAAGGGTTCCCCCAGGCTGGGAACAGGGTGGGATGCAGAGCTCTGTGGTCCCAGCATCACTCTTCTGCTGAGCACCTGCAAGACCAGTGCACCAGCAAGCTCCATCCTTCTGGGAGGTGGACCAAGATGGATATCAGGAGAGCAGAAAATAATGGATTCACCTGGTAAATGGGATTGAGGGAAAGCCTTTCTGCAGAAATACACTTGCTAGGGCTGCTTAAAGAATAAATTGAGTCAAAATGAGGAACTCCGTGACAATTTATACAGATGTTCTACATGATTCAATACTGGGGGAGAAGGATGAACCTATTACAGTAATTAACTTATTGCACATCAAAGCAAATGTGCTAAAGAGGCTTTTCTGTGCAGCGGGTCCATTCAGCAGAAGAAGAAAAGGGAGCGACAAGGCTGCATGTGGATGGTGGGCAGAGCATCCTCATCTCTGCAGAGCGGGTCCGGCTAGCCTGGATCTAATTTAAGACAGAGTTTGAGATGGGGAGAAAAAGCACTCAGCAGGGACTGTGGGAAGAGCAGAAGTTTTAATTGGGTTTTATCTATTAGTTAATCAGGAAGTATTTTGGTGACAATTAGGTCACAGCCTCTGGCATGTCTGTGAAGCAGCCATCTATCATTAGCCCTACCTGGGCTTGCAGAGTGGTAGTTATGAGTTTCCAACTGGTGAAAAAGCCCTTCTAAGAAATTAAGGTGAAAAGCACGGCGGTGTCCGTGGGGGGACGGCTGTCAGCGGTGATTGATGGCTGGCAGCGGGCAAGAGCAGATGTTTACTGGGTCCAGCATGGCTTGCAAACCTTGGTGCGTCAGCAGCAGCTGCTCCTGCAGTGAGTGGATGTGAGGGGCTGTCCCATAGGGCTGAGCTGGGAGTGCTGGGGCTGCCGGGGAGCTCCAGGGCATGGCCTGCCCTGGGTGTGAGGCTCCACAGCCAGATGGCAGCAGGAGCATTCACTGGCCCTGTGGGAGCTGCTCCTGGGGCCTGCGGAGCTGGACTCATTGTGACTGCAGTGAGCGCATGGAGCTGCTGTGCACAGAGACCAGTCTGAATGGTCTGCTGTGCACAGCTCTGCCCAAACGTGTTTAAGTCCTTCAATCTCAGCCAGGTGCCCGATGCTGTTCTTGAAGTGGGATAGAAAAGGGAGTGATGGACGGGGTTGCTCACAACTCTGGGGCTTGGGCAAAGCTCAGCATGGATGGGACAAATGACCCCCATTAGATCTGTTCAGGACAGAGCAGCACCCTTGGAGGAAAAGCTATTTCAGCATCCTTCAGTTTCATTTTCCTTTTGAGCTAATGCTGGTCCATCCCAACTGCCCTGATCTGTGAGGAAGGGACCAAGCCAAATGATGTCTGAAAGTCTGAGGAGTTAAACCACCAGCTAAAACCTGTACTTTTCAATTCTGAAAACAATGTGAATAAAGGGAAGGAAGCTCATTTATTGCAAAGAAGTGGAAGACTCGGAAAGCAGCTACAAAGCATTTCTTCACTTGTGGAGATGAAATGCTTCAGCTGGTGCTCTCGGGCTGTGTTTGGGGCTGTGTTTGCTGACTCTGCTTTGCTGCCTCATTTACTGCCATTTTCTGGATCTCAAACTTCTGGTTCAGTTTGAGATGGACCTGATTATATTTAATCTCACCAGTTCTCGGCACTGAGGGGAATTGTTTCCCTCCCTGCTCAGGTTTGCCAGTGAATCCTCCAGCTGCAGAATTCACTTGGATCAAAACAGTCAGGGGCTGCTGACCTGCGGGTCACCCTTCAAGGCGTGTTTGCTCATTCGGGCTGCATCGGAGGCTGTGGATTGAGTAAGAGGTCAGGGTTTTCCCTCGGGAGCCAGGCAGAAAGGCTGTTAAGTTGGTTTTATTAGCGGAGACCTTCAGAGAGATGCACAGACCAAAGCAGAGGAGGCACTGCAGGATTTTTTTATTCCTAAGGCTTTCTGAGCAGGAAAGCGGCACCCATGGAAAGGAGCCTCATTTGTTTTCTCCTACATAGCTCTGATAGAAGAGAAACGAATTGGGCATCTCATTAACCATTTGCTTTCCCCACTGCAGCTCGGGGAAGGACATCGTGTGCTGGAGCAGAGCCTCAGAGGCACAGAGGGAGCAATCACACTGAAACAGAGGTGAGGGGAGGCTTAGAGTGGAGCCTGTGGACCTCGGATGTGAGGGTTGGCACCCGGGTACCCGGGGGGGTCCTCTCTAAAACAAGCACTTGTCTGTGTCCCTGAGCCCATCCCTGTAATGAGCTGCAGTGTGGGCTGCTCAGCAGCAGAAGCACTGGGCACATCTCTGCTCCAGGTTAAGTGGTGATTACTTCTAATTAGGAACCACTAAATATTTTATATGCTTCGGATTACCACAAGTGACCAGCGGAAATGCAGGCGGGCTGCAGAGCATGGCAAGTCCTCAGTGCAGCCTCCCCATAGGGCCCCATTAGGGCCACCTCAGCCCCGCACTAGGGATGCAAAACAGGATGAGAACTTCCCATTGTGTCTTACAGCGCGGGTAATTCCAACCCCAACCCCTTGGCCTCTTTTCTGTTGCGAAATGAGGGCAGCAGCAGCTGCAGGGATGCACAGGAGCACACCTATGGAATTCTCCCATCCTCCCGCTCCTCCGCCCTGGCAGGGAGCAGGATTCGCAGCCGCAGCTTTGCCTTTTATTACTCTTCTGTTCTGTAATAAACAGCAGTGGGGATCCGTGGTTATTTAAACACCTCGTGCTTCTGCAGACTGACTTGGGCGGCGTTTTTCCACAGCATATGTTGGAATTTGCAGGGAGCGCAGCCGCGCTCCAGTTACCATTTGGCTTCCCTCAGCCACAAACTGCGGCGCTAATTAGGATAGGGTTCCCCTTGCTCCCCGGGGGAGGTCAAGCACCGCAATTAGCGTTTTGCAGAGATCCCGGAATAGCCGTTGCAGGGCTCGGCCTGGGGGAGGATGAAGGGGAAGGAGCAGGAGCCTTCATCTCGGGTGGAGATGTCCTGGTCTGTGTGCTGGTGGCTCTGCTGCTGCTGACTTCACACTCTCGGCCCTCCACAGCAACCACGAGTAGTGCACATGCCCCTCCAAAGGGAGATGACTAATTCCATGGCAAAGCTTTGGAGCTACATTACTTAACATGAGGTGGGTGCCCTTCATCATATGTCCTGGAGTACCAGCCTGCAGTAAGCTTCCAGCGCTTGTGCAGGCTGGGTTTACACGAAGGGCACCAGCTCTGTCCTGGTGTATTTGTGCAGTGCACAATGCAAAGCTGAGATTATAGAATGAAAATGAACTTTCTCCTCCTCCGAGGCGGCGGTGCAGAGAGCACCCCGAGCCCGGCTATTTCCCTTTCTATTTGTGCCTGCACAGCCAAGCAGGAGCAGGGAGCAGAGCTGTGGTGGTGGATCCTGCTCCCCGAGCAGAGCCAGCCCTGCTTCAGAGGATGTCTGCAAGCTGCTCCCTAACTTTGTTTAGATCTCCCTACATTAATTGCAAGGAGAAGGGCTCCGAAGTTCAGACTGGGAGAGGGGGATCTTTGATGTAGAACGCTGTTGTCTTTGAATAAAGCTTTATGTTATTATGTAAAGCATAAAGGGCAGTAGTTAGAACTCTGTGCTGATTAATGTAATAACTCTGTCTTCCAGGGCTCTTCCCCCTCCTTTCTGTAACGAGTGAGGGGGAGGAAGACTCGCTTCAGAAATGAACCTTTTTCTCCCAACCTCATGGTCCAGGATTTCTCATGGAAGGAAGGAAGGGCTGACACCACTGGCCTGCAGCAGCAGGGGAAATGGCAAGAGGCAGAGAAAGCAGCTCCATGAGGCTGGAGGGGGATTGGTACCCACTGTCCCAGGTAGGAGAGTTGCACTGGCCCCCAGAGGGGTGATGCTGGCTGGGCACTGGTTGTGCGTGCAGCGCATCCACCTCACAGCCCCCCTGTACCCCAAAGACAGCTCCACACGGTGCTCCCCCCAGCCCAGAGGCAATGCCGCCGCTGGAGGCACTGTGCGAGCAGCAAACCCTCCCTCCCGATCGATCGCAGACGTGGGGGGTCACCTAATTGGGCCCTGCTCACAGAGAGCTGTTACACTGGAGCCCGGGCGCGGATCTCCAGATGTCTGCGAGATCATAAATCATGTTCCGAGCCCGGCTCCATCGATCCACTGCCGCCGCGCACCCCGCAGGAGGATGCAGGATGCTGCAGCAGGAGCGGCTCCTGGATGCCCTCGGAGTGTTTCTCTTTGCGAGGCAATAGTTTGCTGGTTTAGGAATGAAATTCACTCGTTGTTTGCTTTGGCTTTGGAAACACTCCAAGGGTTCTGGCTAAACAGAAACTGATTAATTGCTGGTGCTTCGCTTTGCCCCCAGCACAGGCTGGGGTAGGAGCCTCTCCTCCCCGTCCTGCCCCATGCCCTGCTGGAGCTGCAGCTGCTTGTGCTTCACAACTCACTCCCATCTTCACTGCCACATCCAGAGCCCTCGTGTTTGTGCTCAGCCTGGGCTCCAGACAGGACCCAAAAGCCCGATTTAACAAGAAAAAACTGTTCCAAATGTAATTCCTTCATACATGCATGGCTATGGTGTGCATCCCTTGCTGGAATTTTGCTAAAGCAGCCTCTTTCTGCTCTCTCCAGATGAGCAGAGCTCGGATCTGTTCTTTTCACACCTTCCTGCCTGAGGTTATGCCTATGGAGGACACCTGGGAGAAGCCATCATCAGCCCTGTGCCCGCATCCTGCTTCAGGAGCAGCCGGAGGAGCCCTCCTGGTATGGATGTGCTTGGACCAGGCTTTCCCACCAGCCCCAGCAGGGTCCTACCTTCATAAACCTCGATGGTGTATGGGTGGGCTGTTGTCTGGGACCCTCTTTGTTTCTGGAGCCTATCCTATACCCAACACACTGTCTGTCCTTGGAGCTTGCTCAAGAGGCTGTGCACTCTCTCGGCTGCACCCAGAAGTGATGTTGGGAGAAGAGCAGGAATAATCACCACAGACCCAAGGTAAAAAACACAATAATCAAAGACCAGTCCTAAAAACTCTGCTTTAATCTTTGTGCTGCCGGACCCAGCCTCCCTTTCATCTAGGACTCTGCTGTTCTCTCGTTACTCTGCACTCAGAGAGACCACAAGGCTGGAAGAGAGGAAGAAAAAAGACAAGATTAAACTAATGAGCAGGTAAGCAGGTTGATTATTGTGTCTGATCCTTCCTTCCTTCCTGTTAATTCCTCTGAACCAATCTGGGAGGCAGAGCCCACACTAACTTTGCAACAGGCTGTTGTGGCCATTTCCTTCCCTACACCCTTTATCCTAGCGATATTCAGGTCTGATTTGCAGAGCTGCTTTAAGGATGCATCAGCCACGCTGGGCTGTCTGATGATGACAGCATTTGCCTGCTTTGGGCTTCTGGTGATTATATATGTGTTATGGCATAATGGTGCAATCTGCAAGTGGGAGAAATGGATGAGCAGCCTCCGGCCTGTTGCTGAAAGCCATCCTGAGACTCATAAAGAGGTCAAGGTCAGGATCTCTGCACTGGGCCTGTGAGTGTCTGCAGGACTTGGAGGTATCCTGGGAAACATCCTACATCCAGCAGGGCACAAAGCAGTTTAAACTGGAAATGTGGAAAGGGGTGGGAGAAGAAGGCCAAATCCTTGGGGTGCTGAGCCAGCTCTGGCTCAAAACACTGGGCTTTCTGCAAGTGTTGTGAGTGTTTCTGGCTGTTCCCAGCTCCTGGGGCACAGGGTGATGCTGTGTGTGCTGTTGCTCTGGGCACACAGGGCTGCATCCTGGGTCTCGCTTTCCCACGGGGACAGAGGCCATGTCGATGCCATTAGGAAGAGCCACATCCTGGATCCCACATCTCATTAATCCAGCCAGTGAGTAGCCAAATGTGAGAGGTGATCGATCAAGCCTTGGTGGAAGTGTTCTGTGCCCAGGGCTGGGCTGCTGCCAGGCGGGAATGCTGCAGGAAGGGAGGACAACCTGCATGGGGGGGGTGTGCGGTGGGGGAATGAGCTCTGCATCTCCAGCTCATCTCAATGAGCAGTCTGGATCAGGGCAGAGGATGCTCCAGCAGCGGGGCTGTCCTGCTGGCTGATAAACCTTCAGTTTAGTAGCTACAGACTGGGAATGGGAAGCAGCCTGGATAAGAAGCCCTGGCCTGAAGACTCCTTGTCATGGGTGGTATGGAGGGGGGGGCTGTGTCACACTTTGCTCATCTCCCAGGCTCAGGACATCCACTTCCTTCCCAAACTTCTGTTTCTAATGATGTTTGTTGCAAAGCCGATTTCCTGCTTTGTTTCCATCTGCAGCCTCCTTTCAATCCAATTAGTGCCTCGTTGATAGCTCCTTGGATTCTGGTGATGGAGTTTGGGTGACCCCTGAGTTTGAGGTCCATCTCTCAGGCTCCTGTAAGCAGCTGCCTGATGTATCCCCTCATTTCGCCTTCCCTTGCCGGGGCTGCCTGCCCGCTCTGAAGTGTTGGTGCTGTCTCCAAAATAGAAAGCTTTTCAATTAAGAATCTTACTTTTTAGGGCTCATTAAAAAGAGAGAGAAGAGAAGGGTTTTCTTCTTTGTGAGTAATTATTATTAATGGCCTTTCTTCTTAGCAGAGGTTTGTTAGCTCTGGAGGAAGGGGAGTGCTGGCAGGCTCCTGCACTGGGGGACTGTAACTGGAAGTGACGGAGAATGATGTCTCCTACTTATTTCATTAGCAGCAGAAGACATCTGAGGGAATACGTGCTGGGGATGCAGCCGGGAGAGATTCCCACCTCATCTCTGCAAACTGCTCCATTGCCGTAGGAAGCCTTTTGTCCCCTTGCAGCCCTGCAAGCACAAGGCAAACTCCCAGTAACCGGATGGAGCACAGCCAGGGCAGGCTGACAACGGCACACTGGAGTCTGCACCATGCAAACCACACTCCAGCTCCTCTAAACCCTGCCCCGGCCTCCCCCCTTCTCCTGCACATCAAAGCATCCCAGCACAGCACTGTACATGACCCACTTTTGTATCCAGAGCATCTGCTCCTGTTTGAAAGCTCCTAATGCCGCAGTAATCCCGGATGATCAAAGACTCCCCCATCCACCCACAGGTACCACACAAACAAGGAGGAGCCCTGAGCAAGGCTGGTGGACGAGGTGCTGTGGGCACAGACCCGTACAGTGCATCCCTTCCTGGAGCACCACTGGCTCCGAGCTCTGCTGGAGCAGAAAATGGGACACATCCCTGGGAATCCTGGTCTTGGCCTCACTGGGAAATTCAAGCTGAGCAGGATGCCTGTGTCTGCCAAAGAAGGGAAGCTCTGCTGTCCCTTGCCATACAGGAATGACTGAAGTGAGAATCCTGTATCTTTGCGGAACGAGAGGAGCATCATCATTCCCTGCTCTGTTGGACAGTGATGCATCAAACCCCCTGCAAATGCTGAAGGTGCGGTAATCCCCTGCCCCTACCCTGACTGCTGTGCTTGTTGTCTGGGAAGTCCAGGTTCAGGCTCTTGGCAAACACAGGTGGAAAGTGGCATCAGCAACCTCCTTCTGCTGCTGAGGAGTGCCTACTGCAAGTGATGGCCTGAGAGCTACTTCACTGGTCTATTTCTGTGATGGCTCTGATGAATGCTAAGGTTTTGAAGAAGGATGGAGAGGCCTTTCCATGACCCCACCAAACTCTGTTACCCTTCAGGGACAGGCAAGCCCCCACACTGAAGAACACTTGACTGATGGCCAAGGCTCTACATCATAACCATTGCCTCCCCGTTCACACTAATTGTCCTCCTCCTCACCTGCAGAGTGACAAATGACATGGGTTTAATGGAGATGGGATTCCCCTGGCACTCCTCATAATCCCTCTAAAACCATGAATGAGGATGTAGGCAGGACAGGGCACACAGGAAGCAGCCTTCAAAAGAGACATTCCCCCTCTACCTGTGTCATCCCTAACAGTCAGCCCAAACTGATGTTTCCCCCAGGTATATTTCCTCAGCTTAAGCCACTTTGCTTCCTGTAGTAGGAGCAATAGAGTGATTTCTCATGTTCAAAGAGTGCATTTTGGTTTGGGTCTCTTGCAGATGAGTGCCTCTTCGCACTGCCATGGTACAGCCAGCCCCTTGGCAGCTCCCAGGCACTGGTCTTAGCAGAGCTGGGTGATGGGGAAGGATGGCAGAAGTGGGAAGTAGAGCAATGGATTCAACACCCCCTCCAAAGCCATCAGCTCAGTCTATTATCTCATTATGCAGACCAAACATCCCAAAACTCCTGGTCATTAACAAACAGGGCAGGTGATGAGGATGTGCCCCTAGGACCCACCTCACTGCTGGCCCTCCCTCTGGTAGGGGTGGGGAAAGGAGCCCTGAGAGGGATTACAGCATCCCCCTAACCTGTGGGGCTGTAAATCACTGCCTGCTGAGTACCCATAATATACAAATTGGAGGTAAGGTTACTCCAGAGAGCCAATTAGTGCAAATCTAGGCCTGCTAATGGCAGCATGATCAGATCCTGCTCTTATCTCTGGGCAGATAAGGTGCTGGGAAGCAATCTCTGAATGCAATAGCAGTTATTATTACAGCTTCACCTCTGGTCTGCAAAGCCTCTGGGAAGCTCAGTGTCAGGCAGCACGCTGCAGCTCGGGGAGCAGGAAGGAGCTGCATGTGAAGCATGGGTGTTGCCAGCTCCAGCCTCTGGTGAGGTGTGGATGCTCTGGCTGCTGTCTCTGGTTTACACTTCCCTCTACCAGGGTATAAGGAGTGGGGGATCCCAAGCAGATGTGATTGTTGAGCAGAGCATCCTTGGGATGCACTGTGTGTGTGGGATGTGCAGTGAGGCTGAAGTTGGACCCAGGGCCCTTGGGAGCTGGTGCTGGGTGTTCTGCATGTGCCAAGTGTGTGCTTTGAACCAACTGGTGCCAGTAATTGTTGTGAAATTAGAAGCTGTATAACACGGGGAACAGAGCAGTAAAGGATCCTAAGTCTCCCTGATGGTTCTGGTTGTTAATGTCTGCCTGTAGCTTAATTACACCATCAATTCCATTAAATAGTGCAGGAACTAACTGGGATTTAATGAATACATGGAAAGGAATAAATTGGACTTACACTGTAACTGATACCCCTTTATGGAATTGGAAGAAACTGGAAAGGAGATTCAATTTCTGCTAAGTAAAATCAGGGAAAGAAACGAATACAGATTAAAGGCCTGACCTGTAGTGGCAGCTCCAGCACTGCAGTGGCAGTGCCTATGGGATGTAACACCCTGGGCAGGGACATGAACCCGGTGAGCATGGTGTAGCTGTGTGCTCAGCACTGCCAGGGTACTCCTGAGCTCCACACCTTCCTGCAGGATACAGGCCTGTCCTTCCCTTGCTTTAAGCCCACATTTCAGTGGAAGATGTTTGCTTTCTTTGCTTTAATAACTCCACACTGTTTGCTCTCGAGGTGTTGAAGCACCCAGACACATTTCCTGTGTTGATGAGGAGCAAACAGTCCAGCGGAACACGAGGTCCTGGAAACAGGCAGTGTTTGCAGAGGAAATCCAGAGGTGTTCCTGGATTGCCTCATTGAGAGGGAACACTGACACTTCTTGTTCTGTCTCATGCTGGACCCTGTGTGAGAGCTGAGATGAGATGATGCTGAGTGCACACGGTGCTGGTTTTAGCATGGAGGGAGCTGTGTCCGATGTGAACTGCAACAGGTTGAGCCGGAGGGCCTGTGGGGAAGGAATGAGTTATTCCTACAGCAAGCACGCTGCTCAGGCTTTACTGTCGGCTTTACACGGTGGTGCAGCCGCGGCTGGAGCGCATCCTGATGCTGCTGAGTCATCAGGCAGCCGCGTTAATTAGAGCAGAGGCTTTCAGCTGCTGTGGTTTCCCAGGGCTGGAACAAGCCCAGCGTTGCCGTGTCCTCCTCCCTCTCTCGCCGAGCCGCCGAGGCAGGGGTTGCTCCCATTACTCGGGCAGTGATCCGCCTATTGTCAGCGCTCGGCAAACAACACCAGCAGCAGCAGCTGGGGCAGCGCTCGGGGGCTGCCAACCCAGCCGCTCTCACCCCGCGTTCGGGTTATGCTGAAGCACAAAGGGAGCTCAGGCAGAAAGGCAGCAAGCGGTGCTGCGGGGTGCAGCGAAACCACGGCAGGATGCGAGCGCTGCGCACCACGGAACTCAGCTGCTCTGCTGCCTCCATCCCTTGGCCTCGCCACAAACTGCTCCCGGGCTCCTTCTCGGGAGTTGACACGGGAGTTTTCCCTGTACACGCAGCTGAAATCCACGCTTGCTGACAGCTCAGCCTCCGCCGTGCCACGTAGGCATGTGTAAAAATAGCTGCGCTGCTCCCTCTGCATCCTCATGGGCGAGCGGAGCCGGGGGTGCCCCGAGGGCTGCAGCACCAGCAGTGGGATGAGGCTCGGTTGGCTCCTGCCCTTGCTGCCTGCTCTTCCCTGCCCACCTTTGGCAGCCTTCCCTCACCTTCCCCTTCCCCGCAGTAAGGTGGGACGTGGCGGGCGAGCGGCAGTGACCGATGTGCAGGGCTGATGGTCTGTATGGCGATGCTGAAAGGGGTCGCGACTCTCTAAAGTGCTCGTCAGGATGAAGGATGATGAGACACTTCCCTCCTATGCCGCTGCTAATGATGCTCGGGCAGCCAGGGTTGCCGGGGCTTTTAGTTTCTTTCCTCTCTGCTAGTTCTCTCCCTGTTTATTTGTTTAATTAGGTTATTTGCTGTAGGTTTCTCCCTGCTCCATCCTCTCCCTGCCTCCCCTCTGGCTTCTGCAGTTATTTGTGCTGGATCCCGAGCAGTTAACACTGAAAATTTAATTAGGTGCTTGGATGGAACCTGGAATAGTGTCTGTGAGAGCTCCACAGCCGCTTGGCTCTTCACTTGGGATCCAGGCCACTTTGCAGTGAGCAGGGGACATGGGACCCGTTGGGGTTTGTTTTCTTCCCTGCTCTATTTGAGAAATAATGTTGCTCTTTTAAGCCCCTGCCTTTTGTGCCTGTTTTATTTTCCCCTATCACCGAACAATAGGACTTGTCCTGCCGTTATCCATTACATGAGAGCGCATTATGAGAGCTCAGCGTGCGCGGGGGGCTGGAGGAAGGGAAGCAGCGGTACCATCGGCAGAGCTGGGGCTCCAGCCCCCCAGCAGCCCCATCCATTGCTCCTGATCAAAAGGTGGCCCCAAACAATGAGGAAACCGCATCACCCCCGCTTCATTGTCTCTGCAGTAAGTACATGCTCAATGAAGCACAAGTACCGCCTTTCCCCAGCCTTAGGCTTGGAAGTGTGAGCAGCCACTAATAAATTACTCCCCAAATTGACAGTTTGGGCTTTTTTCTCTCTTCCTGTAAAACAAGTTAAAACGATGCCAGGCTCTTCCTTACCGCTCCCTTTTATTTTGTTGTAAAGGATCAGACACAGGGGCTCCAGCGTGAATAAACTCAGATTTATGTCCCCATCAGCCGGATCCTTAAACTTCGCCAGTACTTAAAACGTACACGTTTTAACTTGAAAAATCACCAGGTTTGTCTAAAGGAAGGTTTCTCCCATAAACCAGGAAACTCATTTGAAGGGAGAAATTCTCCACCGAAGCGAACCCAGGCACTCATAAAAAAGTTAAACCAGGCATAAAGGGAAATGTCAGCTCTGGGGGAGAGCCAGATGTCTCTCTCTTTTTTTCTCCTTTTTCATATTTTTATAACCTAGATCAGATTATAGCAGAATATATGAATGTCTCGAGCAGGGAGGGGGATGCAGCAGGAGGAGGATTGCGCTTCCAGCCTTTAACTTGGTGTAATGTGGAGCGCTCGACAAAGAAAAACAGTTTTTCATTTCTAAATAAAGCACTTGCGAGTGACACGTTTATTGCTGGCAAAGAATTACTCAAATAAGAGACATTGTCAGCTATTTATTTTAAAAGCTTTTTTTTGTTGTTAGTTTGGGAAAAAGGAGACATCAAAAAGCCCTTTCCATTCTGCTCAATATTCCTTTAAAAGCTTTAAAATACAGTGGGTTTTCCGGTCCGAACTTGCCTTTCTGGTGCTCCCAGAGCTCTGGGGGGCCTTTGTGGGGAGCTGGGGTGCAGAGCTCCCATCCCAGCCGAAGGAAGCCCTATGGGTCATGCAGAGGATTTGTGGACGATGCTGGATTATGCTCTTGTTATTCCACTGCATGATGGCATTATGAATTATGGCATTTTTCAGGCTCCCAGCATGATGTGGATGGTCAGAATGGGTTGAAACGGGTGGGTGCTGAGCTGCTGAACCCCAGCATACCTCAAAAGCAGCCCTGTGCTTATTGCTACCCAAGGCAATGAATTGCTGCCCTCGCTTCGATGCCACGGAGGCCGGCAGTGCTCCACCAGCAGCTTCCAGGAGGGAAGAGAAATGGAGACCCCGAGGGCTGGGAGCGCAGCAACCTGTAACTACCACAGCACAGGAACCGAGCCAAGCGCTGCACGCTGGGAGCTGATGATAGCAAATGCACAGGGGCTCGTGGCTCCATTTATCCAGAGCACTGCGAGTCCCCTGAGCTGCTGCTGGAATGTGCCTCCACTTTGTGCCTGGAGGAGCAGGAGTGAAGAAGGCAAAGAGAAGAATGGGCAGGGATGCCATGGGCTGGGGCCGTTTGGGTCCATGCTGATGTACTTCACCCTCGGCTTGCCCTCCCCTCTCCCTCTAAATCCACATACCCTCTGCTTCATGTGTGCCGTTTTGTATTTGTCCTTTCATTAGCTTTTCATCTCAGTTACTTTCTTTTCCCCACAGATTGTTCCATTTCTCCTGCCTTCCCCCTTTTCTGTTCCTTTCACTCTATAATTGGATCATTTGCGGTTTATAGGAACGATGAGAAACAAAAGGTATTGACAACCCAAGCATCCAAAATTATATGTCAAACTCAAAAAAGGGAGATGAAAAGAAAATCTGGATCCTCTTCCTTTGCATTCTGATTCCTGAATCCACATTGCTCAATAGTTCCTTGTGTTCAGGGCTTTTTCTGGGGGTGTGTAAACTAGAAATCTACTTTTAGGAGGAGCTGTAGCCAATTGACTCCAGAGGCTGGGGACTGATGACAGACAACAGTGTCAAAGCCTGCGGTAACTGCTCAGCATTAAACCCTCTTCTCTTTGTGGGTGTAGCTTCATGTTCAGGCCTAACACCTTTAACTCCGGCCCTTGGCAAAGATGGTCAGCTATTCTCTGGACAAAACTGAGTGGGGTTTTAATGTGGATTACTTGCAGCCAGTGGCTCCCAGCTATTCCTGACTTCCAGCTCTGTGTGCTGAGAACCGGAGTCGCTGCTGCTCCTGCCAAGCTTGGGATTCAGCAGCTCTGGCTCCAGAGCATCACTTCTATTGCTGAAGCCCTTCCTGGCACCACGGCCAGGGCGCCCGGAGGCAGGGACCGAAGGCTCTGTTCGGGTCAGCCTGCCAGCGTCTGACCAAGCTCAGAGCAATTACTGCTGGCAGGAGCCCAAGCCATCCATCTCGGTGAATTTCCCTCCGGGGGCTGCCCCGTTAGTAACAAATAACTAATTATTGCTGTCAGCTTTAATAAGAAAACATTAGTTGAAAGATATTTCCCCCTGTAACTTCCCAGCTCTGTATAAATTACCAGAGTCAAAACTAACTTCTAAATTGAGTAATTCCAGCCATTTGTCAGCCTCCAAGAACTGCTTTAATTAGTGCTGGTTAATAAAGGGTTTAGGTAATTAGCAGAACACTTGTCCTGCCTCTGCTTTCTTTTCCTTCTCTTGCTTATGACAACTCAAAACCATCAATTGGCATCTGGCCTTCAAGAGTTATTGGCCTTTTCTACTTTTCACTCTCCCTTTGTATTAAGGTATCGGTGAGAGGATTCATGGTTACTCATGGAACTCGTCTCCACTGATGGAGTTCTGAGAGTTCTCCCTCTTCCTGGCTGGTTTTCCCAGCACGGGCAGCAGGAGCACACTGGTTCCCAGGGGATGGATCAAAAGCAGCCACAGCAGCTGATTCCCGGTGGGGAGCCAGGAGGATGCGCTCAGGGAGCCTCTCCTGTCTGCAGTGAATGTGGTGCTGTCAGCAATGCACCTTTGTGGGGCTCCTCCTGGGCCAGGGGGGCTGGAGATTTGCTTCCATCTCACAAACCTGTCACTGCACCAGAGATCAGTGTTTGAATGTGCTGCTGTGCAGGGAAATGGGCCATGATGGGCACTGCAGCACCATCCTCTTCACTCTCTCATCTTGCTCTGGCTTCAAATGCTGCCCATGCCCATTACCTGTGTGGGTTCCACAAGCAGAACCTGTCATTTCCACCTGACCAGACAATTGCGACTCTCAGCAGCTAAATGACTGTGACTGAGAGCACTGGAGGGGACCACAGGAACCAGGGTGGTGGGGAAGGAGTTAAGGGCAGCACTGCTGGTAAAGAAGCACAGCTGTTGGCTGTGAGTGGGGATTTGCAGAGGCTGTGAGGAATTAGGACCTTCCAGATCTATAAGAGAGCTGATGCTGGGAACACTGGGGCTTTGTGTACTGGAGAGAGGATAGGAGCAGTGTGGAAGAATCATGGGTGAGCCCAGGGCAGCAAGCCCAGGAGGTAAGTGTGGTGTTGGGCACAAAGGGGGGTTCTTCAGTGCTCCCTGGGTCCAGGCTCCTCTCAGGGTTTGCATCTTGCTCTTGTGCTGTGGGAAGCTCTCCTCTACTCCTGAAACAGCTTCTTCTGCCTCCCTGTGACTGGCGTTCCCATAGCTCACTTGGTAGGCAGCTGAAAACGGCTAGATTCATTGGGTTTGCTTGGTAAATAGAGCTGTTTGACAGATGTTTATGCTTCACATTTTAAATGCTTAAGGATTAGTTAGTCTAGAAGTTATCCTTGTGGAAAAATCCTCACTTTTTGGAGTTAAAAAGCAGCAGGGCTCTAGCTTGGCTCTGCAATGCTGGAGGGTTATCCCATTGCCATTGTGCAGCCCAAGGGGATGTGAAGCTCTGCAAAGGGTCCTGGCCAGGACAGGGCTCAACTTTCAGCCCCCATCTCAGTTGAGCAACACACAAAGACCCCTCCATGGGAATTAGACCCAGCACTTTCCCATCCTTTAACCCATAGTGATATGTCACTGATCAGTGCAGTTGGTTCTAATAGCTCCCCAGGTAGATCTGGGAGAGCAACGAGTTGAACATAAAAATCCCTTTATTATTGCCATTCTGCTTTTATATACCCATCAAGCTTTCATATTTAATCTCCTACATCACAATAGCTGATCATTTTTAACATTTGACATTGATAAAGTGCCCGCTGCTATTATTCTGACATACTATAAAACATTACACCCATTTGCAATAGAAAAGGCAAAGAATCAATACTCAGCCCCATTTTCCAGCATGGCAGTAAATCACAGGGAGCCTAACAAATTGTTTTAAACCTAAGCACCTTCAGAACCAATAAAGAACCCAACTGATCCCTGTCCATTGTCATACCTGTCACACATCTTTCCTGTTAAATGGGCACCTGGGTGTTCATCCCAAAACAGCCAGCCCATCACCTCGGTCCCATGGGGAAGTTCTTGGGGAGCCTCTGGGAGTATGTGTTGTGGATGTACCATAAGTTCCTTGGGGCTGCTGGCTGGGATGTGTGGGGATGCTCTACAGTTTACCTCTGGTGAAGGATGCTGAATGAGACGCACGCTTCACCCAGTGCTGCAAAGCAAATTGATGCTCCTGATCCAGCTGCAGGGTCAGCCCTGTCTGTGGGTGTTGCAGAAATGGTCCCACATTGTTTGCTTCCTGATGTGTCTGTTGCTGGAGGGCAGTGACCTTGCTGTGTGTGAGGGTGTCCACATTGACCCCAGTGTTATGAGTTGTGTGCATCCCTGTACAGCCCCCTTGCATCCAGTCATGTAAAGGTACAGGAAACAAAAAGCAGGCACATGAGTTTTCCATCTGAGATGAGGTGTGCACAGTTTATAAGTGTTTTCAGCACGTCTGCTGTCAAATAGCTCCTCAATAACACTGTTTACCTGGGCTGACTGATCTATAGGGACCTGGCTCCCAGACCCCAAGCATGACATTTTAAATGTGTCTTCATTTCATTTGTAAGGGATTAAATGAACGTGTTTTGACAAGATTGATCATATGGAGGTTCGGGTGATTTCTCTTTGTGGCTTCAATCTATAGCTTGTAGAACTGGCAGAATATTATTGTGTCTCATTAAAATAATGCATGGCTGGTGGGTGCTGCTGCACACAGGAAACAAGCCGTCAGGGAGTTCCCTCTGTTGAGGCTGCCCCACGGAGGCGATGGCAGCATCACCTCCCATGTCAGTGTCCTGGAGATGTTCCCTTGGTCCCATGTTAGATGGTTATTTAAGCCATGCTCTGTGGAAGGATGCTCTGAGCTAACTCGTGCTCTTAACAGTGGCTGGGAGGAGGAGGCGGTGCGCTCCAAACCCTCTCTATCTGTGCATACCCATATCTTTAGCAATAATGTTCCTGTTATTCCAACCATCCCAAGAGGGAGCTGTGTGGGGCCATGTGCTGGTTCTGTGGGGGTGACCCAGCGGTCTGGTTTGGTCTTTG
Source organism: Melopsittacus undulatus (assembly GCF_012275295.1). Taxonomy (NCBI): domain Eukaryota; kingdom Metazoa; phylum Chordata; class Aves; order Psittaciformes; family Psittaculidae; genus Melopsittacus; species Melopsittacus undulatus. Next base: position 4,103,774 of record NC_047541.1, read on the forward strand.
AGACCCTCACCCTGTGAAGTGTTCTGCAGCTTTGGGCACTGAGCCTGGATGGCAGGATGGGGTTTTCCCTGTGGGATGAGGGGGTTTTGCTCTTTACACTCTCGGTTTCAATTTCATTTACTTTGTGGCTGCCTGCCCTCCATAGCCTTAGGAGAAAAACAAGAGAAAAACCATCTTTAAAACCAGACACAGGTCTTTAAGCCCAGAAGCCCTGGGAGACCCTCACTGGCCTTCTCCTGCTCTAGAGATACTCGAGCCTTGCAGCTCCTTTGGCAAAAGCAGTTGTAAATCACTGTCATCTTCCTTATGGAGGCAGGGAATCACAGCGTGCTGCCTTGGGACAGCAGTAGCATGGGGGGGTCTCTGGACCCCCTTGGGATCTGTGGCCTTTGTTAAGGTGCTGCATGGAGAGGCCACTTGAAGGCCTTGGATGCTGTGCTGGACACCTGCCCATCCACATGGCTTTCAGCCCAGCACAACTGCAATCAGCTTCTGAACTGTTTCCTGTGTAATTGCTGCTAGCAGGACCATTGGGAATGGGGTAGGAGCATGGAAAGACAAGTGTGCTTGTTCCACTGGCTGAAGACAGAGTCATCAGAAGGCTTTGCAGGGCTGGGCTGGTCCCAGTGCATCACACACGGCTCAGGTTTTCCTCTCTTGCTAAGTCACAGCCGTTTGTGATGTTTCTCTTCAGCACACAACTGAATGGAAATAGGAGAGGACTTTTCCTCTCTGCTGTTCTCAGCTTGTTGACATGACTTATCTCCTTCCTGCTTGGGTCCAGGCTTAGGAAGCCATTACCCTTGGACAGCAGGTGAAGGCAGCAGTCTTCTAGGTGTTTGCTGGCAATTTGCACTGCTGCATTATGCATGGGGGCAGAAGACATGGGAGGAAAGTACAAGGAGCAGGAAATCATTGTGGTGTTTTTAATCTGGAAGGCGAGATCGAAGTGCTGTTTGTAGGTTGTCTTTAATGGCCCCTCAGTTGGTAATTGGTGTTATATTATCACATATCTTTAATAGAATATTGATGCTGTTGGCAAAGATATAATCCCAGTGTCAAGAGCAATTCCTCTCTGTCCAGCACATTGTACTTGTTACAGCAGAGCTGGTAGCAAGGCTTGTCTGGTGCATCTCCAATTGCTTGCATGTGGTGCTTCACCACAGGACATCACAGAAACACATGGTAATGACTTGCTTTGGGAGCAGGAGCTGCCAGAGAGGAGATGCTGGCTCATCCCCACTGATCCAGACATTCAGGAATAGGGGCAGAGCATCCCTCATGGCACAGCACAGTGGGGCATCAGCTCTTTACCTCAGCAGCTTCAGTTTCCATTTGAAAGCACATGAAGCAACAATAAATACCAAGCCAGGAAAGTTAAACTCCACCACAGCATGGTAATAAATGGGAACTTAAAAAGAAATCAGTGCTGAGCTGCTCACTCTCGAGTCCTCATGGGGCTGGACTCGGGCATGGTGGGATGATGTCCCTATGGTGCTGGATGCTTGGGATGATGCCCCTATGGTGCTGGAAAGCTGCACATTCTGGGAGCCTTTTCCTCTGCTGGAGCCTGGGAGGTCTCATTTATTGATGAGCGTCAGGCCCTGGATTTATTTAGCTGAGTTCATTTTACTTCTTGCACCTCGGGACCATAAGTGCTGTTTAATGAATCACATCTTCCCGATGCGCGCAGGCACGGCGCAGGAAGATAACACAGTTCGCCTGCAATCACCTCTCAAGCAACAGCAAAGGGAAAAGGGGATCGATCCTTCCCCTGCTATCTCCACCCACCAAGGACTGTGCTGCTGTCCCTCCTTCCCCCCGAGCCCTCCTCTCCTCTTGCTCCCATCAAGGATTTCTCTGCCCTCCTTCAAGGGCACAGGCAGCATCCTTCCGCCTGGCTGAGGGCAGCGGTGTCCTCCCTGCAGTGCTGGGAAGGGAACCTTTAACTCCCTGCTTCTCCCCAGCCCACAGACGTGCAATGAGATCCCTGATGGGACCCAGCCTCGGTCCTTCCCTTGGGATGGCCCCTCCGTTGCCCCTTGCTGGGGTGGCACTCACAGCTCTGATGGATGTGCTTGCTGGAAGAGTGTTGCATCCCAGCGGAGCGATGTTGTGCGCATTCCCGGTACAGCGTAATGTCAAATATCAATCATGGATGATAAACACAGTTTGAAAGCAAAGGACGCTTCAGAAGAACAGGAGAGAGGAATTTCAGGCCTAATTTGGAGCCCTGGTTCCCCCAGCACAGGATGGGACCAGAGAGGGGACCCCCACCAGTGGTTCCTGGAGGAACTGGGTTTCTGTGCAAGCTCAGCACCTTTCTTTGCCCTTGGGATGAGAGACTTTTGTTACTGCAGAAGCCATTGTACTGAGATAGCCATAAACAACATCCCACGCTCAAGACTGCTGCGAGCATCCCAAACCCTGTGAGCTTCTGGATTGGTAAAATCACTTCTAGGAAGCCTTTGAGGACAAGGAGGACTTCTCTTTCCATAGCACCTTAAAGGTCCTTCTGGGACTCTTGGACTGCCTCTCCCTTGTCCCCCCGCTTCCTTCCACCAAGGGGAGCTGCAAACCCATCTCAGAAGGGAAGATGGTTCAAGCTTTGGGTTCCTGCTCTGGATTCCTGCAGGATAACCCCAGCAGCCATGGCTGCCTTGCCTCTGCAGTGGCTCCAGCCTGGCTCTCCCGTTGGATCCAGCATTCCCGGCTCCTTCACTCAGGAGCCCCGAGTTAAAAATGACCCATGGATGTCTCCTCTGATGCATCAAGCCGCCTTAAACAACCTCGTGCTGGAGCAGGCACAGTAAATGTGCTGGGGCTCCGCTGCTTCCATTTCCGTGTCTCCTTGATTGATTCCTTTTTTTCCCTTTCAGTGCCTTCAGCCTCAATTAAGTAAAATGGCTTAGTATGAGCCTGCATTACAGTCATAGTCCCATTGACATTTACACTTGAGCATGGTTTTTTTAAGCACCCTACTCTACGGGAACCTTTAAATAGCCTTGTTTCCATTTTGTTGCGTGTCAGTGCTGATGACAAGGTACAAAACTCTCCAGGAGATGAGCAAGGAGGCATGAGCTGCAGAACCTGCTCCTCTTTCTGCACACCCAAGCTCTCTGCAAGGCTCGGACGGATAAAGCCTGAGCCCCATGGATATGAAAGAGAAAGCTGATGAAAACAGATCCCAACTCTGCAGGCTGGAAGCATTGATGCTGTTGCCCAGCACACATGGGGCACAAGCCATGGCAGTGTGTGGCATGCTGGCTGTCTGCTGCTGGATAGATGCAGTGCAGCACAGCATCCCATTCCTACCGAATCCCAGCCAGGTCTAGAGCTCTTGGGGAGCTTAATCTGTAGTCTTTTAACCAATCCTGGAGCAGGGATATAGTGGATGGGAGCCACTAACGAGTGATTTCTGCTTCCAAACGCTCCCAGCGTGTTCCAAAGCCTGGATGTATTTAACTTTTAGCAAGATACCAGCAATCAGAGCTCTCTTCTTCATCGCCACAAAAGCATCTGCAGTGAGGTCTCCCTGATGGTGACACATTAGCATGTATTTTCTGGAGAGCTGAACCATCATAAGGCTGGCCTTGAAAGCTATTCCGAGTATTTACCGCTTCTATGAGGCCCCCCGGGAGAGAAGGATCTTGCACTGCTGCAGACAGTGCTTGGGAGAGCCATGATAAGCATTCCAGTTAGGAGCAGTTTCGCCTCCATCTAGCTGGGCTCTGTAAGCACTCGCTCCCACCGCTGGTTACTTCCCCCTGGATCTCCCTTGCCCTGGCTGCGGCTTGCAGCAGAAGTGACTCTGCTGGCGCAGGCAGAGGATTAAGGGTTTGGGCAGGGAAAGGGCTGTGGCAGGTGGGAAGCTTTGGGAATGGAAGCGATGTCTCCCTGCAAATACCTCACTGGAAATAAGAACAAGAGGGCGAGACGTCAGGGAGACAAAGCAGCTGCATTGTCTGTCAGCATCGTGCCGCTTGCAGTTTTCCAGGAGGCACTGGTGGGTTTCTGAGTCTACCCGAACGTGTGTGTCGTGTCCTATTACCCCATCCTCAGGATCCCGTAACCATGTCAACCAGAAGGGAAGGCAAGGAAAGCAAGCAAAAAGAAAGGGAAGACTCAGCCTGAAACCCACTATCTTTTGGATTATGTGAAGCACACGAGTACCTGATCCAGCTCTCTAAATTACAGGGTGTTACAGCTTTCTGTTTATAGTGGGATGTCACAAGTTGTAACGATCTGCTATATCATTATGGGAGCAGATGCCAAACTTAGATCTCTACGTGTTTATAAAAAGCTTCTCTCTTGCTGTAGTGCTGTGGAGGGGTTCAGAGCTCCCTGGCAAGTTGGGAGGACAGGGACTGTGTTTGCCTGGGGGCACGTGCAAATGCAAACACAGCTGGGAATGAACATGGTGACACATGGGCAGGGGTTGCCGGGATACCCACCCCATCCAGGAGTGATGTTGAATTACAGCTGCATTGCCATTGTCCTTACTTGATTGTCATGTTTCTGTTAAGAACTTCAGCGTGGAGCAGAAACCATCCATTCTGGTCAGAGTGCCTGTCAGTACATGAGGATGGCAAGCAGGGAGGCTCTGATCAGATAGCTCGCACCAAATATAACAGGTAGAAAATCCCTACTGGGTAGATAACGTTGGACTGGTAATAACAGCCTCGGAGATGAGCAGCCTCGAGCCTGGCCTTGGCTTTGCTGCTGCCTCACCCAAACCCTGGAGTCTCCAGGCAGTGATTTGAGTGGGACAACCTGGGAAGAGCAGCGGTCCCATCCCTGTGCTACTCCATGGGCATCCCTTGGACAACCCCTACTGCTGGCTCAGGTGAGCAGAGGAGGGTCTGCTCGTTGCTCAGGGGGGCTCATGGTGTTATTCCCAGTGTGGATGCTGAATCCAGCACCCCACATCCCCAGCGCAAGTGATGGTGGAGACTCCTGACAACAGCAGCATCGTTCCCTGCATGAAATAACCCGAGAGGAGCAGCAAGCAGAGAGCCTCTTTGCAGGCGTTTGCCAAAAAGAGTGTGCCTGAATAGCAAGAGAAATAAGAGAATTGCTGGAGCTGGTCTGCGGGGCACAGCAGTGGGAATGGCATGTTTTATTCAGTGAGGAGCAGCTGCAGTACCTGGAGCAGAAATTCAGCTTGTTGAGGACTAATCTGGGCAGATCACTGAAGCTTTGAAGAGTCTAAACAGCCAGAGAGCAGATCTCTTCTTGTTGCAAGATGCTTCTGCAGAGGGGGTCAACCTCCTTCCTTCCCTCTGCATGGTGGGACCCCAGTGCCAAGACCCTCCACAGAATGAACCCCAAACTTGTACAGCTCTGAGTCCCCATCCGCAGCCCCTCTCCCACATCCCAACCAGCTCCTCGGCTGCTGCTCCATGTCCTGGGGGAGCATCCTGGGTGTGTTTGAGCCTGCAGCCTGCCCCTGCTGCTTGAGGTCAGATAGGTGAGGTTGTGACAGGTTTTTATTCTCCTTTCTTCTGTGTGCTGGGGTTGGAAGATGAAGTCAGTCAAATCCCTCCTGTTCAGGGCAAAGAGCAACGCTTGCAAAGGCAAAAGCCTAGCTAATGCAGTTCCTCACGTGCCTGGAACATGAGGTGCTGGGGCAGGAGGGAGGCAGGAGAGCATCCCTAGTGCCAAAGCTGCTGCCTCACTTTATCCAGCATTTATTAAGGGTCTGTGGTGCCTTTTGCTTGGCCAAGTTGACGGGCTGTGTTCTGAGCCATATCCTCAGTATTTCACATCAAGCACACAGCTGAGCCTGGAGTTTCTCTTCTCCCTTTTGACTTGACTTCCTCTGGTTTTAGGCTAACTTTATGTTGACCAGCACGCAGCATTCCCAACCCACACACCCCAGCACAGCTCATGGTGGATCCTGACCATGGCCAGACATCCAGGACCACATTAGGGCCATTGTGTGAAGCCCCCTCATCCCTGGCAGGATGCCCTGTCCGGCAGAGAGGGCCAGGCTGGTGCTCTTGGGAAATGACTCCAGCCTGGAGAATGATTTAGGGGAGACAATTTAGAAGTCAGGGTGATTAATGTGTGTGACTTCTCCGGCATGCCGGAGGGGATAAATCAAGGCAGAATGAGGAAGCAGGGCATAAATCCAGAGGGTGTCTGCATGGGGCTGGTGTGGAGGAAGGCAAGGCTCAGCCTAGGCGGCCCCTGGTGCATTCATATCACTGGCTGAGGCTGCTGGTGAGGATGAGGAGGGTTCCATGTGTGCAGAGGTTCTGCTCACCCAGGACACACAGCATTGCTCAGTTGGATCCTCTCCCATGGCATCCCGATGTGGGCACATAAGGTTATATTATCTGCAAGGGAAGGATCCAGGAGTTATCCTGGAGCCCCTTGCAGAAACACAGGAATAATTTGTGAGGATGAAGGAAGCCAAAGGTCTGTGTGTCTGCAGGAGGAGAGGAGCGGGGGGGAAAAGGGAGATTTTATTACAGAAATTTGCCAGAGAGACTCTTTAATAATGTAATTCATCTTTCTGTCAAACACGTCACATTAGTGCAGTGAAAAGGAACTTTGAGAAGATGAATTAAGACTTAAATACATTAAAATGACTTAAGAAATATTTAAATGCAATACAATTTATTTTCTGTGTAGGCTTGTTTCATGCCCAAGTGTCTCTGCCACTTCAGAGGCCAGTCCAAAGCCTGTGAAGTAGGCGTGCAGCTCTGCATAAGCAATGCCACTTCCAATAGCAAGGAGACTTGAATCGGTGCCCAGGTACAGGATGGGGGCTGACTGTGCCGCAGGAGCCAGACCCCTTCCTCCCCACATCCGCCTCTGCTCTGGCTCTGGAGGAGCGATGGGAGAGGAAAGGAAGGAAGAGCAGAGCCTGGAGCTACTGCTTGTTCTGCAATGGTGGGACTAAGAATAGCTTGGTGGAGGCTTTCTGCTGGTGGGTGCTGGGTGCCTGCTCCTCCCCCTGTTTGTCTGCCTTGGGGCCAGGGCTTCGGGTGTCTCTGAGTTTGTTTCTGCTCCTCAACCCAAAGTGCTTCGTGAGAGAGAAGCCGCAGGAAGACTCTGGGATTCATTCAGCTGCTAGGAAATAAGAAGTGGGAGGGATGCTGGAGCACAGAGCGTGGTGAATGCGGCTGCAAGAATTGAACTTTCCTTGCCACAGAGCGCGCTCTGAAAGCATTCCATTATCTCCCCGCGCCCATAGAAATGGCTGGAATTGCTTCCCAAAGTCTTTAAAGGAGCTCTGTATAAAAGGCACGCGGCTGCTCTGTGGCAGAGGAAATGAAAACCCTCAACAGCAGCTTGTCTGTGTGCACTGGGAGGGAAGGGTTCATCTGGAAGCATCCTGCTTTCCATCGGCTCTCCCTGCATGGGGCAAAAGTGGCATAGCTTTGCTTGGGAGGAAGGGCGCAGAGGGCACCCACCCTCAGTGAAGGAAGAAAACACAGGGCAGATGCTCCCTGTTGTAGCAGTGTGGGAGAGCATGGGGTTGCTCAGGGATGGAGAGCACTGGCAGGAACACGTGTCCTGACCCGGCACATCGTCAGGTGCAGGCTCAGCATCCCCCCGAGGTCACCAAGTTGGATTTAAACAGGAGCTGCCTAATTTGTGATCAATAACAACACTTGTGAGTGTGCATGGGGGCAGAGGGCTAATCTGATGGTGGCTGCCGAGGTCGAAGGGTTCCCCTGCAGCAACAAGCTGGCTCTGTGAGCGGGCATGGCTTTGTCTCTCTCCTCTGAAGCAGGGCACACAGCTCTGCAAGGGCGAGAGGGCAGCCTGGGCCACTCACCAGGTCTGTGTAATCACACTGAGCATGTGATGCCCATGACTTGAAGCCACCATGGCTCTGATGGAGCCATTTGGGCTGCCTGGTGGAGGAATGTTCTCCCTGTGCTTGGACTCCATTCCCAGGATAGTGTTTTCCCGCTGGCCTCCCCATCGCTGATGCTCTGCTGATCAGAGGGTGGGGAGGTTTCGTTGCTGCAGATACACACAGCAGTGTGCTCGGTCTGGGTGACCTTCCCCTGTCAGTAAATGATCCTTCCTGAGAGTCCTCTTCCTGCAAACATCCCCCACCATTGGATTAAATGGGGCAAGAAGCTTTTGCTCTACAAATAACATCGTTAGAGCAAACTGGTTTGCCAAGATCACAATTCTCCAGCTACGAAACTGCAGGTGCAGTAGCTCCAGCTTTGTTTCCTTGCCTGTTACTGGCCACTCTCATCATTATAATGTGCAGAAATCCCTCGGAGTTATTCCAGCATATAATACATGTCAAAATGCAGCGACACCCCATTGCCATGCTGCATGTGTATTTACAGAGCATCATCCCAGGGCACAGGAGTGCCAGCGGAGGGTGAGGGCATGCAAAGAGGACCCCTCTGCACTGTCAGCCTGCCCCACTTTCCCACCTCCATCTCATCTTCAGACATCACCTCCTGCTGAAACACAAACTGATGAGCTCCCCGATGTGACAAATAACTGGTGTATAATTGGTGTAAGTTGTCAGAGCGTTCCGGCGCGCTCCCGGTTGGATGTGCTGCAGTCAGCCTGCGTTTTAGACTCCCCTGATCTCGAGTCCTGTCTCCGCAGGATTTACAAGCAGGATCTGAGCACACGTACATGCACAAACATGCTCGGGAAGAGAGCGAGAGCTCGCGCTTGTCTTTCCCATCTTAATCAGGAGGCGTTATCCTTCCTCAGCCCGATCTGTGTGGAACTGGGGCCACAGTGACATAGCCTACCAAGGTGATGGCACTGCAAGGTGTCCTGCTGGCTTTGAGTCTGTTTCCTGGAATGTGATCCGATGTTAAGGGGAAACCCAGCAGATTAGATACTGTTGAAAGTAAGGGATGTCAGGGAGCAGGAATGGTGCTTTCCAAGGGCTCTCAGGGGTGGAGGGACCCCAGGCTCCTCACTCTGTGCCTTCTTCTAGTCTAAGCCTCTCTCTGTCTCTTTTGCTCTGCAAAAACCCATTACTGCCTGTGATATATTTTCGGTCAACCTCAGATAAGTTTTCCCCCTTGCCTTTATTTTATGTCCTCTGCAGGGTTTCAGGAGCTTTAGAATCTTTTGCTTCCCTTTCCTAGGATGCATTTTACGAGGTTTTAATTACTCTTGTTTATTGTTATCGTACTTTAAGTGCCTGCTGGGTCCCTCCGAGCCCGTGAGGGAGCAATTTATAAATAATACTAGTTTTATAATTACGATTATTCCCCAGCTTCCCTGGGTTCTCTGTGCCTCCCCTCTGCCCTCCCCTTTTACAGGCCTTTCTGTTAAGTTCCTTCCTCTCATAAGTCAGACCTGCCGAACCCTCTTGGCTTTGTTTCCACTCGACTTTAATGCTCTTTCTTCCTGCTTTTAGTGAGATGCTTCGAAGCGTAACTGTGCTGGAGGAGTTACTACTGCGTGTAGCCCTGCAGCGACACAGCAACCAGCCTCAGGCACCACCTTGGACCACGACCACACCAGCCCCAAGGAGCTGGGATGGATCACGATGCATCACCGCGCTGCAGCAGCAGTGACTGGCTGTGAGTAGGGGTGAGAGCTGCAGAGCACTGCAGGCTCCTGGCCTTGCCTTGTGTCTGGGTGATGGTGATGTGGGCATTGCCCCGTGTGCCAGGCAGGCAGAGGTAAGTGAGTGAAGCTGCTGCTGCACCCAGGGACCCCAATGGTGGTGCCTGGGTGGCTGGTTCATGTCTCCTGTGTGCTCACCCTAAATGGATATCTCTGCTAATGAGCTTGCTGGCAGGAGCAACTGCATGGACAGCACTTTTGCAGGCACTGCCTGGTAGAAATGAAGTTTTAGCTCATAAAGACAAGGCTGTTGATGAAACCTGGCGCTAGATGCACCAGCCGTGGGATGTACACCCAGGACTGATGTCCCTGTGGGGGCTTGGCCATGCGGTGACTGGGATGTGTGCGGCAGCAAACATGAAGTTTTATTCCCTGACAACCAGAGGATGGAAATGGAGGCAAAATGTGTGTTGTTGTTTGTTAGGTACCATGTGTTGGGTTCTGCTGTTCCTGTATTAGAGCACCCACCTGCAACTGGCACCACATTCCCAGGAGCATCTTCACTCCCCTCCAAGGCCAGGTCTCGCCTCTGGCAGCTCTAATGAGGGGGAAGCAAATCCAGGCTGGCAAGCAAGTGTGTGTTGCACCTCTCACTGCAAAGAGATTGTTAGAGCTGGATTAAATGGGTTTAAGGAAAATGTCTTTGGGATTGGAGCTACAAATGGCTTTTGGATCAAAACAACAGCGTTCATTTTGAAACCCCAAACTGTTTCATTAAACATGTTTGGGCTTTGTTTGTTTATGTCAGAAGCGAGAGGTTTGAAAATGGAAAACTCTTCAGTGTTGTTCTGGCTCGGACTTTCAATGAGGAAGCGAATGCGCTGCAAAGGTGATGCGCAAGAATCAGAACAATTAAACATTTATTTCCTGGGGGGAAAAGGAGCGCTGAGAACGATCAGGAAGAAGTTCACGGGTCTATTTTCAGGCAAACTTCTCTTGGCTTGAAAGGTAGGAGCTGGCATCTGGTGTGAATAGAATCGCGCAGGGTCCTTTGTGTCGTTTGAAGCTGGAGAGGGGAGCCCGCCCGGGATGCAGAAAGGCTTTACTGACACCTGACATTTGAGGCAATCTGCCCTTTTCCAAAGGCAAACGCCTCAGAAGTGTTTTCATGAGCAGTGGCCATAATCAGGCTGCAATCCCAGCTCCCTGAAATCAATGGGATCCTTTGCAGCTGCTGTAATGGGGCTGGTGTCTGGTGCTGACCTCAGCCAGGGGCAAGTAACTCAGGAGGAGAGCAGTCCCTCTGCCCTGTGCCCACCACATGTAGGACACAGCCTCCCTTTAGCACCAGAGGGTTCTCCGGGGGGGATTCTGAGCACCACTGGTGAAAAAGCAACACCCTTCATGCAGGCAGGTAGTGACTGTTTCATGCAGTGGGAATTGCCTTGCGGGGAGGAGAGGTTCATGCCCTGCCATGACTGGGTAGAAATCTCTGTCTTTTTCCAGGTGAGTCCTCTGGTTGTCATCCCATTTCCACAGGAGGACAATCTGCAGAGCATAAGGTCGCTCTCAGCTCCAGTTCATGCGAGAGGGATGAAGAGATGTGTGGCAGGTCTGTGCTGTGCTGTGATCCCAGCCCAGGCTGATGCCCGGGGCAGCTTGGCTGGCACCACTCATGCAACGAACACCACTGCCAGCACATCCCCAGGTCTGGCAGCGGGGGGACTGGATGCACAGTCAGCCGGATCCTGCTCAAGGTGGAGACCTGTGTAAAGCGAGGCAAAACTGAGCTTTGCTTTGCAAAGCGAAGCAGCTGGTTCAACTAATTAAATGTTAAAAATTCCAGCAAGACGAGCGTACCAGAAAACAAACAGCCTCGGCAGCCAGGCCGGGAAGACTTGGAAAGGATCCGCGCGCTTCCCTGCCTCTCCCATATGTGTCTGTGTAGACGCTGGCACCTGTGCAGCCATGTGTTCACACGCCGTGTTTATGGGCTCCAGCGAGCGTGTTTCCATATGGATCTGTGCAGGTCAGAGCTGTGGGGCTCTGCACCCCCATGCCACTCGTGCTTGTGGTCCCCTGCGTGTCTGGCATAGAGCTCTGTGTGTCCCTGCCGGGAGGCAGCTCCATCACTCCTTAGGTAAAAGCCCGGGGGAGGAGGGTAAATATTTGTTAGCAGTGGTTTTGCAAATTGCCACTTTGCGGGGAGGAAATAAGAGCCATCCATTTGTGCTGGCGCTATTAAAGATTTTCTATAAAGTGCCTACATTTCCAGTGCAGCTGAATGGATTTCACTGCAGCAAACTGCGAGGACAGAGAGGCACAGCGGAGGGAAATATCATATACAATGATTCACAAACACATAAAAATACCCTGCCCAGCTTGTCTGTTCTCCCACCGCACAACAAACACCTTGTGACTCACTCTTGAATGTATGGATGTGTTTGAAAATGGAAGTTAGATTTGAACATTATTCATTAAGACCTGGGATTAGTTCACTCCTCCAGTTAGCTCCTAAAAGCCAGCAGGCCAAGTCAGGCTAAAGCACATTTGAAGGCTGTCCTGGTCACGAGACAGGTCTAACAGCCACGGTTCTTTTCTACATCAATGTTTCTGCGTTCAGGTAAAGAAAAGGCAGAAAAGCTTAATTCCCTGCTCCTTGAATGGAATTAATCAGATAACTGAAAGTAGGTGGAAGGTAAAAATCAACATTTCTCTTGGCAGGCACATCTAACTGGAAGGGCCGGGGCTCTCGCTGCACACAACAAGCTCACAATGTGTAGGAGATAAAGCGAGGGGATGGAGGGCATCGGTGGAATGACAGCGCTCCAACGCCTTGCTACAGGCAGTGGCAAACATCCAGGTATGAGTGCGGAGCCAGGAGGTGATTTACGGTCACACACTGATGCAGTTCTGCTCACAAACATGTTAACTCCCCCCAGGAAGAAGCACTAATGAACGTTCCAACGGCTCCTCTGCTGCCTGTCGCATGTGAAGATGCTGCTGAGCACCACTGGACGCTGCAGTCAGAGCACAGGTTGGGACCAGCAACATGTGATGGTGAGAGCTGTTTCCCCAACCCAGGGAGCCCTGTGTTTGACAGCAGACACATAAGCACCTTCTCATGGGAGACCAGGCACACTGGAGAGGAGCAGGGTGTATGGGGCATGGCTCAAAGGACACGCATCAAGCAGCAAAACCAGTTCAAAGCAGACACGGGGTAGCTCACAGCCTCAACATCTGAATTCCAGGCAAGCTTGGAGCTGGCACTGCTGTTATGTGTGAGGCTGCTGCAGCCTCTCCTGCCTCTGCCAGTGGGGAGAAGCAGCACAGCTGTGCTTGCTGCTGCTCTGAGGTATATTTAGTCTCATTTAATGACAGCACAGGGCAGTTTGATACAAACATATGGACGATGCGGCTGCATTTCGACAGTCGCTCAGCTAAGCGGTTGTTGCACCTACCTTTCAAGTGCCTGATTCAGGCACAGCTGTCCTAGGAGCGCAGCGGAGGTTTCTATTAGCAATGCTCTGCCCGTAGGAGATGCCCTCAAAGGTTAGGTTTCTCCAGGCTATCAGCAGCAGCAATACCATGCGAGTGAGCACCTAACGGGAGGCAGGAAGGAGCCAGCATTGCGATGCTCAGGGTGTCGGGCGCTCGCTGCCAGCCGGCTGAATGAGCTCCAGGCCACGGCAGCAGCTCCCCTGCATAATTTCACAGGACCAATACCTTTGTGAGCAGCACAAGCTGCTCGTGGGCAAAGAATCAAAATTCATAGAATAAATTACACGCACTAAATTATTTGCCCAGCTTTGTTGATTATCTGCAGTTAAAAAGTTGGAGAGAGCTGAGCTCCTCCATGCATAAACACCAGGCAGATACTTGTCGTTAGGAGGTGCCAGGATCTGGAAAGACGAGAGGAGAAATTCCAGCCCCTGCTCCCCTCAGGCAGCCCCGGGTCAGGATGGGCACAGCCCCATCATCAGGCCAATGTAGTAACGTCACAGCAGGGATTACTCTGGCGTTACTTGACCTGCTGCAGTTTGATGGTGATGCTCCTAGGCGTGAGAGGGATTTACTGTTTGCTAACGGAATGAAACATGGTTTATGATGTTATCTGTATGTTATAGAGCATTTAATGGCATAAATACAGTTGGGTGTGAGCATCGGAGCAAGCACGTGGGTTGCTGTGCAATGCTTTTCCAGTCCTAATCCCTAGGAATAGCTCCAGTCCTGCAGTGGAGTTTGCAGGAGACCTGTGGGAGAGAGGCAGGGATTTTGGAGATGCTAGACTTGGATTTATTTGTTTCCATTTCAGCTGTGAGAGCACGGATGCTCAGCTAAAGACTGGGGGAAGCACTGATTTGTAGTTAGAATCTGCTGACACATAAATGCTGTGAGGATGATGCTGAATATCCATGTAATTCTCCAAGCTCCATGGAAGACACCTGAGGTGGTCTTGGTCCCATCAGGAGCATGCAGACCAAGCCTTGGTGGCCCCTTGCATGCGATGGAGGGTCCTGCTCCTCGTGCTCCTGGCCGCATGCTGATGCTCTCTGCCAAGGGAAGGAAGCATGCGGTGGGTCAGCGCATTGGAGGTCTCTGATTGAACCCGGTGATGAATCGCAACTTGATGACTTCCTCTACATCAATGGAGCTGAACTGGCTTGGGGAAACTGTTTGATTTAAGAAGAATAGGCCTAATTTTGGAAGTGCTTCACACCCATCAATCTAAGTGAAATTCATTTATCTGAGGCACAGCTGATACGTCTCCCATTTACATAGCACTAAGTGCCTCACAGCCCTTGATAGATTCAAGCTCACAGCAGGGGAAAGGGGCAGCACTGCTAGCCCCTTTGCGCAGGCGGAAAAGAGATGTGCAGTATAATGGGAGTCAATCCATCATTCTGCCCCACACCCAGGAATGGCATCCACCTCCCAGGAATGCCGAGCAAGAGCAAAGTGGCTGTATGTGCATTCTGGTGTGATGTACACAGGGGAATGGACAGCAGGAGCCTTCAGAGCATTTTCCATCTCCCATCTAACAGGGTTTTATGAAGTGTTTGCAATAATGTTTCCAAGGCAGGGTTGAAGGCAGAGTGGGAATCACAGTGGAATCTGATGGAAGAGATATTTAGAGGGAAGAGACATATGGCATCTTAAATAAAAGAACCTACTCAGTGGTTAATCTCCACTTGAAAAACATCCAGGACAGGCTCGTCCATCTACCGTTGCACACCCTGCCATGCAGCCTGCTGTCCAAAGGCACTGCAGTTAACGCCATGTCTCTTCCCTACAGCCTACAGCCCATTCCAAACTGCGCACTGGATCGAGACATCCCCTAAAAGCCAGGAAGGAAATTCCTGGGAGCCCATGGCCTGGAGGGTTTGGGGAAACTGAAGCTCATTCCCAAGCTCTCCCTGGGTCCTGCCAACCCGAGCCAGTGGCTCAAGGCAGGGAGGGTGGAGACCGTCAGCATCATCAGCATCCTTTATGGACCTTTATGGTCCTTGGTGGTCTGGAAGCAGGAGGCAGAAAAAACAAGTGGCTCCTTCCCGCAACTCTCTATGGGCACTTAGGACAATGATGAAATGCTCGGGCAATCACAGTGCTTATTTAATGCCAGCACTATCCCAGCCGCTTTATAAACAAGTATGAGTAATGGGAGAGCGGGGGGGGCAAAAGTTGCTCCCTCTTCCTCTCAGATCTTCTGAGTGAGCACTTCTGCCGTGATTTATCCTTCTTGCAACCTTATTGACTCACTGGGGATGTAAATCAAGCAACCCAACATTTTACCCGGAATTCCAGTTATTTATATAGAGATTGAAAGGATATAATTACAGCTGCTAAATATGGCCTGGCAGAAAGGAGAGATACAGGTGTCCGTCTTCTTGGAGGTTAAGGATGGAAAAGTCCATGCTTGGCTCCCTGCCCATCCCTGCAGATCAGAGGCTCCAAGCATTTCACTGCTCCGCTGGTGTGGAGGATGGGCTGACATGTGGTTGGAGTTTGGCAATCAGTGCATGGATCTGCTGGAAAGGACCTGGCAGTGATGCTCTCCCTTCTTTCCATCTCATATGTCCACCGTGTTCTGGGAAGAGATCCAGGGAGGACAATTTGGTGAGTGCTACCTGTGATTCCCTTCATGTCTCCTCCAGGACCTGCTGTCTCGGAAGGGGATGCTGTGCCACACACTTGCTGCTGTAAAACAAGCAGCTCTTTCCCCATGGTCTGCTTGAACCCCACTTGAAGCTCCCATGGCCAGGAGTGGTGGTGGGCAGGCAGCAGGGGCTGGCAGGCAGGTGTCCCACACTGCTCCCGTCCGTGTGCTGGGGGCCAGCACATTAAAGTAAACCTGTTCCATGCTCGAAGGGGTTTCTACTGTGGCTGGGGCGGTGGGAAGCAGATTAACAGTGCTGCTTCCCCCTGGCACCGGCTTGACTGGCAGCTTGGGTAAAGAAGAGCCCACTCTAAGCGCTCCCAGGGGTCCTGGGAGGAGCTCATTATGTCTAGACTGGCGGTAGCCGGCAGTTCTGCTTTGTGGGCTGTGAAACTAATGTTTATCCACCACTCAGAGTCGGAGCTATTTAAGGAGCCCGGGGTATTAAGCAGGAGGAAGTGCATTACCCAGCGTGCTACTGAGGCAGGGCTTGGTGAGGGGAACAGGAGCGGGACCCTGTCCTGAGCTGGGGAGTGATGGAGGGATCTGCAGGGTGTCCCATCCCACCAGTGCTGCAGCACTGTGAGCTCCAGGCACCGCTGTCTGTCTCATCTCTAAGTTGCTATGTACTTTAACAGCATCTACCTGATCCCTTGGAATCCCAGTTTTTCCCACTGCTCCCGGTCATTCCTTCCTCTGGCAGCTGCAGAGCCAGCAGCAGCCCCTGTGCCTGTGGAGGCTGGTGGTACCACAGCAGCACCCGGGGTACCTGAGCACCCCCCAGCAGTGCCAGCACCAGGATGGAGCCCCAGCCCTGTGTGAGGTCCCTGGTGCAGCCCTGGGGCCACCACACGTTCCTGCAAGGCGCCCTTCAGAGGCCCAGCAGGAAAGACATCTAAAATTCATAAATGTCAAGGAGGGAAGGAAGCGAAGACAACTAAATATAGATACCCAACCACCTCCTTTAGGGCTCCGGTAGCAGCGTGACTGACACAGCCTAAAAGCCTCCTTGGGCTTGAGCCTGGCAAAGTGATTCAGGGCAGCCTGGCAACAGGGACCCCATCGTTTTGCATGGGCAGGCAGCTGCTGTGCACCCACAAACCCATCCTTGTCCTCTCCCATGTGTCCTGCTGCTTGTCCTGAGGGTCTCTTGCAAAGAGGACTTCAGAGCTAGACCCTGTTGTCTCTCAGTGTTGCCATCAGTGTTGCTGATGGGTTCTCTTGGCAGAGTGGGGCTGTCAGTGGATCTCAGGGGCTGCTCACAGCAGCCGAGACCAGGTTTGCATCCACCCTGGGAAGATGGAAGTGAAAACCTCCCTGATACTCCAGAACTGAAATGTCTCTTTCTGTTCCACAGGAAATGTTACTGTTTACTTCTGCTTCCACTTAAGGGGAGCAAAACTTGGTCCTGAAACATCAGGGCTCCCTATGCAAAGGAGATGCTGGGTATTGGCATAGCAGAAATAGCTGGGACCCGAAGAGCAGCCTGGGGTTGTCAGTCTTCAGTATCTGCTTTAATTATTACTCTGGTGGGACTTCCTCATAGATTGTATTTCCACAGTGATAACTGTTATCACTTTATTTCATAGCCTCAGCTACTTGCAAGCCTGGAACGAGCCTGCTCGGTGTCACAAGGGGTTTCCAGGACACGTTCAAGACCAGGAAGCACCGACTGTCACTGGTTAACAAGGAGCACGATGCTGTCCCCAGCACCTGCATCCCATCCAGGATCCCGTGACCTGTGCCCACGAAGGACAAACACCAAGGACCAGGCATCCAGGCAGCTCTGTGCTTGGCTGCGGGGCCAGGGCAGCATCCGGGAGCTGCAGGGCTCCTCTCCTTTGCCGGCAGGATGCGGCCCTGGTTAGTTATGTGCCGATCGAGTGAGGAAATGGGATGCTGGGGACAGCTCCCTGCAAGGCTCAGCCTGCGTCTCCCTGGCCCCATCATTTGTGCTGGGAAGTTTTATCTTTTTAATTTGTTACATATCACACATCCTCTGATTAATTATTGCTTCTCTGCAGGGAGGACTAGAGTTTATAGAGCAATATAGCATTAGTGTTAGCTTTATACACCCTCAAAGCCCAGAGGAAGCTCGGCAGAGTACTTATGCGATGTTCTGTCGATAATAATGACTCAGCATTTGGCCGGATTGGGGTATATCAGAAGTGCTTTATTAAAAAGTACACAGTATATGCATCGAACGTAAATACAGCCAGGAGATGCGAGCGTGATGTGCTGCATACATAGCAGTCAGTGCCTGCGCTGGGGCCTGCCTGCCTGCTCCATGGATCCCAGGCAATGCAGCAGTTTAATTGCCACGGTGGCCTGGGATGCATTGAGCTGCTTGGCATGTCCTTCAGCCCCGCGAATGCAGGAACAGCCACAATCCAATTCTCTTTACAGCCGCATGTCTCTGCCGGCTACGCGGGAGCCCTCTCCCTGAAGGAGCCTTCCCATCCAGCAAATGCTCTCCAGGAGGCTGTAGAAGTGATTGGGAAGGCATTGCAGCAGGATAACAGCGAGGAAATGCAGCTGAACATTTCCAGCGCTGAGTAAACCATATGTCTTCATAATTTGATTGTGCCCTGGTCCCCCAGGTACCTCCCAGCTCTATTGAACACCGATGGAGTTATTTAGAATCATAAATAATATTATCAAAGGGTCTGCTGGGTAAAGAGAGCCAGTGTATGAATTGTCGGCGCGAGATATTGATTGTTGGGAGCTGGCTAATGAATTATTCTGTTTGAGGGCCGTGGAAATGCTGCTCAGTGTTTGCAAGGCAAAGCCCCTGCAAGAACTCCCCCCTGCCCTCCGGGGCTTTGTTGTCCTGGCTGCAGCAGGCAGCGAGCACCGATCCTGGACCCTGGGCCCCTTGGTGGTGAGCAGGCAGGGGGGGACCATCTCCTCCTCCTCCTTTCCCACCTTCCCCCTTCCTTCCACCTATCTGTATGCATTGAGGGGACCCACTGCGGGATTTGGGTGCACCAGACCCTGTGCCAGCCCCCCGAGGCTTCCCATTGCTCCCAGTGCCAACACCTTTCCCTGCCTGCAGGGAACCTGTCTCCCACATCCTGATACCTGTTGGCTTTTTGGCTTTGCCGCTGTTTAAATGGGGCTTTTCCCCCCAGAGGTGTATCAGCTGCCTCAAGCCCTGCCCCACAAAGAGGAGAAATGGGCTGTCTTTTTGAGCAGAATTGGCTTTTTTTCCCCCTCACCTGCATAATATGTTCTGTTAAATTTACAGTTTTTCTATCCCTTTGATGTAAGGGACTGAAAACTCTTCCTCACTAATCTCATGCAGCAGCGCCTCAAATGCTGAAGGCGCTGGCTGGGGATATGGCAGGGAACCAGACAACAATTATTGGTGTTCTGGGGCTGGGGCACCATTGAAAGACAGCTAATTTTGAAATAAATTATGCTATTAAACCTGCTTTTGTTCTTTTTCCTGCTTCCTGGGCTCGAGGCTCACCGGGGAAGAGGCAGAGCTGCAGCATCCCAGCTCCCAGAGGAGCGCACCGGCTGCTTGCAGGCAGCAGGGAGAGGAGGGAGCCTTTGGGAACAAGACTCTGCCCAACCAGACCCAACACTGGTACAGGGATTGACCCATTCAAGCTGGTCCCTCACAAATGCAGTGGGGTTGATTTTCCTAGCCCATTAAGCGTTACTGAAATCACCATTCCTCACCCATATGACAGCATCTCTGACTGCTCACTTTTCCTTTCTTCCTAAAGCTCAGCTTGCTGACAACTGTGGGTTTAACACCCCAGAAACCCAAGTGAAAACTTCAGCGTTGCCACATCTTCACTTATAGGCAGGATTAGCCAGAACCCTGGCTTAGCATCTTCCCAGAGGTCAAGTGAGCTTGTGCTCTGGCTGCCATTTACCAGTTAACGAAGATCTTAGGCATGTGGTTCTCTCCCACAGGTAACTCTGGAGCAGGATGGAGTGGAATGCCTCGTAGCACACTGGTTGAGTGTTCACGTTTGCCTTGGTGTGTGGGGTCAGGAAGGAGTTAAACCAAGGCACCCCAATGTCCAGTGTGATCCAGGCCATTTAATTAGTGCCCCAGCTTGACAGGGATGGTCTCCAGTGTTTTCCCCTGGGGAGAAGCACACCGGCTCCCTTATATCGCCTGTTATCTTGCAGGTACTCAGAGCAGAATGCTTTTTCAGTAACCTCATCAAAGGATAAGCCAGGATTCAGATAAGCTTTTCAAGGGGGAAGTCAGGGTTATAATTTCCAGAGACTTCTGAATGTCACCTCCAATTTTCGGCTCCGTTGTCGGAGCGGCCGCTTTTGGATGGCACCCAGCCTCAGATATTGAAATGGTGACCCCTGGACTCGGGCCACCTCAGTTCCTGGTCAGCATCAGCCTGGCAGATCCCTGGTTGAAAGTGCTTGAGATTTCTGACTTTGTAATAATGCCGTTTCTCAGAAGTGCAAATTACAGAGGAATTGGTGCTAAACTCCCCATTAACTATAGAGCCTGAGAAATCCTCAGTGTCCCAAATTACCTGTCACTTTCCCTGTAACATGGCATAATTCTGTCGCTTAAGAAGGAATGAAAAAAACGGGGCTGTAATTTGAAATTTCAGTGAAATTCCTAATTGAGCACAGGGCAGCTCGCTTCCATGTGCCATTCCCACACCTCAGCACAGGGCGGCTGCTCCAAAGGGCACTGGGATGCTCCCCCAAGCTCCTGCTGGGACCGCAGTGGGGATGCTTCCCCCTTCTTTCAGGTGCTAGGAACCCTCCTGCAGTGCTCGGCTTCCAGGGATGTGGGTGCTTTGGAGGATGCCCATGGGTATGGGTACCAACAGTGCCCAACAGCTGCACATGCCATAGGGAGAAAGCACAGGGAAACTCCAGCTAAGGCTGATTTCAGGGTTAACCTGGCTGCTGTGCCTATAATATATCTGTGTCTCAGGGGAGAAATTAGCTTATTGAAAGAATTTGCATAGGGGAGGGTGGGTGGTTTTCCAGGCAGGAGAGGGAGGGCAGATAGAGCAGATGACATTGACAAGCATGGAAGGAATTAGCCTCTGAACTGTGTTTTTGGGGGGACGTCTTGTTGTGAGTTAGAAATGGCTTTTGGCTGTGTTTCTGTCCTGTGGTCCTGTGCCTCTGTGTGACAGCCCTCACCCTGCGGCGATGTGCTCATCCACAGCCGCAGCCATCTCTCCTCCTTTGCTTTCTTGATGCAATTCCCATAGCTTCAGAATGGCTGGTTTGGACTTATCCCAGCAGGGGAAGAAAATTGGGTCCCCAGAGTCCATTTGCAAGCATGCTCCAGCTCCTGTTTTTCTCCCTGTAAATGGCAGTGCTGTTGCACTGCTTTCTCTGTGAGATTCCGAGTCTGAGTGTATAAACCCAGTTCATCTACAGTCAAAAACTTGTTCCTGATGCAATTAGCAGCAGTGCTCCTAATTGCTTTCTCCAGCCTTAACTTGCCGTCCATTTTCCATGCTTTTCCCTTGCTTCCCAAAGTGGTTTCCTTGCTAGGTCCTGGAGCACAGGTGTGCTCCATTAGTACCATTACCATGGCCCCAGCCCCAGCTGCTCCTGCTCTGTATAAATGCCTGAAGCAGGGCAGCAGCCCCTCTTGGTTCTGCTGGACTCGGATCACTTCGGTGCTGCTGCTCTGGGGACAGTGATGGGAATCCTTGTGGTGAGTCAATTCCCATCCCGTTTGGCTATGGTGTTCTGATGAGCAGGCAACAGGGGGCTAAGGAAGGGGTCCTGCGTGAACCTTTGGCATAGCAATATTAGTTCTGGTGGGTTGTTTCCCTCTGTGCTGCCTTGCTGCAGGGGTGATGCTGGTGTTTTGGTGTCTGGCAGGGATGTGGAGCCTTGGTGGTCCCTTTCAAGGGAGAAGCCAAAACCGGGTTTTGACATAGCTGAGTTTTACCTTTGGAGGTTGGTGCTGGGCCCCAGCAGGTAGTGATGCTGACAAGGCCAAGGCTCTTTACCCCAATATGCTGCATTTAGCCCCCAAGGAAGCATTGCTGGTTGCAAGTGAAACCCTCAGTGAAGCACTGAGCCTGGCTGAGGTGGCCACAGGATGGGCAGGAGCCAGATGAGCATTGCTCCCTCCTCTCCCTCCCTTGCCCCAGTGCCTAAGGAGGAGTGTGGTGCTGGCAGCTCCCTTCCCATTGGAGAGGGTGTAGGAAGCTGCGTGGGTGCAAGGACGGAGAACTCGGTGCCATTCCTTCCCTTCCCTGTGCGTTTTCTCTTTTCCCCTCCCGACTGAATCAATAATTAAGCATATTCTAAGTAGTGCAGTTTTGCTTGAAATTTTCCATTTGGCTTGGGCATCAGTTGGAAATGAAATATTTAGAGGACAGAATATAGTAATAAAGCCAAGACACATTTTCTGCTAGTATATTTTATTTATTTTGTTTAATAATGAGGTTCTGTGCCTGCCTCTCCTCCCCTCCATATCAGTGGCTTTCTCCTCTTCCCCTTGCCTTTGGAGGCAGCAGATAATATCCCCCTCCTGAAAAAATAATGGAGCCTGGCTTGTCTAACAAATCAGGTGCTATGCTCTGATGTTGTAAGTGTTCAAAGGAGCTTCCCAGAAGGCTCTAGGAGAGGAGTAACCCTGCATCTCCGCACGGATGCTCTGCTCACCATCGAGCTTCTGCAAGGGCAAAGCGAAAGGGATTCCTGCACTTAACATTATTTGCTCCCTGGTGCAAAACCTTTAATGATTCCCTGGGAAGAGGCTGGATCCCTTCCACACGGGAATGCGACCGGCCCCATGCCGGCTCCTCCTCTGCGTCTCAGCGCTTCCACTCGCCAAATATATTCTGAGTCATTTGGGGCCTTTTCCTCACCTCCTTCTGTCGAGATGTTTGTGAGAACGCCTTCCCCAGGGAATGTCAGGAATACATTAGGGATGTGAGCGGTGGGCCTGGGAGGAAGGGCTGGATGCCGAGCAGTTGCTGCAGGACCCAATGTGGGTCCCATCACCAGACCCACTGCTGCGTCTTCCCAGTTGGTCCCGGTTCCCTTTGCTGTAGTGGGTGGGAAGCAGCTGCGAGCCTCTTTGCACCCTCACCCTTTATTCCCCTGTTCTGCTTTTGGGATGTGAAAGCAAATGTAAATCCCTCAAATAGAAATTACTCTGAGGAAATTCATCTCATGTGCAGCGGAGCGCTTCATCCCGACCACTTCAAACTATTTCACTGCGATTTTGATCTTCTCTTCAAAACCTGTTTACAGTTAAAAAAACTGAAGGAAGAATGTATGTATTTGGAATTGTGTATGTATTTGAAATGGAGTATTTCACATGAGCAGACTCAGTGCGCGGCAGCCCTTCTTGGCTGAAAGGCAAATTAAGGTTTATGGCAAAGGAAAGCAGGAGCTTCCCAGGCAGATGGGGGGAGGCGACCGGCCCTGCTGGAGCTCTGAGTGTGTTTCCTTATGGATGAGCTCCATAGGTTTGGGCCGTGGTCCTCTCCTTGCATGGCAGAGGCTTTGCACAGGGTAGTGGCTGAGCCAGGTCACAGCTCCAGGGCTGCTCCTTTTGGAATGCTCCCATTGGGATGATTGTGCCGTGAGGGAGGTCCCTGGGTCCATGCGGGTTTCTGTGCACGTCAAAAGGCATTTTCCACTGGTAATACCCATCCGCAAAGCTGCTCGGTCATTGCTTCTGCTTTGCAAAGCTGTGATTAAATACATGAGATAGCAGACCAGAAACCCCTTCCAGTGGCAGGGAGCCTGGAACTACATGGTCTTGGAGGCCCTTTCCAACCCAGAACATACCATGATTCCTTAAACCCCCTCCTCCACTCTTCTGTTCCAGGTGTAAAGGTGCTTCAGATAACTAATTATTCACACAGCTTGCCTCTCCAAGTCCCTTCCTCTTTACATAAACATTTTGTATACGTCTGAACTCAGGCATTAAGAGGAAAGCAGAGCCGTGTTTGAGAAGTGAATCTGTTCCTCTTCAGCAAATTAGGGGGGCCCAAAGCTGGTGTTTGCTCAGGCTGATGCCTCGTGCCCTGTGGGAAAGGCTGGGGCAGGGACTCGGTCACTGGCTTCTGTGACTCTCTTGGCTCTCAGATGGGATGTTGAGGTGCACGGGGCTGAATCTCAGCCCTGTTTCAGGCAGCCCACGGTGAGTTGGAGCTTCCCTTCCCATGCTGACACTGCTGAAGCTGCGCCGTGGGCAGAGCCATTGGCTTTAACTCTCCAAGGAGGCTTTGAGCAAGGGCTGAGCCCAGCAAGGGAGGATGGAGGAGAAGGGCTGTTCCTTAATGGGTGTCTGGCAGGCAGGAGGAGCCTGTCCTTGTAGTTAATTCTGGCTAATACTTCTCCCATTGTTAACACTGTTGTTAAACTCCTGCATTCTCACCCAGCAAGAGCTAATTATAATAATTAACAGAGAACTCATGAACTTGTCAAACTGGTAATTATAAACCATGGGGTCTTTTATCATTAGGAGATGCCATTCAGGAGTGGGGGTGTTGGTGCCAGGCTTCCCTTGATTAGATCTTGCCCATGCTGCGTCTCGCCTCTGCCCAGGGACGTGGATCCCACTGCTCCAGCTGCCACAAAGCCCATCTTGGCCATGCCCTGGCTGAGCAGGGAGATGGTGCTGCAGCCCCCAGAGTCAACAGGCAGCAAAAGCAAACACTGGCTGCAGATGTGCAGGCAGCCCCAGGGCTGCTGCCAGCAGGCACAATGCAGGAGCTGGCTGGGGTTCGGGTCCGCAGCGGGTGAGGATGCTCAGCTTCAGCTCTTCTCTCTTGGTTTTCCCTCTCTCCTTCCTTCGGCCACCTTCTTCCATAGATGAGGACCTCATGGTCCATGACACTCACATGCGCTTCCCGCTTCCATCCCCCCCTGGCAGGAGGTGGGCATCTCCCCACTTTTACCTACAAAACCACCTCAATTTCCCCTTCCCCTTCAGTGAGGAAGCTGGTGTTCCTCCTGCTCTCATCGCTCACGGCAGGGCAAGTTTTGGCTGCCTCCCCTTGCAGCGCATCTCCCGGCAAGTTTTGCTCAGATACTCTTCAAGCTTCCTGTCGTGCCCATTGTGAGCTTTCTCTCCCGGACAGCAAACAACAAATGGTCCTTTTCACCCAGGAGATAAGATTGTTCATCTTCCAAAGTCACCGGCACTTGTGACGCGGGTCTGGAGCAGTTTGAATAATGAGCCTTCGGGAGAACTCGTGTTTCTCTTTGTGTCCTTTCCTCAACAAAGACCTGCGGCTCCCAAGGCAGCGGCGGCTCTGCCAGGCACCGAACGCGACAGGGGCTGCTTCTGAAGGGCACAAGTTACAGAGAAGATTTTCTTTTCTTCCCTCTTTTTTCTCTCCTCCACTTTTCCAATTGTATTTCTGTCAGGCGCCGGCGCTGAACAATTGCTCCTTTATAGGAATATTCCCACCAGGAGCGCTGCGGCCGCTGCTGCACAGCCCCCCCCCTTTACAACCTCTGTCTTTCAGTGCTTCGCATACACATTTCAATCTAAAAAGGGAAGAAGTTCCCTGTGTCCTTAAAGCCTTGCTGCTGTGGCTCTTCTGTCTTGTGTTTCCCACCTCTCTCCACTTCTTGGCTCCCATCTGCATGGCCTCTGCATTTCCTTGTTCTGCCCATGTCCCTGCCTGCTGCCTCTTCCTCTCTGCTCCTGCATCGCCCAGCATCCATGAGGAAAGACATGTTTCTCACCTGCCATAATGGAACAGGACCCAGGCACTGGTAAAGGCAGAAGAAGGGAAAGTTTTCCAGCAGTACTTGCCCAAGAGCATCCATTTCAGGACTCTTTTTGAGGCCCTGCTTGGCAATAAGCTTGTGCGTGGTCCCACCCTAGCTGGATGGGACCTGAGCATCCTCTCCTATCTCCTCCATCCCCACCATCCATCTTGTCCCTCTGGTCCCTTCCCTGATGGTCTCATCTCTTGCTGGCTTTGCCTGCTCCTCTCCTGTACTGAAAGGAGCTGTAGGGAGAAACAGCATTAAGCTGTGGCAGTGAAAAGGCATCAGCCAGATGAGGGTCATTCACCCACTGTGATGGGCCCAGAAGCCTGGCTTCTCTCACTTCCCGTTGTGGCCACAGAAAAGGCAGAATCGCTCTGTTTCCTGGCCACCAATGTGGATCTGAAAGATTGAGCCTTCTGTGCCTTCCAGAACTCATCAGCCACCAAGTTTCCCATTCCTTGTGCAGTGCAGCCCACTCTGATATGGGCTTCTCCTGGAGTGACCTGCAGGGCCATGGGAGGGATGCAGGTGATGGGCACTGGCGATGCACAGCACCATCACGCCTAGAACTGGGGATCATGCAGGAGGGGAAACCAGCCTGGTTCATGAGCCAGGACATCTGGATGCTGTGAGATCTGCCTCTGAGGGCTCATGGGATGTGAGCTGTGCCAGGGCATTGGGTCTCCTTTGGAGGGGAGCGAGGGGCTCAAACTGCCCTTGTCAGCCCGGGCACAGAGGCACTGGAACAGCACATGTGGGCATTTAAAATACATTAAAGGAGACCGCCCTTTGAAGTGGGAAACTATCTCTATTTAATCAGAGAGAAACAACTTTTCAAAAGACTTTTTTCCCCCTCCTCTTTACCTTCAGCTGTCTGGCTTCTCCTGTGGATAGTACCATGAATAAAACATGCATATCCCAATTAAATCTTGATTTAATTTCTCTTCTTTGCAAAGCTGATGAACTCGAGAGCTTTCATAAAGACACGAGCATTAGCATTCTTTTGTGATGCCCAAGCCACCCGGAGAAACAAGGGACTAAAATAATCACTCGCCTCTCTTTTAGCCTTGCTGGCCTGGAGAATAAACCCTCAGCTGGAATCAGGCTCTGAAGCAGTGCCTGGATTGGACTGAACTGGGCTGGTACTGGACATCCCGATGGCTGCTTCTAATGGAAGCAGCAGCTCTTCCAGTGCCCCTATGGAAGCCACAGGTGTGGTCCTATACAGCCCATCTGCATCTCATACCCAGAGCAGCCCAGCAGTTCCCAGTGGCACATGGGTGTCCCACAGTGCTAGCGCTTCAGCAAAGAGCTTTAATGTGCCTGTAGAGGAGAGGTGATGGACAAGCTCAAACCAGAAGCAGCCCCACTGCAAGTGTATGCACTGCTGCTCTGTGACAGAGGGCCAGCATCATCCAGTGTCTCTATCTGTGGAAAGGAATGGGTTAGTTGGAGCTAAAAGGGGTTTATAGTGAGTTTTCTCGCATATGCAGCTGCCAAAATAAATAATGCTGTCTGCACTAATGCAGCCCTGCCCATCGTTTCAGGCTCTCGGCACTAATCGATGCTCTCTAATGTTCTTGCATTGAATATAATCCGTCAAATTACCTGTCTTTGTGCTACAACGCATTCCTGGCTTTCCCTGCTGCCTCATCCAGCCCCCCCTGGGTGAAAATACCAGCCTTGTTTATATCTCCATCCGGGAAGTGTTCCCATTGTATCTAGTGACCTTATATTGTAGCCAAATGTGAACCGCTTCTTGCAGGAGGAATGGGTAAATGGTTCAACCGAGTTTAGCTCCTGCACAAAAGGCAAACACAGAAATACCTCCTGAAAAAGGTCTGTTCTTCATTTAGAAATGAAACCCTAAAACCCAGGCCAGGCTGCATCGACCTTTCCGAGCTGGAGACCTTTCTCTGTAAGGAAGTCTCCGAACCCTCCGGAGCACCTTTTCCTCAACAGATTGGTTTTGCCATTCCATCTTTAATGGGGATTTCTCAGACTCATTTCCTGCGTGGCTCTCCTCGGCGCTGCTGAAATGTCACCATGGTGATTGTCCTCATGACATTTCCATCCCGGCCCTACGGCAACAAAACAAATGCCCCCTCCTGGCCCCCATGCCTCAGTTTCCCCTCCTTGCTCCTCGCTGATGTACCCACCTGTTGGTCCTTGCATCTTCCAGCTTTGGTTTGTGAGAACTGCCATTTATCTACCCCTAAACGTGAGTTTGCTGTGATCTGTGGGTGTGCTGCTGTGCCTCTGCAGCTCTGTGTACATCCTGCTCACTGGCTGCACCGGCCCCTGTGTGCGCTGGCCCTGGGGCACCAACACGTCTTTATCAGGCAGCCTCATGTCCTCAGCTGCACCATCACTTGTGGGGGAAAAGTTTCCCTTGCATCCCAGCTTCTTGTGTGTGCCATGGAAAGCAGCAGCCTCTCATCCTGCTGAGCTTCACAGGGAAGGGGGGATGGCTGCCAGCATCACAATACTGGAAAGCAAATGGATGCAGGAGGAGCCCCCCAGGTAACTGCCAAGCAAAGGTGATGTGTGCAGGGCAGAAAGCAGGAAGTGGAATGCTTTGGCCTGTTCAGCTGGATAATTAAAAGCTGCCTGAAGCCCTGCTAACCTTTCTTCATCAAGGCATCGTTCATTATAAAGCCAAAAAGAATTAGCTATGCTGCATTATCAGATAGGGGAAAATATGAATAGCAGAAATGGGAAAGAGAAAGGAGGAGTTTTGGGTAAGTTAATTAAACTACACATCCTCAATGACTTATTAAGTAGCTGGACAGGCTTCCTTGGGCTTAGCTGGCCCCGAGAGCATGCGATACTGTCTTTGAGGAGACCTGTCAGCTCGAGGACCAACGTGCGTGTGCTCTTCCCAGCTCTCAAGCTTTACCTTTAGCGAGGCCAGGCAGGCAGAGCAGGGGTGAGGTATGGCTGTCAAGGGCTGTGCTCACCTCACCGGTAACACCACTTGACAACTCCCTCCCCTAAACAGCACCCACAGACCCAGCAGCTCCTCCTTGTGCTCTGCAGCTGCACAGTTCCATATCCAGCATTGCTGAATGTGAGCAGGGATGCTCCTGCCAGTGGCAGCAGAGCTCTCAAACCCTGATAAATCACACCGTGTAGGTATATGCTCTCAAACTAACCTTTACATACATGTGTAAGTGGTGGTAAAACACTGCAGCCTGCATGGGGTTAATTAAGAGAGGCACCCTTGTGCTATGTAACAGGGCAAAGCTCAATTAAGTTGGGAACTGAAATGGATAATTCCATTAAAATGGATTTATTCTCTGTGCTGCTGATGATACGCTTCATGCTGAGGAACAGCTTCAATGAAAGTTGGGATTTCACCAACTCTCCTTCCCCATCCTTACCCTCCCTGTGACAAGCAGGGGAGCCGCAAGCACGTCTGGCAGAGCCGGATCCATAACCCTGCCCTTGCCTGGGCCATGTCTCACCATCACCTCCCTGAGGAGCATGAACAATCCCCTTGTCCTCTTGTGTCCCTCTGCATCCCGCCCCTAAACCAGCTCCTGGGTGCTGCTGCTCCAGCCAGCACATCCATTCATCCCAGGAGCATCCACCTGCAGAGGAGGAAATAAAACCCCAAGCCTGGAACATTTAAGAAACAGATTTGTTTCATTCTTTCCAAAGGTCAGTTGCTTTAAACTCGGTTCCAGCCACTGAGGCACCTTTCCCTTTCATTTCTTCTGTTTAATTCTCACCAGTTCTTTAAAGCCTGACCTTCTGTGCTCTCAGCAACTGCTTACGATGGCCAGTGAGAGACAAGACCTTCTGCTTCCAGGCTGTTAAACTGCCAGGGATATTTTAGGCTCCTCTCCTAATGTTTCTGATAGCACTCAACAGTTGCTATCGGAAACCTTAGCATGTGGCAGAGTAGAAAAGCAGAAGATAATAGGAAACAATAGAAGGATGAAGGCACCGAATGCTGTTTCTTGTGAGCTGAGGAAAGGTCAGGAGAGATTCTGGACAGTTATCTGCTTGCTGCCGCTGATAAAGCCCAGGAGAGCTCACAGCCACCAGCGCTGCCTTCAGACAAAGAGATATCTAATTAAAGCCCATAGAAAGAAAAGGCAGGATGAGTGCTTTAGAAAGTCCTACAAGCTGGCCGGGCTTGGGATACATGAGTTGAGATTTAATCTTCCTGATGCTGCTCTGTGTCTGGCTATGACCTCAAGGTTTGGGGGGGGTCAGGATGAATCCCAGCGTTTCCATATATATATATATATGTGTGTGTGTGTGTGCACAGAGACCCAGCTCCCACGAGAGCTGTGGTTTAATAAACACGCTGCCGTGACTGATTCTCTCCCATGCCAAGGGAGCTGAGTGTCTCTACAGGTGAAAACACCCTCTGAATCGCTCTCGTAATTTGCATAGGTAATGGTCATATCATTAACGGCTCATTAGGAGCAGAGCGCTGCGACAAAACACGCACTCGGTAATGCTGAGCATGGAGGAACCGGTCCCCTGCCTGGCAGCCCCAGCCGTGGGTTAAAAACGGCAGAGCCACCTCCGGGAGGCAGGGAAATGTGATGGGAAGAACCACGGGTCATTTGGATCTTATGGAATGTAACGTATGAGGAGTGATTTGCGGAATGAAGGTTAAAATGGGCCTGTTGTGGCCATCGCAGCCCCAAACGGCCTGTGACGGGGAGCGGGTGTGCTGCCTTCAAGGTGAAACGGATGGGGAGGAGATAATTGAATTGGCACAGGGGGAATGGGATGAAGGCCGTGCACGAATGCTGCCAGGCAATTCCCGGTTTTTGCCTTCCCCAGGCAGTGGTGGGATTGCTGTGTCAGGGATGCTGTGCCAGGGTCCCTAGCAGGGACCAGCAGCTGGTGACTGGCTGAGTTGTGACCTTGCTGGAGCATCACAAGTCCTCTACTTAGCCAAGTGCTATGAATTACCTGAAGAATGGGAAGAATGGGAGACAATCATTGGTTAAATATGAGCCAGCCCTGGTGTGTGGGGCTTTTGTCAGGAAAGCAAGCCCTGGGGCTTGAAGGGGGGAAGAAAAAGGTAGAGCAGGGCTGGTTGCAATCAATACCCCCTGAATCATTGCTCTTTGCATTACAGTCTCATCCCCCAGCAGTCCTCTGGGGGGTCCAGGGGAGGACAGTGGCCATGGCTGGGAGCCTTCCAGCCCTCGGTGACAGGCACCAAATGTGGGTTTGGGTGGGTTTTCCCCAGAAGTGATCCAGGGGCATTGCAGGTAAGGTGACATCTTCATATTGAAACCATATTAAATACCA
Organism: Melopsittacus undulatus; assembly: GCF_012275295.1. Lineage (NCBI taxonomy): Eukaryota > Metazoa > Chordata > Aves > Psittaciformes > Psittaculidae > Melopsittacus > Melopsittacus undulatus. The sequence continues at coordinate 4,134,444 of NC_047541.1, forward strand.
CTCAAGAGGAATCTTGTGTGCAGGGGGAGCTGTGACTGCAGACAGGGACACTTGTTTGAGCAGGGACCTTTGCTTGCCCTGTTGTCAGGTTGGGATCGGCAGCTCTGTCTTTCCCTGATTGAAAAGAGGGTTGAAGGGAACACATCCAGTTGTGGTGCTGATCAGGAAACACATCTTCCTGCCCACAGAAACTTCCAAGGCAAAGGAAAAGCTCCACTTGGAAGGAAAACTTTGCTTTAAAAAGCTCAGGGTGTTTTTCCCAAGCCCCAGTTACTGCATATTTTGGCTAACAAAAGTAGACTTTCAGCGGATAACGTGTGAGCAGCTTCTTTGGTGGACAATCTCCCTCTGTTTCAGCATCTCATGTTGAACATCTTGGGTCATGAGAGCCTTAGGACAGATGTAAACCTGTGTGATGGGAGCGAAGCTTCCAGCCTGTCATGTGAAACAAAAACAGCAGCTTGGGAGTCTCTGGTTTTGGATGCTGAGCAGGAATGTTTCTGAGGTGGGAATCCACAGGAAGGGTTGAGCAGCTCCTTGCTCCTGTACAAGGCTGGATGATGCTGCAGCAGCGCCCTTTCTCTAGGGCAAACAGAAAGCATCCCAGCTTCCTTCAGAAGGGGGGAATGCCATAAACCAAGAGCAGACCATGGCCCATGGAGGAGCTGCTGCTCCACACAGTGCTAGTGCAAGGCTGCGACCAGTTTTTAGTGCTCACAGCACAAGCAGCCACGAGGATTTCCATACAGCCTCCCAGAGCATGTTATTAAGGCAATACTTTACCGTGAGCTCCAGGAGCTGAGGGGCTGCTCGCTTAATGCATTGCTTGAACATTCCTCCTGTTTGGAAGCTGTAATTCCCACTCCTTGCCTGACCACAGGCGGGCACAAGGAGGCAATGTCTGTGTTATGTCCTTACAAAAGAAAGGGAAAGAAAAGGTCTTGGGAGGCCTGTAATTCTCCAAGCCTCTATTTAGAGATCCCTTGTCCTCAGTCTCTGCTCCAGCCTCCCTGCAACTCAATATTTATACATGAGAAAGTGAACGTTTGGAAGCTCTTGTTGATGCTTGTTGCCTCTATGGGCCCTATTCCTTCCTGGCTGCTTGTGCTGGAGCAATTCCATCCTCTCAGCCCAGGGGTTTGGTCTCTCCTTTCCAGGTACCACCTCCTGGGAAGCGCTGTCACCCAAGAACATGCCTGGCAGAGGCACCTGTAGGGATGCTTTGCTTTATTTCTGCTCATTGCCACTGCTGCTCTGCTCTTCTTTGATTGTTGGGTTATTTTAGGACCGAGGCGCAGTTGGGGGATTTGTTACTTACCGCTGTGTTGCCTATCAGGCAGCTCGCTCAAGCTGTTAAGCGTAAACCCAATTCTTTGTTGAGGAGTTATGTTGCACACACAGTATAAAGCTGTCAAAGTGGAATTGCTCCCCAGCTCTGGCCCCATCACATCAGTGAGGTTCCCTCACTCTGCTCATCCTAGGGATGGCTGAGGAGCATCCCTCAACTCTGTAGCCCTTCTGCATCCATTCTGGGCTCTTGGGGTGGGAATTCTCCAGTATCCCTGCTCCTTCTGGTGATGTTTTGCTCACTCAGGGGGCTGAGGAGCATCATCTCCTCATCATTTGGGAATCCACTTCAGCATCCAGCACAGCAGTGCTGCCACCATCGCCTGTAAGCACTGGAAGAGTTGGCAGTGGCCAAGAGGCACCTGGCCAACACTTGTGGTTCTGCTTTGCTGCCTGGATGTGTCTTCCCAGGGCGGGAATGTTTGAATGGCTCCGAAGGCAGAGGGATAACACCAGGCAGGGAAGCCGCACTCCATTGACTGGCTTGTGAAAAACCAGCACTATTAATGCTAAGCTCCAGCCCGTGGAACACAGAAAATGGTATTAAAGGATTTGCTTTTCATGACCATAATTCAGAGTTAATGTACATTTGATGTTTAATGTATGAACCACAGGTGATTTCAAGCTGGCAGGGCCTTTTCTAAATAGTGTTTTAATCTTAGGGGGTTTTTCAGATTTTTAAGGTTCAGCTACTCAGCCTGTCAGACAAGAGGAGAACAAAACCACAGCAAAGCTGGGTATGGGAAACCAACGTGGGCAGAGGCTTTTGTTCCCTCTTTTATTGAGGTTTTACCTCTAATCTCTGCCTTTTTGATGCAATTTAAGATTAAGGAAATGAAAGGCAAGGCTGCCTGCGAACGGTTGTACAAACAGGACAGCCGAGGGGCGCTTAAAGGCAGTTTTGTAAGAGGCTTTGGGCAGCTTTCCCTAATGGGAGAAGACAGAGGCTGGCAACAGCCAGCCCGAGGCCCATGGGAGTGGGAGCTGGGCACTGCCTGCCTGTCCTCATCCAGAGGGAAGCCATTCCTGCCTGGAGCATGTATGGGGGTGCTGGGTCTAAGGAACCTGTGTTGAGAGGTGCTGCCCATGAGGAGGACTCCGGTCCCCCATGCCCTGTGCACACCCATTACCACTGTGAACGTTCCCATTCCGGGCTCTGCAGGGAACTGGATCCATTCTCTGAGCACAGGTATGGTCAGTTCATGTGTCAGTGGGTGCCAGCAGCTCAGCTGATATGTGCCAGGATAAATGCACTTATCTGCACCATCCCCAGTGGAAATCCATCCTGGATACCCTTCCTGGGATGTCCTCATCCCCAGGCAGAAACCCATCGCCACGTGCAGCAACTGGATTTGTATTCCCAGAGGGTGGATCCTTTGGAAGGCTCAGAAAACAGGGAGGAAAACCAAGATCCTGCCAGGCAAAACACAGGGAATAATGAAGCCCCTTTGGGTGGCAGTGGTGATAAATTCCCACTGCTTATCCTGATGAGCTGAAAGGTCATGGGCAGACCTTCCAAAATAATTATTAAGTAACTCTGCCATTTGTTCAGGATCAGTTGCAGCCTCATTACTGGGACCAGGAGATGATATCTCCGCATCCCGGGCACAGATCCAGAGAGGTCGTTAGTAACAATCGTCCCGGATTTCACAAGGGGAGGGACGATTCCCTTTGGTTCACACATGGAACCTTGCAGGCTTCTGTGTGGCTGGTAAACAACCAGCGAGCACTCGGGAGATCTGTCTTGTCTCCTTCCATCACTGTGTTCCTGAGGCCTTGGAGGGGGTGAAGGGCAGAGGCAGGAAGGAGCATCCCATCATTGCGAAGCTTTAAGCTCAGCAGAGTCAAGAGCCATAAATGTAAAGGTTTTTAGTGCACAGACCATTCTGCATTGTCCTCCCTGCACTGTGCTGCTGGGAGCTGCTCGCTCCTGCCCCACTGCAGCCTCCAGCAGTGTGCTGGGGACATGCAATGATGCAATGCTGCAGGAGGGCTGTGTGTTGATAACCCAGTGGTGAGCTCTGGCTCTCTGCCTTTCTGCCCCATTCCTGGACTCTTCTGCTGCTCCTCAGCCATCCGGATGTCCTGGCATCCCCCCTTGGAGCCCTGGCAGTGCAGCAGTGCTGGTAATGGGGTCAGCCGGCAAGAGCCATTAGTGGAACAGTTTGCCCTTCACTTTTATTGTGCAGGAAATTTAATTGGCTGCTGATTCAAAGGAGAGAAATCCGTCTTCTTCTGTGCCTTTAATCTGGCAGCCGCTTTTGTCCTCCTGGGATTCCAGCATCGGCCACCGATTCCTCGAGGACAATCAGAGCAGTCTTAGAAGGATTTCCAATACCTTGCATGCCTTTATTAGAAAGCGTGTGTCACACCAGCTAACAGCCAGCAGTGCTCCCATCCCGGGATCCTGCTCCCGGCGGAGCAGGGAGTGCTCAATAGCTCATCCTGATCCAAGTGGATTGGAAGCACAGCTTGGGGCTGGAGCTCAGCTGCCTGGTGCTACCTGTGCATCTGGGCTGAGCAGTGGCACAGGGAGCCAGGCTCTGGCATCATAAGGATGCTGGATGCCCTCGATATTTCTAACCTGTTCCCAGGTTGTTCCCCTCCACAACCACTCCTGATGGCTGCGGGTCCAGCCTGTCCCTGGAAAAGAGAGTTTCCATCCCAGGACTTAGCCAGCAGTGCCATTAGCAGCGTTCCCAGGCGCTCACTCATCTCGCTTTGGCATTAGATGCGTTTCTGATGTCGAACATGAATCCCCCTTGCTGCAGTTTAATGTTCCTCTTGTCACCCTCATAGCGAACATGAAAACCTGTTTATTTTCTTCCTTTCCAGAGCTTCCCTTTAAATGTTTGAAGACTCTTCGCATGTCTTCCCTCATCTTTCTTCTCCGGAATAAGCAAATTTCCTCCACTTTTATCATATAGCAGTGTTCTAAACTCTGCTTGCTCTGGTTGCTCTTCCCCAAACCATCCCTAGTAGATTCCCACCCACAGTAGCTCATCATCTGCGAGTAGCAATGGGAAGCTATGACCTATTCCCAAGAAAACCTGTCCTTTCCTTTGCCTTTCTTGCCCAGCTCACTGAAGGGCAGGAGTGTCCGGGTCCCATCCGGGCCCATGGCTATGTCACCTCTCCAGCTCATTGTGGGTACAGAGAAAAGCTGAGGTTTGATTTCTGGGGCTCTTTCCCTGGAGCAGCTCGGACTGGGGAGCACAGAGCAGGAGGGGGAGGCTCAGGGAAGCGGCAGGAGCAGCGCAGCACCTGAGCTTTCATTTCACTAAAGAGCACAGCAACACCGTGCTCCATTGATTACACATATTTTCTGACTGTTGTGACATTTGCAGGAAGGCTAATTTATTCAGGCATGGAAATCTTTAAAAACTTAATTAAGTTATTTCTGCTATTTCCATGCCTTATTGTTTCGACTTCACATTTAACTTTTATTTCTGGTTAATGGCTTTAAAAACACAACCCGAAGGAGAACACAAATGGAAAGAGAAAGGAAGACCCAGGGTGCATAACCTTTGTGAGTGATGGTTTGGGGGCCTGTCCCCCATGGTTTTGGCTGGCACGTGGGCATTGTATTGTCACAGCACAGAGTTCAGTAGGTGACCTTGGCCTTGCCATGGTGCTGCCTCATTGCAGGCAGTGCCAGGACAGCATCCTGGTTTGGAAGTAGATGGAAAGGTGGGAGGTTTCCAGGTTCACCCTGGGCAGGACACAATCCCCATCCTGCATCCATGCTGTCCTCACATCACTGTCTGCACCCTTCATTCTCCAAAGCAGGACAGGATGGATGTTCCTGGACCCCGAGCAGGCGGAAGAAAACCCCTGGTGTATTCCCACTGCTCCTTCACAGGGAATGCTGCCCCGGGAGCGGGTGTTTAGCTGAGCAGGATGCTTTGAAGGGTGCAAGATGCTGCCAGCAGAGCTAAATGCTGCGTTAATACAGTTTCTGACAGTAAATTCACTAATTAAGGCTCACAGATGGAGCTGGAAGCAATGCTTGCAGTGAAACCCAAGAAGTGTGAAAATTGCCTCCTTTTGGAGGCATGCTGCACGTCTGGGGAGAAACGAGGAGAAAGAAAAGCATCACCTGCTTCTTTCAGGGAAGCGGGATGGGACTGGGTTTGGTGGCTGAAAGCGTGGTTGGTCTTAGTGAGCTGGGGCCTGGCCAGATGCTGGGATCACAGCAAAGCTGCAGGAGCAGAGGTTTGGATGGAGTCCATGCTTCTCCAGTCCCACATTAGTTCCCTGAGCAACAGATTTCCTTGTCTGTGACAACAAAGACACATGCAAGGAGGAGCCGCGGCTGCTACCAAGCCCTCAGAGCCAGAAAGAGCTCCAGCCATAAAAGACAAAGTGCTACAAACTCTCCCCATGGGATCTGCAGGGTAATCCCTTCGCTGCTCAGCACTTGCTGAACATTAGGCTAATATCCCCTGGGCTTGCTGGCCAGAGATGCTGTGTTCTCACTGTATCAGTTTGCAGACATTGGCCTCTATTCTGACTCCAGAACTTGTTCAGGATGAATTTATGGCATTCCTCCCCGGAGCAGCGCAGTAATTCATGGCTGTGGTGAGCACTGGTGCTGATGGATGTTGCCCTGGGCTGGTTTTGTACTGAAAGGTGCTGCTTGGAAAGGCAAAGCTTGTTCCCTGATGCTGGAGGGGTTGGAGTCTCCTTGCTGTGCTCCAGATGCTGAGGTCTGTAGGTAGGAAAGGGGAAGAGCAGCCGCAGGAGCGGTCACATCCTGCCCCAGGCTGGGCAGGGAACAGTGAGAGCGTGGCTGCTGCCTGCTCTGCTCCCTCCCGCCGTAGCTAAGGCAACATTTGTACGTGTCAGCCTATGGCAACCCTTTGCATATGGAATACATTTGCTTTGGGTGTTTGCCATTAACATTTTCATTTCTGCTTAGTGTCAGGAGTTTTCGAGCCCTGGCCTTGCAGAGCAGCGAGCTGTTGTTGTCATGCTCTCTTTGTCACCAGCCTGGCAAATCACAGGATGGGAGCCCTGCCCTGCGGGAACACAGGGAGAAATCCAGTTACACACTGCACTTGGGGCTGGTTGCTCTCGGCAGTCACTGCTGGCAGGGCTTGCTGCATCCAAGACCACACATCCAAGACCAGCAGGGACTGGACAAATCCCTCTGTCCCCAGTCTCCATCTCTGCCTGCATCTCTGGGGCACACACAGGAAGGGGGCTGTGAACTGGGAGAAACTCGGTGCATGCATTACCCATCTGGTCTGTGCCAGCCTCTGGTGCATGGTCCTTCTGTCCCCTATCCCAGTCCTGCTTTGCTCTTCCTCCATTATGGCTCAAACTGAACTCCATGGAGTTGAGTAGAGATTGAATTGCTTTAGCCAGTGAAGAAATCAGGGCCAAGTGGGTGCAGACCCTGACGGCAGCAGGAAGTTCCATAGCTCTGAAGTGCTGCTGTCCTGAGATACCAGGAAGTTGTAATGTTTAGAAGTGAGCAATAAATAGCTCTCAGATTGGATGCTTGAGCATCCAGGATCATCCTCTGGGATCACCAGCCCACACAGGGGGCAGGGGAGGCACCACAAGCCTGCGAAGCTGTGGAGTTTTGCAACTGAACAAAACACTGTTAACCTCTGATTTAAAGTCTGGCTTCCCTTTGATTTCAAATGATTTTAAAGGTTCCTGCACTCCAGCAATCTAATTATCCCAAAGATTTCTGTTAGATTTTTACTCTCCCCCTTTGTTTCTAAAGAAGGCTTCCCAAGAATGCCACCAGGTTAGAGTCATTATGGTGTATAATGCTAACAGGGCCATTTATTGCATTTTTATGAGGGTACCGCTGCACCATCTAATAAATCTTCCAGGAAGGCTTCGCTAGAGAAAATGCTGAGATTGAGCCATGGTGGGGTCAGCCAGTGTGAGCTCTAATTCCACATCTAAGTAGTTAAGGGGGCAACATGTGTATTTTTCACTCTCCTGCTCTGGAAAGGGAAGGATGGGAGCTGAGGAGAAGCAAATGAATGCAAAGACGGGTGGGAGCTGATACAAATGAACTAGCAGAAACAGAACGGGAAGGTCCCGAGCTGCCAGTGCAAAGCTACATCTTAATAGCTGTTGCTGGCAAAGATTGGCTCCTTTCCCCATCAGCCTGCGTTTCTCTACAAGGTCTGAAGGGGTTGGCTTCTGCATAGCCACAGGACAGGTAGGTTTTGCCAAGGAGAGAGATGTGCTCGGTGGGAGAGGTGCAGGAGCCCCATCTCCATCCCAGATCGGGATCCAGAGCTGCTGCAGCAGCACTCCTGCAGATGTGTTTCTCTTAATCAGTTCATTACAGCAGGCGGGGAATCAATGAGAACAGGCTATTGATCCGAAATTCATACCTCAGATTGTGCTGCTGGTACCAGTTCATTTCTCAGTGGCAGAGACAAATTCACACCTCTCCTTCCCTGCAGGAACCTGGGCCAGTGCAGTTGGTGATAGCTCTGTTCCCATGCTGCCAGCACAGCCTTGCAACCAGGAAGAAGCAGAAGCTGCAGGTCTGCACGTGCCTGTGTCCTCACTGGGATGAAGCCCCAGCCTTACTGGTTCTTTCCATGTCATCAGTTAAGCAGAAGGCCCTCAGAGCATGTCCGTGGTGCTGCAGATCTCTCCCAGCTGTGTGAAGGTGCGATGCCCATGCACAGTTTGGGCAGCTCCTGCTCTCAGGCCTGGAGCGAGTGCAGGGATAAAAGGGGCTGCACAACACAGAGCATGTCCCCTCCTCATGCCTTGCACAGCTGCAGGGAGCCAGGGTCCCAGGATCCAGCTGTGCAGAGCCACAGCAGTGCCCCAGGGCCCATCCGCATGTGCTGAGCCTCTGGAAGTGTGCTCAGGGAGCCCATTGGGACACATGTGCTGGTGTGCGGCCCCTTCTATGCAGATCTCATGTGTGCAACAGCCCGAACGGGCTGCGGCTGCTGCTGGGGGAGCGAATGGAGGCTTGACAGCTAATCTGGTCCTTCATGCTTCTCTTGTTCTGCTGCTCACAAGCGGGAGATCAGAACTCCCTGCAAATGACCGGTTTCATGGGCTGTTTCCTCTCCTGCCAACACAAGGAGCTCAGAACTGTCATCACCGGCCTCCCCAGGAAAGGGAGGATTCAGTTACTTACCGCTGCCGCTCACAGCACTAATTGTATTGCTAACTGCCTGGTTCCTAGGAGGAATGTTACCTTTTTCCCAGGCAAATGGCTTCAGGTGGTTGAAGGGTTTATAAAGAGCATTTCATCAAACGTGTGGTTCGGGAAGGAGCTCATGGAGCTGCTGTTTCCTTTCCAATTCTCTGTTTGTATTATCGGAGTGGGGATTGTGGGAAGATCAGGGCTGGAGCTGCTAACCTGATTCATTCCTGACACAGGGATGGGGCCTGGGCAGGTGAATATCACCAAATTGGCTGGTGTTTGTAGGTAATGGTAACAATAACACGGTTTATCTGTCTCCTGTTGAACTCAAGAGGAGCTTTCCCAGGCACTTCAACAGGAAGAGGATCAAGCTGCTGCTGAGATTTCTCACTAGAGGACCCCAGGGTAAGTTTCTTCCAGCCCTTCAGACTCTTGGAAGCCTCAGGAGCAGCACTTGGGATCCGTGCATCCCTTACACACATGCGCATCCTTTACACATGTGTGCATCCCTGCACAAAAATGAGGTCAGAGAAGGAAAGGGCCAGGAGCTGCTCCCCCAAAGGCTGGGGCCCTCTGCCCGATGCAGCCCTATGGGAAGGTGAGGGCACAGCTGGAAGTGGGATGGGATGTGACAGCTTTGTAGGGATGGTTGTTAGGGATGAGCCTGCAGAGGATGGTTTTTAGCAGAGGCCCCTCCAAGGCTCCCTGTGAGTTGGAAGCTGAATTTGAGGGCTTTATTCTTCCTGTCTTTAGGGAAGGATGGGGTTCACTTGTCTGGGGAGGCTGCGGGCACCCCGATGAATGCAGGGAGCAATCCAAGGCACAGGAATGTCAAATCCATCCTGCATGAAAACATGAGTGTTTAAATGCTCCCTTCCTCAGCAGGCAGAAGCTCTCCTATCACATCTTCTGGCTTTCCAGAACCACGATCAATCTTCCCACTTAAAATACACCCCAAAGAGCGGCAGCATCCATCATTTATTAACTGGAATTAGTTTACAGGCTCCGTAACCCCTTCAGTGCCTGGCGTTCCTGCTGTCTGCCGGGGAGGAGATGCAGCCACTGAGCCTCAGCACTGCCTGCCCAGGTGTTCCAGCTCCTCCTGCATGGAGCCTCCCCCCCAAGCTGCCCAGGGCTCTGGGATGCACGGAGCTGCCCAGACCACAGCATCATTTTTCCCTGCAGGAAAAGAAAGGAGGAATGCCATCCTGTTCTCACCTCCACCACGTTAGGAGGAGAGAGGGAGCTTGTGCCAGGCCAATTCCGGAGGCAATGGGAGGCTCCCATTGGACCTGGCTGAGGCTCTTGGGATTCAGCTGGAGATGCAGCCATGGGGTATTTCAGCATTTACCCAGCTCTTCTCTGCCCCCTCCATTCCGTGGGATGCTCCAGACCCCATGTGTTGTCAGTGCCAATCCAAGAGGAACAGCTCTGTACCCGTAATGGGAGAGCTCTCAGGGATTCAACTGCAGCAGCATGATTCTGCATCTTACAGTAAATCGATGAATCTTCCGTGCATTGACAAGCCCTTGCCACTTAAATAGACAAGAAACAGGTAGAGATGGATACTGCGGGTTCCTCCAGATCATGAGGCATAAATCTCAAGAGAACAGCAGCAGAAAGATAAAACACTGCTGGAAACACGGGATAGGATTTAGGATTTCTTTAGAGGTTTTGGTGTTGACAGCAAGCAAGAAACAATAGCAGCATTTTTCTGCCGGGGGTTAGCAATTAGCATGGCAGCAGGAAAGGTAATTTCATGGCGAGCACAGCAAAGGCCTTGGCGCTGAGCAGCTCTTCTCAAGAAGCTCATTTGGAACGTCCTCTTTGACAACACATCCTCAGCCCATCCACTGCTTCAGCTTTGCCTAAATAAGAGCCGGGGAAGGTCCCCAGAAGGCAAGTCATGAGCACTCCAGCGGCCCTATCAGAACCCTTACAGGGCATCAGATGCTAAGCTAATGAGCTTGATGTAATTATCCCTGATGTAAGGAGATAGTGAAGTGTAAATGGGAACAAACAGATTAAACTGCCTGATGTGCTGCTGCTGTTTGAACAGGGGCCTGCCCCAGCCCTCCAGCTGCAAGAGACCAGTCCCGGGCACCCCTGCTATGAAGCATCAGGACAGGGCCAGCCGACCCTTCCCATCATGGGCTGTGCTGTCTTAGGGAGAACAAACCCTGCTTGTCTGGAGGAACAAGTGCTGGAGCTGTTGTGTCCCTTTCCTTCCCATTCTGAGGGAGCCGAGTGGAAATGTCATTTCTGCAATGTCATTTGGCTGGAGCAGGACAGCAGCAGCTGCAGAGCAAACCCAAATAATGCCTGGAACCATAATTGCATGTGTAAAGAAGAGAGAGAAAAGAGCAGGGGAAAGCGGCCTCCTCTCCTCGGCTCTGCTGGGTATTACAGATGTAGCTGTCATCCTCTCCCTCGCTGGAGGTGTTCACTCCTGGTACTCCACCGGGTGTTGTACAGAGATTGGAATCTAATTTCTGACACACAGAGGTCAAGCCATGAGGCTGTGCAGGCACATTGTGACTCTGACAAGGACTTATCCAGCTCAGGGCTTGATGCACAGCCTCTCCGTGAGGGGGGGTGAGCTGTGTGTGCCAATGGAGCTGGTGCAGGGCGGTGGGGACAGGCACAGAGATCTCACGGGGGGCTCCTGGGCCATCCTCAGCTTTGTCAGCATCTGGCATCATCCCGCTGGCTTCCCTAATGTCTTTGGGATCACAGGCCTGGGAGGTATTGGAGGTGGGCTCACTCCAGGGAGGGATGTGCGGATCAGTCCTCATTCTTGCTGCCCTCCCAACATAACCTGTGTCCTCTCAGTGTGCTGCCATCCGTTGTACCGGCTTGATGCTAAGATTCTGTGTTAAATCCCATCAGAAGGAATGCAGTGTGGTTTTGCTGTGCCCTAAATGAGGTGGCATGCTTTATACAGACATTAATCAATAGATAAAAGAGGCACCGCTGGGGAGGACAGGGTCCTTCGCTGTCAGATGAACTCTTTGCAGTGTTACATCCCAGCTCGTGAAAACCTGAAATCACTTTATCCATCTCATTTTCTGTCCGCAATTGATGCTCTTGTTTCCCAGTTCTCCCTAAATAGGCGGCAGAGCCAGGGAGCCATTTCCTCCATGTGTGGTCAGTGTCCTCCTCTTGGTTTCCCCTGATTCACACCATGTTGTTCCTATTCATGGTGGGGATGTGTGCTGCTAGATCGGATACAGAACTGATGTTTCCCTGTGGTACTAGGTCAGTAGAGCTTCTATGTTTTCTTTTTTGTGGTGCTGAGTTAACCCACTCCCATAATGCCATCCAGCTTCCCTGGATCATTAATCTTTCCCAACAGGCCAGGGGAGCCTTCTGCTCCCTCTCCTAAATCATCTGGCCGCAAACAGAGGAAGATCTCCATAGACTTTCCTCTCCATTCTGGGATGCTTTGAGGCTGGCTCACTCCCGCTTGCAGGCAGAAGCCTCCCGGGGATAAGGGACCATCAGAAGCATAAATCCTCCCTGTGATGGACTGAACGTTTCCGTCTGAAGGTATTAGCCAGGTAATCCCCGATGCTCTTTGCTGTCCTGTGCAGTGCCAGCTCTCGGCTCCTCCAGGCACTGAGTGTTTCCTATTTCTACCAAGCTGTGCAGCTGATGGGAGCGCAGAGAAGCCAGGACCCAGCGGCAGAGGACACAACAGCAGCACACACAGTCCCTTGCTCCTGCAGGGTGGCAGCAGGTTTGCCTCCGACTGCTCCGGCAGCTGTGGATCCAGCCAAAGCAGCGCTGCTCCGAAGGGCTGTAATTATGAATCTGCTAATGCAGACACAATGCACTCAGCCTCCCTCTCAGCCTCTCCTAGGAACGGGAAATAATGCTGGAGCGGCAATTACCTTAACGCAATTATCTGGGATGCAAAATGTCACAACAGCGCCTCGCGACCTGGCTTCTAGGGAATGGAGCAGGCAACAGGAGCTCCTCTCCTCCTGGAGGGACCAGAACAGGCACTGCCACATCCCACAGCCTGGCTGTCATCACAGCCTGGGATCAGGTGGCATCTATGAGCAGTGGAGGCAGGCATCAACCCAAACACTGGATAGAAGGAGCTTCCTCTCGTTCAGACACAGCTCTCCAAGGCCCTTCCCAAGGATCCAGCCATTGCGGTTAATGCTAACATCACCAAGGCGATGCCTCCAGCTTGCAGCACCCATGGCAACCCATCATTAAGGACACTCAGCAGGAAGATCTGAGCTGCAGAAAGTTCCTTGAAACACTCGCACATACCAATCAGGAGGGAAAACATGCTGCAATTTGTTGGAGGCGGACCAGCAGCCCTCATCTCCGAGGAAGGAAGGAACTAATTGCAAAGGATTTGTAAGAGAAAGACTGTAACCGGCCCCAAACAGTAAATGGATTTTACTTCCTCTCCTCTGATAAATATTTAATCATGGAACATAGCACAGGGCCTGGGGTTTGTCCCTGCCTGCTCCGATCGGCTTTGCTTTGCTTTCACACGTGTTTATTCCTATTCTGCACTCCCACCGCACCTGACATCCTTGTGTGGCATCCTCAAGGTGGTATCTCTCACAGTTGGACAGAAGGATGCTGAGCCCGGGGGCACCCATGAAAAGCCCATTTGTCACCGCAGCCTCCCAGCAGTCGGCTACCTGGGATTCTGGTGCAATCCCTCGCGATTCCTAATGTTTCATTATGAAAAACCTCAGCCCCATAATGTAATCGCTTGAAAACTTATTTACTTATTCACTTCTTTCCTGAAGGGATTCTTTACTGAAGACTCTAGGCTTTTGACTGCTAATGGCATACATTTATGTAATGGTGGCATCAGAACCCGAGTGACAAATGTGTGTTTAGGCTCCATTGCTTACTCATGCCTTCAGCTGGGGTTATTACTGCCCATTTGGGGTTATTCTGCCAGCCCGTGGCCCTGAGCAATGGCTCTCCCACACTGTGACCTTGCAAACCCCCCTTTCTGCTTCCCCCCAGCCTGCTCAATGCTGATGGATCATCTTTCATGGAAGATCCCAGGAAGATCCCAAGACTGGACAGAGCTATCCCACCCCATGGAGCCATTGTTGGAGCCGCATCTCTGGCCGACGGGCCCTGCTGGCTCCATCCCACAGCTGCTGCAGCCTTCCTGGACCTCAGTTCAGGCAGCTGGATTTTCCCAGCAGGACTGATAACAATATAGCCTTATAAATAATGTTCCCCAATGGGATGCTCTATTCATGCCTGGCTATTAATGGTTGTGTATTTTTCTTCATAATGTTCAACTGCCTTATTTATGATTAATGGGACTCGCTGTCTATCTAAGGAGCACTCAAATGGCTATTACTGCCTGCATTGTGGCTTTTAATATGTTTTTTCTAAATTAAAGTGGTTGTTGCTGTTAAAGGTCTCTACGTGTCCTTAAAGCCAGCTGGGAATGCCTGGATTTCACTCTTGGGCCACATGCGAAGCTCCTTCCTGCAGAGGTGACCCTCTCCTGCTGTGTGCCTGCAGCATCCCATGCTTTGACACAGAGAATATTCCCAACCGGTGTGGTAAAGCTTCTGCCTTGGCTCCAGTCTCAGCTTCACTTCTCACTGCATAAAGGTCTCTGTATCTGGCATTTGATGGCCTCAGCTTTGTAAGTAGCCATAAAAACATAAGGGCAACAAGCCCTCAAGGTATTGTTTCCCCATCATCCCCCCTGCGACACAGAGCACGTTGCTGTGTGCCCTCCTGGCTGCAGGGAAACAACAGCAAGCAGTTACAAGCAGTGCTAAAGGGGGGAGATTTAAAGGTCTTCTCCCCTTTACTGTTCATTAGGACCCCTTTGATAAGTGGCTTGTCCTGCATTACTCGCTGTAGCTGAGCAGAGGTAGCAGCAGCAGGGTATGGGCAGCACTGCCCAGGTACCCCCCCACCAAAGGAAGGGAAGAGAAGCACATCCCGGGAATCTGAAACCCACCAGGTCCCTGAGGAGCCCTGGGATGCCCTTGAGGCTGGTGGGTATCTTTGATGTCAGCTCTCACTGTCTCAAGATCCCCACTGAACCTACATCCCTCAGTCAGCACCTTTCAAAGTGCAGGGGAATAAAACTCCTATTTACAACGGCCTCCAAAATGCCTTTTGGCAGCTTTATTGCCTGTCACATGCAGGGAGAGGAGCAGATGCAGTTTAAGAACCAGAAAGCACTCAGGTAATTCCATTAATAACCAACCCAAGGCAAGGTGAGGGGAGCTTGGTTTTCACTAAGGAAGTGAGGGCAACCTTGGCTGCTGGAGCCCTGGCTTGGATCTGGAGCTGGTTTGGATCTGCACACTGCTGCTGGAGCCACAGGCACTGACTGGTGAGTGGGAAGAGGTTTGTACCAGCCGGGAAAACCAGACCCAGGGCTGGAGGGAATGAATCTCAAGAGGGGAGGTGTCAAGTCCCATTCATCCTGGACTTAAACACTTCCAGGGATGGGGCATATCCTGATTAGCATGGTGTGAACTGCATTGCCTTGATGGACATAGGGAAAGGGCTGCTGGGCCTGCCTGGGCAGTGGGCATAGACTGGCAGCAGCACAGCAGGTCTCAGCCTGACCTGCCTGTGCCATCATTATGAGCTGGCATCAAACCCAGCCCCAGAGCTCGGGCTCATCCTGCCCACTCACCCGCTTCACTGCTCCTGGCAGCACCACGCTGGAGACCGGCCCCTTCCTGTCCCTCTGTATGATGGATCTGGGTCTCACTGCATTCCCAGCCCCGTGAAAGAGGCAGGGAACTCAAGCACTGCTCAGTGCATGGGGTGCAGCCCCCTGACCCCCCAGCTGTCAGCCCCAGCAGCAGCAGCCACATGCCCCTGCCCGGCCCTGGGACACTGGTGGCAGATGGGCTCCTGCTGCCCAGATGTTGTCACTGGGAAGTCCTGTCAGGGGTTGCTGGCCGGGTCTCGTTCTCACCTGTCAGACTTGACATCTTCAGCGTCTAATTAAATGCCAGGCCGCGAGCAGCAGAGCAGGTGCATGCTAATGAGGAGATCAATTTTAATTATGATTTTAATTAAACACCCAATCCGGTAGGAAATATGACAAGCAGGTTAGAAACGCGAAAGTTATCATGGGGAGAGAGAACAGCGAGAAGATGGGGAAGATGGAAGTGAGGTGTGTGCACTGAGTGCGGTGGGGAAGCACTTCAGCAGGCTGAGAGCAAGGGGTGTCCCATGAGGAACAGGAGCCCCTAGGCTGGGAATGGGGATCCTAACTCCTTCTTTAGTCCATGGGGCAAGGGTGAATCCCTTCCACATCCTCCTTTCCTCTCTGCAAAGCATTTTGCCCTTCCCTGCTCCCCACAAGCCACACGACATCCATTTATTATTACAGGGTGGATGGATGGATGGATGGACAGATGGATGGATGGACGGATGACAACCCAGCTGGCTCCCTGGCTCTAGCAGTGCCCCTGCACATCTTACCCATGTGCTGTGAGAGGGGGTCAGGACACGTCTCTGCTCTGCAGTGAGGGCTGGCAGTGAATCACTTCTCAGCAGGATGCTCTCAGCACAATCAGCACACAAAAAAAAGAGCTGGAAATTTCTCCTCATTGCCATAATCTGATGAGGAAAGTTCACAAAACCACCCATTTAACATGCTGTTGTTTTTTCCAGCTCCTGTTTCCTGTACCCCTCTATAAACACTGCTTGGGCTGGCTTGGCTGCAGTGCTGCAAGGAGAGTGCCCGGGCATTGCCCTTGCTGCTGCGTGACCCCCACTGCAGTGGCTGGATGCCTTGCTCTGGAGCCCAATGGTGATGCTGTCACTCCTCCTCTTGAGGCAGATGTGTTGGTTCAGACTCGGTGGTAAACACAGGAGAAGGGGAAATGAGCTCCATGGGAAGCAGCTGAGGAGGTTGAGGAGAGGCTAATGGCCAGGGACCCGTGTGCTCTCCTAAACCACGGGCTGCGCGACCGCATGGCAGAAATGGGCTATAAAAGGAATTACCACTAAATGGAGAGCTTTGGCAAGAGGCTTTATAGCAGCCTGGGTCATGGGGGGGCTGTGGTTTTGGAGCACAGATCAGAAGGAGCCTTTGGGATCCCTCGGCACACAGCCCGGTACATTGGGCTGCTCCGGATTAACTCCTGCATCAACTCAGGCATGCTTCAAAAGAGCAAATCCCTTCCCAAATTATGGTCTCCCCAGAACAGGAAGCTCTGCACAGCTCCTGCCGTGGATAACGTCCACTGCGTTACTCATCCAAATCTGTCCGGCTCCAGCTCTTGAGCTTGCTGCCTTTGTGGTGTTATGGGATGCCTTTAATGGTGGGAAGAGGAGCCATGGGATGGAGCTGGTCCAGAGCCCCAGGAGAGGATGGGGAGCAGGGGGTACAGGCTGCCTCACTACAACTGAACGATGATGAGCGTGTATTTGACACAGCTCCAGAAGGCAGGAGTGGGGGTTTTGAGCTCATCAGTTATGTGAACTTGCCCCTGGCCCCCTCCCTCCCCAGCCTCCCCCCGACTCTGCAGTTATTGATTCTGCTGGTTTTCACTATTACATATTATAAATTGACTTCAGCAGCCCTTTTTCCTAACTAATGAGGCCATTAGCGGCAGGCTGTGGGCGGACAGGCAGCTCACCCCACATCAGTCAGAGAGGGGATCCAGCTGCCAAAGGCACAGTGAGGACGTGTGAGCCCTACAGGAATGTGCTGCATGCCCTACTTACCCCTTCCATCACTTCACTGCTGGTCCCCAGCCCCCAGAGGGATGTTACAGGCAGCAAGGCATGGTCACGGGGGGATGCACTGAGGACCAGTATGAGGACACAGAACCCAGGGTGCAGCGAGGCAGGGCAGAAACCAGCAGGTTCTGTGGGTAAATAGGAATGGGAGGTGGGTGTCCAGGGATCTGCTTGCAGTGCATTCATGCCTTTCCATGGCTCCTGGCCTTTTGAATGACTGTGATTGCAGCCATTTGGTTGGGACAGGCCCCACTTCCCACCTTCCCTAAGAGAAGGATGCTCAAAGGACAACCAGTGTCCTTCCTGCAACCCCTGCTGGGCCAGGCTCTTATCTGCTGGCTTCAAGTTTGCAGTGTGGGTTTGTCCCTCCCGTTTAATGAGCTGCTGCGAGAGCTCCTGCAGCAGCCGAAGAGCTCCAGCCTGCGGTTTTATATAGCACAGGATCCTTCCTGCGCCCTCTGCAAACGCCAGAGCAGTGGGGACCTCTGCGCCTGGAATAACCCCATGGCCCCCGAGCCTCCGCTGGCCCCTTCTGCCCACGGCAGCGAACACGAGCACCACGTCCGGCACCGGGAATCCCTGCGAGGAGGATGCGGAGCCACTGATCCGGGGCTCCCTTTCCCAGCCGGCGGGGGGGGGCTCACCTCGGGAGCAGGCGGTTGTTAGAGCTGAGGCACCTCTGGCTGCAGGAACCAATTTGTCTGACACGGCTCCTTTCTTCTCCACTTACTCCTTGCTCAGAACTAAAAGGGGCATCCGCTCACATGAAAAGCAGGGAAGGCTCCAGGTTTCCCTTGCAAGGTCTCTCCCAAGCTGGCACGGTCGGGCAATTTGTACAAATGACACTTCCCTGGGAGGGAAGAAAGAAGGAGAAGAACAAAGAGCCACCCCAGCTTCCAATTTGTGCCTCATCAGCCTGCTCCAGTTCCTCTTCTCCCCCACTTTCAACCTCCCGTGTGATGCTCTGGCTCTGGTCCCTTCTCCCGGTGCCTGGCAGCTCTCCCCAGTGAGTAGCTGTAGTCACAGGGGTGAGTGGAGCTGCCGGGATCAATGCTTTATCCTGCTCAGAGCCAGCTCCAGCATCAGCCCTTGGCTGGACGGGGATGTGCAGGCCAATGCATCCCAATTACCTCTCGAAGCGGATTAGTTAAACCTTCGCAGACTCCTTGGTGGGTGTTTTTCTTCGGTATTAGAGTGGTTCTAATTCGATTTATCTTAATTCACTTGCAATTTGCTTGTAATTAAACTACAGTGAACCAAGGGATCTGATTTACCCAGCGCACTGAAATCTGATGAGGATTGTGAATCAGCCATCCCAGTTCACTGCACAGTGTATTAATATAAATTGAAATCAATGGTGTTTTACATTAATGCTTTCTTGAATGTCCATATATGCGCAAGTCTGGGAGAGAGCACGGGAGGCATCTGTCTTTGGGGAGAAACACCATCTCCTGAGCTTCCCACCCGTGTTCCTCTCCTCCCGCATCTTCCCAGAGACCTCTGCAATGATCCCACCCCGCAAGAGGAGCTCCCACTTGGCTGGTGATGGGGAAACTCAACCCATCCTATCCCATGCCCCTGGCAGAGGAGGTGCTGCCCTCTCCCTGCCTGTTGCTCCTGCCTGCCCACCAAGGGCGCAATCATCGGCCTTGATTTGCAGAGTGAGCCCTATAATGGGACAAAAGAGTGAAGCAGAAGGATTTATTCCCCCCAAATCCCTCCTAATGGCCCCAGCACCTGGCAAAAGGGGGTCGTTATCACAAGATAATGGACCCTGCCAGCATTAAGCTCTCTCAGGGTGCAATTCTACACAGTCAGTTATCTCCTAATCGGGGCCATTTTGTCAGAGGGTATTGCCCTAAGGCATCAATGAGATTATATATACGTCATTAATATTTGATGGAAAATCATTCCCAGGAAAGTGTTAAACAGCTCCATGAACTTCCTTCCCTCTGCCCCGGGGACACGGCAGTCACAGGCTGCAGGGTCTGGGCCTCACCAAGCATCTGGCACAGGAAAGCAGCAGCATCCCTGCTCCGAGGATGCAGGTCCATCTCCTCACCTGCTCAGCCAGCTGAACTGCATCCCACAATGGGCCACGGGTGTCCTTGGTGGGATGTGGGGCTGGTACCCAGGGAAAACATCTCCATCCGACACCAGGGGAGGTGCCCTGTGGAAGGATGCTCTGAAGGTATTTTTGTGCTCTGAGTTATATTTAACTTGAGCCATAATATTTTGCCACTTGGAAACCTCTCTGTTTTATTAAGTAAAGCATTCGGGTACTTGCAAGTAGAGCTGTTTGGAAAATGGAACTGCAGAAAATTGCAGAGAGAATCATTTATTTTCATTGCTGTTTTTCCCAGAAACTATTGTTCCCTAGTACCTGGATATTCCTGCTCATCCAGGACATGCTGTGCCCTGGGCTAGGAGCTGGGGGGGCAAAGCCCTCTGCCCACTGCATGTGCACATATTGCTGCTGTGATGGGGCTGTGGCTTTGGTAAAGGCTTCTGAAACATAGCTCAGTGGACCTGTTACAGCAATTACGATTGTGCAGGCTGCCAAATGTCCTCAGCAGCCACAGAGTTCAGCTCCTGAGGAACAGCCGTTCAAATGAATGCCTTTGGAAGGTGTTTTCCAAACGTTTCTCTGGTGGCCTCATGCTGTTGCTGTTCTCTCAGGTGGGTTTCCATGCTGGCAAGAGCACAAAGAAAGAGTGAACTTCATAGAGGAAAAACCTCTACAGGAAGCAAGCAGTGCTACCAAACACTGTGATAGTCCTGCATCTTCTGAGATTTATGTGTGTAAATCAGGACTGCAGCTTTACTCCCTGTAATGGACCATTCGGAAGGAATAAAGCTCCTCACAAGGCACCAAAGTGGTCTGAGGCTGTGAGCC
The DNA here is from genome assembly GCF_012275295.1 of Melopsittacus undulatus. NCBI lineage: Eukaryota > Metazoa > Chordata > Aves > Psittaciformes > Psittaculidae > Melopsittacus > Melopsittacus undulatus. The sequence continues at coordinate 4,154,558 of NC_047541.1, forward strand.
CTTTGCTGTGCTCCCATGGGCATCACGGGGCAGAGCGTATTCCAGGGCCAGTGGTGCAGTGACATTCCCTGCGATGATCCCTGTGTCCCTCCAGCGCACGAGGCGAGTGTTCCACATGAACAGGACTGACATATGGTGGGGTGGGCTTCTTTAAAACAGTTCTCCTCGTTCCCCAGGCACTTTTGATGTGAATATTAATATTAACATCATTCCATGATGATTAGAGAACACAATTAGCAACTATTAATAATGACACAAATAATGACATTTAAGGCCTCATTTCCATGTGAGTAATACTCTGTCTGGTGGTATTTAGGCAGCACTGTCAAGCACAATCACTGCAGTGCCAAGGTGCAGCCGTGTAACCACGGTACCTGTCAGCAGGGCTCCATCACTGTGAGGCAGCTGGAAGGGAAGAGGCTGCAGCCCATGGCCTGGAGCGATGGGGATGCTCCAAGCAAAGGCTGGTGGCTGTTTGCCTGCTCCAGGAGCTGACCCCTGTTTGTAGGAGGAAGAAGCTGCCACAATACTGGTCCCAGTGCCTGGCTGGGCTTCTGCAGCTGCCAGCTCCATGCCCCACTGTAAAAGCAGCTTAATGGGGCTGTTCAGCTGAACTCGATGGAGCTGGGCATTGAAAACGCCCCATTTCTCTTACAATGCACTCAGTGCCAAGCGCAGCCCCTGCGAGTGGCCGTGCTGTGCTAATGGGACTTAATGGAAACCTCCGAGGCAATTTTTCGCTCCCTGAAGAAAATCCCCCTGGTTTATTGCAGCAGAAGCTGAACTACTGCAAATAGCTCCCAATTCTGGGGAAGAGGGAAGGAGAGGAGGGAAAGGTGTGCTGCACTTCCACTGAAAGGGGGTCAAGTGAAAGGGGGTAAGTGACTGGTCCCTGTGCTGTGTCACAGGCTGTCCTCAGTGCTCTGCAGGGATGCAGCACATCCACCCGGTTCCATGGTAGCCCTCACTCCCAGTTACAAACTCCCACTCACAGGAGCACATGGGAGAAGGTTCCCTGATTCTGAGGATCACCTCTGGTGCCCAATGACTTGCACACTGTAGGAGTTAGGGCTGTATGGTACCTGCTCCTTCTTTACTGTCCTGCTATGGGTATGTGTGAGCCGGTACACATCTAATCCACTCAAACAGCATGCCACAGTAGACTAAACATTTCCATTAACTCCTGAGACAAACAGCTCCAGGCCAGTTTGCATTTCACTGCCCATGCAAACACCTCGGTACAATTCTGCTCCTTCAGCCTGAACGTTGACTTTCACAAAGCTTGTTTCCATCACCTTCCACTGGAGCATCTGCTCCAAGCCCTCTGTCCAACCTGGCCTTGAGCACTGCCAGGGATGGGGCAGCCACAGCTTCTCTGGGCACCCTGTGCCAGTGTTTCAGCACCCTAAACCCACAGACCCTCGTTGAATAATGGGGTGTTTATGGTGATTAAGCAGCTCATGGGGTTGCTGGGCTGAGCTCTCCTAAGAGCACATCACAGGCTCTTGCAGCTGAACCACTTTCTGCTCCCAAGCTCGCAGCTTGTGGGGTGCAGATGTCAGCTACCTTGGCCCACCCTTGGTGGAGAAAGGAGCATCAGAAGCAGCACACAGGTTCTGGACCAGCAAGAAGGAGAAAGCAGACACCGGCTGGTTTTCCCAGCTGAGGAGATGCTCCCAGTTTAGGATGCAGGCAGCACAGCATCCCAAACCACACAGCTGCGTGGAGCAATTCACAAATTGTCTTGTTGGACCACAATGTGCCAATTTCTCACATTTACAGCCATTTTCAGTAGTGCAGCTTGTGGTACCAGAGCCAGGAGGCTTTTCTTCATGGAGCAAGAATTGATGCTGAGGTTACCATTGCTGCACACTACTGCAGCACGGCTTCTCGTCCGTCTGCTCTAGGGGGAGGCACCAGGTTCCATCGGATCTGGGAGCAGTAGGATGATACCCGTCCACTGCAGGCACTGGGAATGCAATGCAAGGTTGGAGCACCCCATCTAGCCCAGGGGGGTTGGCAGCTGGTCCTGAGCCGTTTTAATATGCCTGGTTCAATTCCAGGCTTAGGAAAGTAAATGAGCCCTTGGGCTGGAGCCAGGGCCGTGGTACCTGTGTGCTTTGCCTGCAGCTCACAGGAGCAGTGGGAACTGATTGTAGCCATGCTGCAGGGTGCTGGGTGGGGGTCCCCGAGGCACATGCACTGACTGCAGCCCAAAGCACCCCAGTGTCACTGCTCCACGTGGGTTCAACCACGGGCATTTTGGCCACCTCCAGGCATCTCTGGCATTGATTTATTTACACTGAGGAGGGCTTTCAAAAAATCCCCATGGAAAGCATTGCGGGGCAGCCCCTGGCCCAGCTCAGAGCTAAGTTCATCACCAGCAACACCCACCCCAGCTCACAGCTCTGTCTGGCACAAACCAACACTGTATCAAACACACTCTGCTCCCTGGAGGCTGTGAAACCTTGGGCTTTGGTGGTTGTTTTCCATGTCCCCCCACCCAGCCAGTCCCATTCCCCTCCTCCACCAGTGCCCCACAGCCTCACATTCGTTTTATTACCGTTTATTTAGCAAGTATTTGTGTTTTTATGTGCAAACTTTGCTGTTACTGCTCAGGACAGCCCAGCTCCGCTCCAGCTGCACAGGGAGGCTGCAGGGCCAGGTGTAGCACATTGGGGCAGGCTGATGGTGATGCCCAGCACCTGGGTGGGGTTATATAAGGAGCATGGGGTGGAGATCCACCCCTTCCGCCGGAGCTGTGGGGCCGGAGGACGCTGCGGGACCGCGGTGAGTGTGGGGCCGTGCGGGCTGGGAGGGGGGGTTCGTACCGCTAAGTGCCGACAGGACGTCGCCGTCAACACAATGTTCTGCCTTGGTGAGCCTTCATCTCTAAAGATACTTAATGAATTAGTTAATTAATGAGTGCGGTTTGATTGATGGCTCATACCGAGTGCTCAGCAGGGTGAGCCTGACCCTGGGATATTGCTGCTGTTGCTTAACTGCGTCCCCTCGCTGGTCCGAGGCACTCCGTGTTCTGGCAATTTGCATGCGCTGACTGTAGCTGCTTAATAGGATGTAATGTTAGTGAAAAGCCAAAAGCATAGCAGCTGTAACTTAAAAGACAGCCCCATTACTGCAAGCCTTATAATTAGGGTAAGAGGGAGACTTGTGCTGCCATATGTTAAACTCTTTTGAGGTTAATAGCTCTGTAAGATTTTGCAATTTAAAAGAATTAGTCTTGAGGAAGGCTGACAAGGCTCGGCAGTGAGGATGCGCTCCCTGCTCCTGCCTTGCGGGGAGTGCTCATGGGCACCCTATGCCCTGGTCACTGTGCCCTTGCCCACCCGTTCTGTCACAAGCTCTCCCTTGCCCTCTCGGCTGTACGGGCAGCAGCAGTGCCTGTGAGCAGCCCTGCTCTTTGGAGGCCAGCTCGTTTAAATTACAAGTAATGGCTGGTGCCTCCAGGTCCCCAGCTGAGTGCTTGGCTGATAGGCTGGTGCTGGGGAAAATAACCCTTGTGCAATCCTTGTTTGCTAAAGCCCTTTTCCTGTGTAATCACTGCAAAGGGTCCTCTGCTTCATGCACCACAAACCCCTCGGTGCACAAGGACTGGCGAGTGTTTGGGGCAGAAAGCTCTTGGCTTTTCCCTTTGTTGCTTCTGCTGCTTTTCATCCTTTCCCCTATGGTGTGGGCAGATTATTCCACTGTACTGGTCCCAATTTCCTCATCCATAAAACTGAGACTAAACATGTGCTTGTTAAGGGTGTCGCAGGGCCTCAGAATCTACAAGGGCTTTGAAGTTGTCTTCTGTTAAAAGCACCATGGAATTGCAAGTCATCGGTTGCTTTCTTCCCATGAGATGGGTGGTATCAGGCAGCCACAAGGTGAGCTCTGTGATGGGCTGGATGCCGGCACCCTCGGGGGCACAGTGGCTGCCTGGCTGTGGGATTATGTGGGCACTGCCTTGTGTTCTGCTGTTGGCAGGTGATGGGTGAATAGTGTTTATAAGCAGCCAGGAGAGCAAAGATAGGATTGGGCTCGGGGAAGGTTGTGTGTGACTGTTATGGAGATCACAGCAAGCCTGTCCTGCTGTGCTGCCTGTGTAAGGATACATGGATATGAGGTGGATGGATGGATGCTGGGCTGGGATCAGGCCAGCCAGGCTTGCTGAACATTAATGATCCCAGCTACATAATGGAAGGTTTTAAGGTCATTCTGAAATCACTTTTGCAGTTTCCTTCCTGCCCCCCTCCCCTCACCCTATTAAAGTGTTTAATTGCTTTCTTATTTAAATGCATCAAGATTTGCTGATGGGCTCACCCGGTTGGCACAGGGGCTTGCTTTGGGAGAGCTGGGGGAGAAAATCATCCCGAAACTCCAGGTTACTGGGGGAGGTGTGAGGTTGTTAAAGCCTTCCCATCACAGCTGGAGCATCACCAAGTTTGGGGACTGTTTTGATTGCGAGCTGGGTTTCAGCTTTGCAAGCTCATTGCTTGTTCTTTTGCTGCTTGGAGAAAGAGGCTGCAGCTCTGTGTGGTTTCACTGCTTGTTACTGTTGCTCCTGGGGTTGTTCTGTGCTTGCTGAGGAGTCTGTGTACAACCTCTATTGGGAGTGGTAGTTTCAGGGATGTAGATCCCAAAGTGCTCTGGTGGGCAGGGCTGGTTTTCCTTGGGCATGATGGAGCTGTAGTGGCATCTATGAACCCACACAGCTCTCACAGCCTTCCCCTTGGGAACAGGCTGCCAGCTGCCTTTTTCCTTTCCCCATTGTGTGCTCCAATGTCAAAGGCAAAATCACTGTCTTCAGATCAATAGCAAAGCCATTAAAGGGCGTCTTCAATTTCTGTGTGTGATGCTGCTGTGTTCATCACTGCATTGGCAACTGTTCTATAACAAGTTCGTGTCTTTAGAGGGAAATACTTCACTGCCCTCTCTCCTGCGGGCTGACCATGAGGTGGTTGATCCTTATCAGGGAAGAGAGGGTCAGATTTGGGGAGCAGAGGAACTACTTGGCTGTGGATTCCCAATGTGAAGGAGGAGCTGCCAGCCTGCAGCTTGCTTGCATGTCAAAATACAGCTGCACCCAGTGCACAGGCGGTGCCAAGACATGTGGAACTGCTTAGGCTCCTTTTGCTTAAGGGGACTTGCACATTTGCAAGCATATTGGGAGCATGCAAAGCCCTTCGCTGCCCTCTTTGAGGCCTGTCATGCTCACTGGGAGCAAGCTGGATCAGCTGGCCCCAGCCTAGGGATTCATCTAGTACCGCTCTGCTGCCACTTGTGTTCAGTGCCTGGACAGAACCTGGTGCATTGTGAGATGCTCAGGGTGTTACTGGCTGTGGTGCCACGGTGCTGGGACACTCTTCAGTGCTGTGTTGAGCTGTGGATGCTCACCTGTGTCTGAAACCCTCCCCATCTCCCCTGAACTGCCTGTATGGAGAGGGGAGGATGCTCTGGTCCTGCGCTCCCCTTGCTTCCTCTGGCTGGGAACAAAGCTGACCCAGCAGTTCATTTGGGTTTCCATGTGCTGCTTCCACATTGGGAGGGAATGCTATCTTAGTTGTCTGAGGAGGGAGTAGTCTGTAATCATTCCTGGTGTGCGGGTCTGGGCCTCCTTGCCAGATAGTAGGAAGAAATCAATAATGTGTAAATTATTCAAGGAGCAGCACTGGCTCTGGTGCCAGTTCCTGTTCCTCGGATGCAGCTGGCTCTGGATGGAGGGGAGGGAAGGTGCATGTGTGTCCTACACCAGGACAATGAGTTGGGGTTCGGGGCACCCGGCCCATGTCAATGTATCAGCTCTGTTCCCACTGCTGCTGTTCGGGGTCCTGTTTAACACCTGGTTGTGGGGGAATATAGATCTGAACCTGATGGATGGGAGAACTCACTTTGGGAGCAGGGGACTTGCAGCCGGCACAGCGAGGGGCTGACTGGTGTGTGATGAGTGAGGACACCGAGTGCAACAGGAGGAGACAAAATGGAAATCCATCTTCTGGCACTGGGTAAATGATGACGGTGGTGTTTGGACAGCAAAGAAATATCCTTTGGGTAGCGTGACAGAAAACCTTATGGATGCTGTCAAACAGGCCCTTGCTCCTCGGAGAACATCGTTGATCTAGCTGCTCTGCGAGGGGAGACAAATAACCTCTGCGGCTAGCGCATGTCCGGTGTCCTCCATCCCTCTCCTCATGTGACAGCAGATGCTGAGACAAATGGGGTTTGCAGAATTCCATTGGGAATGGAGAACAGGCCAGGATGGAAGGGCCCCGAGCAGCTGCTGAGGTCCTTGGCTCTAGTTGCAGAGGTGGCTGTTGTCCCAGCTGTCCCATCGCCCTCTGACCCAGCTTGGGCTCCTTGATCTCCTCTGTGCTCGCCTGTATAAATAGAGGATGGTGGCAGTGGCTCAGCTGCTCTGGGGGGGATGGATTGGGGCTGTGCTGTCAGTGGGGGTGACAGGCGGGCAGCAGTGCATGGGCCTTTCCCAGCTATTGATAACTCCTGCTCACTGTTCCCTCCCTCTGCCATGTCCTGGCATTGCTGATGAGGTGCAAATCCTGGTCTGACCTCCAATTCCATCTGCACTTCCTCGGACAAGCCGCTCTGAGCAGCGGTTTAGCTGGAGTAATGCTGCTCACTGTTCTACACCTCTTTGCACCAGAGGGTTTCTGAGCCCTTTACAAACATCAGTGAAGAGAGCAGGTAGGGATTAGTGTGTTGATGTTCCTGCTTAACCCATAGGCATAGAGCAGAAGTGACTAAAGTGTCCTGTGGGATCAGGGCTCTTCTTCCCAGACCCCTGCTCTGTCTGTGCTGGGCTTTAGGAAGCTCCTTGCCTGGCATCCCTCCTGCAAGCCGTTGTGAGGAGCTGCTGCTCCTTGGGTTGTCGCATGTCCTGCAGGATAGGGGTGCTGGATTGTCTTGGGGATCTCCCATCTCTCAGAGCAAGGCACCAGAACTGAGAATCCGAAATGCAGAGCAACCTGTTGTGCTGTTTCATTTCAGTTTCTAAATGACTTAATTGATGAGCCCTTTCTCTTTATACATCCGCATAAAGCTGGTTTCCACAGTAACAGCCGAACCTGAGCCCAAAGCTTGGAGCCCTCGCTGACTAAATAATGCCAAAGCCAATCTTTGAATATTCAATTACATTCACTGCCATGCCCCTTTTATCTTTATTTGCTGTGGCTCTTCCGTAAACAGCTTTCATGGAAACATGGACTCTATGGAACACAGGGGAGGACTTCATTCAGGGGGATGCTCAGAAGAAGGTGCAGACCCCTTGGTAGCCTCAGCTCTGCTGGCAGCATCATTCCAGCTCCTTCATCTCTTGTAAAGCTGTGTTGGTAAATGCATCCCATGTGATGCCTCGTGCAGTTTGTGTTCAGTCCGTGACATGCAGTAATCCCGGGCTCCTTCCACAGTCTCGTTTTCCTAGCAATGCCTTCCAAGTTCGTTACCTTCCCTGAGTTCTTGGGTCACGCTTCCAGTTTCAGGATGGCAATTGATCCCAGACTTGCCCTCTGGTGTCCTGGTGTGTGGTCATCTGCAGATCTCATCATCCTTGCTAGTCCATTCTGCAGCCTGCAGTGGTTTGAGCCAAAGGGAATTCCTCCCCATGAAGTCCTTGCTGTCAGGAAAAGGAGGGCGGCCAGACCCGTGCTGTGGAGTGGGAGGCTTGTGAAGCAGCGTGTTCTGTCCCACATTTACCTTCCCACTCCCAGGTCAGCAGAGGCTGTTACACAGATGATTCCAGGGCAGAGAGCAGCAGCTGGATGTGGTAGGCTTGTAAATACCTGTAAAAACCCGGCCCCAGGCCCTCCCGAGTGGTTGGTCCCAGCGCCTTGTGATCTAACCCTAACCCTTGTGGTCCGCAGCCAGCTTTAAAGCCGGGTTTGTCCTGCACCCACCCCCAAAGCCCAACGAATTGCAGGGGTTTATTTTTGGGAACCTCCAAAGAGGTTTTCCTGGTTAGGACTGAGCCCAGGAGGGGTCTGAGCCTGGGTGCACAGGGTGGTTTTACTGAGTCCGGTGGCTGTGGAGGTGGTTTTGGTAGTGCCGGATCACAAGGAGGATGTGTGGACTGTCCAGGGGCAGGTTCAGCCTCCCCTGTTCTCCCAGTGCTGCTGTGTGGAGCAGGAGGAGGCTCAGCACTGTCAGCGTTGTCAAATGGCACTAATTGTCCTGGTTAACCTCGAGGCAGATCAATTATCCCTTCTGACAGGGAATATAATATTCAGACCCAGTTGTGTTGGTTTACTTACAATAGCTCTTTGGTGTTTTTCCATGAGATCGCAACACTTCTTAATCAGATGGTGAGTGGGCTTAATTAGGCAAAGTATAGGTTTTATTTTTGATTTCTATGACTACTTAATCTAATGGAAACACATTATCTGCTCCGAGGTCTGCAGTTTTCCATTTGTAATTATTGCTGCTCTTAATTGATGGTGCATCAGGGGTTGTGGCTGCAATATGGGAGTTGAAATATGTCGCCTTCCTTGAGCAGGGCTCCCAGTGCGCTGCTGTGGAAGAGGCTGTGCCCGGTGTGCTTGAGCAGATGGGCTCCATACCTGGCTCCTGCCAGAGGAAGGAGGAAATCCTTTGGAACTAAGGAATAGGAGGTGTGTGCGGTGTGGGAGCTCAGCATTGTCAAGCTTGTCGTGCCATTTTGTGCTGGAGATCAGGGAATTGAAATGCTTGGATGCAGTAGCTGGAAGCTGTTCAGGTGATGGAAGCAAAACAGTCTATAAACTTCCAAGAGGAGGCCTGGCATTTATGACTAAAACCTCGCATTTCAGGACGTGCAGATGGCTGGGGAGGAACAGCTTGGAGGGATGGGCTAATAGAGAATTATTAATTGTAGGGATTTTTGCACCTTCTCCTGAACGAGGGCTATGGGAGCCTGCTGCAGTGGGTCGGAGTTTGAGGGTGATGGGCAGCCGGTGCATGGTGATGCGGTGTCAGCATAGATGTACACCTTGTTAGATGTGCTTCACAAGTCCCAGCATCTCCATGAGGCTTTTGGGTGTTGCCTGTTCCGGCTTCTGCCAGCAGAGGGAATACAGAAGTGTGCCAAGTGCTCTTTTCTCCTCTATTTGCTGCCATTCCAGAGCCCCTGCTTTGCTGGGGAGCAGGGAGCTCACACCCTGGCAAGGGCCTTGCCGAGCACACGGAGGCAGGTTTTGTACATAACACTGGTACAGATTCCCTTGTGCCAGACCTGCTCTGGAGGCTGGAGGAGCTGAAGCTGTTCCCCAGCCTCTTGCAGGGTGACTGATCAGATAATGCTCCCTAAGCCAATGCACAAATAACGTGAATTGGGGTTGGCACTGAGCAGTGAGGTGTAAAACAGGCAATTTAAGGTGTTCTAGGAAATGCCATTGCTTCTAGGCTGGGACTGCTTGTCAGGAAGCTGTGCCCAGGGCATCAGACCCATGGGAGCAGCAGGGGAAGCACTGGAGCTGCCTTGGGAGACAGAGTCCAGATTCCCTCTGCATTCCCGGCTCCGTGTTTGACCTCCTTGTGCTCCGGTGTCATAAACTGCTCAGGGCATCCACCTGCAGCCCTTGGTGCGAAGGGAGTTGCAGCTTCAGGCAGGGCTCAAGGGAACTCAGTGGTTGCTTCCCCTGAGCAGAGGGTGAGCACACAGCACAGGGAGCTCAGCAGGGCTGGTACCAACCTGCGTGTTCCAGTTACGGCTCCGGCTCTGCCCAACCCATTCCTCTGCACGTGGTGGCTTTGATCCTGGGATGAATCCCGAAGCGATGCTCACACTGACCAGCTCCTCCTGCTCTTCTGCTCCATCCATGCCCTGGTGTGGTGGGAGCTGCTGCTCCTGCCTCCCTGTGCAGCCTGTGTGGGGAGAGGCAGATGCTATCGGAGATGGCAGCTTTCCATTTCTGCTCCATTTCCCTCCAAGCTCTGCTCCTCCCTCTCCCCAGTAACATTCATTAGCCGCAGATAGAGGCAAGGCTGGAGCACTGAACAGAGCAGTGTGTAACCTCTGAGTAACCCTGCCGCCGAAGCCTCCATCTCTGCACCCCCTCCCTGCTGCTCTCCATGGAGTAATAACTCCTCACCCCTGTGCCCTGCTGCCCTGTGTAATACCAGTGTTCCTCGTTAGCACAGCAGCACCACATCTGTCTCCTTTATGGAGCCTGCGTACACTGGGAAGCTCCCGGGGCAAGCTCTGCATTGCTGAAGTGAAAGGAGGGTTGTGAGAGGCTTGGGAATTCCATAGTATTGAGAAAGGCACAGCTTTGAAGTTTAATAGATGAGCTGCTTGTGGTCTTCCGGGTGTCACAGCCACTTGGGTGGCTGTTAATGTAAGTGGTGTTAGGTGGGGATGTGCTCAGCGCTGGGATGCTGGGGATAGCCTCCCTGCTCCAAGCCAAAGGTGATGGTGAGGCTTCAGGTGAGCAGCTGGCAAGGGGCTGCCTTCTCTATCCCCATTGGAGGCTCCTAGTGCTTTCCTCACATGTCTTTGCTGCTTGAGCATGGTGCCAGGACAGGAGCTAAAATACTCTTGCAGATAAGGATGCAAGGGAGTTATCTGGAAGCCTGCAGATGCTGTGTGTGAGGAGGAAGGTCACTGAAAAGAAGAAGGTGGCGGAGATGGAGATGAGGTGATTTGGAGATGGCTTGAGGGATTTAGTGGAGAGGCAGAGCTCCCATGGAGCATGAATGGGCAGCAGCACCTCTGATGGATTATAGGGAGCCTTGTTCAGAGGCTTTCCTTGCTGCTGCAGACACCAGCTGGGAAGAGATGGGGAAATCCTGCCTTGAGAGGAGGCTGCAGGGCTCCAGATAGCGGCATCCCTCGTTCTTCCTGCCCTGGAAGTGTGCTCACACACAGGCAGAGTGTGCCTCATGGTGCATCAGCACTGCTGCTGGCTCAGCTTGCAGTTGGGATTTACCCCTTTGTATCCTATTTCAAACCCTCTTATTTCAGTGAAAGCACGGGTTACAGACCTGCCCTGATGGACAATGTCCTGCTTATATTGTACTGGGGCTTTTCCATGCCCCTTCAGCACACGTGGCAAGCTGATAGTGCTGTGTGCTCACTGTCAGGGATATGAACTCCAGGTAATGGGCAGTGAGATGGTATCTTTCCAGCTGGACCTAAGCAGCAAGATCCCATCACAACCAGACAAACTGCATCTGACTTATCCTCTATTGTTGAGGACAAAGAGCAGGGATTTGTGTGCCGGCCTTAAGCTTTCTTAAGTCTCCAAGTGCATTGCCCAAATGTTTTTCCTGGCTGTTTTTATCCCAGTTGTTTGGTTTTGATGGATGTTGCAGTTTCTAATAGGTGCTTAGTAAATATCCTCAGTATCTTCCATTTGGAAATGAGTGCAAATGGAATGCTGTTTCCATTTGGAAGTGAATGCTTCTCCTGGGATGCTCTGCTCTCCCCATGGCAGGGCAGGGGACCCAGGAGCCTGATTCTGTTCACCCCTCTTGTAGCATGGCGCTTGCCTGGTGCTGGCATCATCTTGTGCCTCCTCTGACGCGCAGGAGGTGCCTGTATCCTGGAGAGCGTGTTAACATTTAAATCAGTGCACTGGTCTGGGAATAGCATCGAGTTAAAAGGACCTCTCCTGAAAAGAGCACAGCAGGGACCTGGCTGAAGAGTTCTCTCAGCCCTTCAAGCACACACGGCTGCATGGATTTTCATCAGCAGCCAGCTTCACGCAGCTCCATTAGGGCTTGATTTAGCTGCTTTTGGGGTGAGGAGGGAAGAGATTGAGGGGGCATCTCCCCCTTGATGGGGCCAACGGTGTGAGGGGATCCAAGGTCTGCTGGGCCCCTTCTGCTCCTGGGCTGTGTTCTCGGGGTCCTTCTCATGCAGGGGAGGCACACGATGAGCTCCTGGTGGGGTTTGTGCTGCTTTCACAGTCGCTGTCACGCTTCAGTCATGAAGCTCGAGGTTGAGTTAATAAATGTGTAATTATCTGCCGCGTGCACGAGGCTCCATCCGAGTCTCTCATAGTCTGAGGTGCTCTTCAGCATGAAAGGCACAGTTCAAAATGCTTCCCTGTGTGTGTCTATGAGCCTGGGTGCTCCCGGAGCTGTGTGAGTGCACAGCCCCACCGGGAGCCCTGCAAAGCCTTCGTCCTTGTGTCCCGTGGCAATAACTTCAGCAACTTCATTACTGTGCTGGAGGAATATTGCTTTTTATCAGCCTGGACGTTCTTCCTGCCTGGTTTTATTGAAAGCTCTGGTTCTCGTGTCCTGTGGGAAGATGGAGAGGTCCCAGTCTACCTCTTAGAGATCATCCATTGCCTTTTTATTGCCTCCTCTTACCAGTTGCCATTCCTAAGGCAGAGTCTCATTTTTTAAATGTGTGAAGGTCTTGGATAACTCTGAAATAAAGACCCTGCCCTCGGGAGATCCTTGTTTCTTTAGTCTCTGTTTTGTGGTAGGGATGTGGTACCATAGGTGGGATGTGGGATGCAGGATGCAGGAGCCATCCCCGCAGTGGTGCCAGCCCAGCCTGAGGCATCTTCCTGCCCTTCAGGAGCTTTCAGGGAGCTGTCTGTGGCGTTGGCAGCCCCTTCAGCTGAGCTGACAGGATTAATCTAAAATCCCATATGGTGCAAGACTTGGCTCTTCCCTCCCAGACTGCTCCCTGCATGGACAGCAACAGCATCGGGCATCTCACTGCCACCTGACCCGAGTTGCTGCTGCTGCCCAGAGCCCTTTTTTCCCCCCCCCAGCTGCCTGCACACGTGGCGTTGCCATTCTCGCCTTCCTGCTGTAATAAAGCACATCAAAGCCTGTAACCAGATGCTGGAGCATAGATGGGTTTTCAAGACCCTCCATGTAACAGTCTGATGTGGGGAGCTTGATGGAAGGGAGAAGCTTGAGTCTTTGACCCGACAGCAGTGGTTATAAAGGACAATAATCCAGTTGCTGAGTGGAATGTGCAGGGAGAGGCTCTGCTCCACATGGGCAGGCAGCCACACTGCCCCATGTGCTGTGCCACGTTCCCAGCAGGGTGGTGGGAGCGGGATTGTCTGGGGCCAGCAGCACACGGTGGGATCCAAGTCTGGATCCTGCTCGTGAGTGTGCCTTGATTTAATGCGACTGCGGGCAAGTGAATTCATCTTCCTGCATTTGTTGCTTTTGCAGCTCCCGTGCTGAGGTTTTGTTGCTTAATGTTTGCAAAGTCTTTTGAGTCAGGGCTGTTGGCGTGTGGGTCCAACGAAGGGAAGCAGTTGGGAACAATACAAGAATATTTCCCAAAATACGGTGTAGTAAAAGCAGCTGAGATAAGGGCTGCTCTTGTTAATTTAAAAAATGATATTTTTCCTCTTCCTTTCAATAAAAACTGATGAACTGACATCTTTAACAATTGTTTAAGCAGCGCAGGTTTAAATATACACTTCCTGCATTGGCTGCTGATGAGTCACTAGCACAGTTATTTATCAGGAGTAATCACTGTGTGCTAGACAGTGTAAGACGGGGCTCATGCTGCTCCTGCTGGAGCTGTGCGCTTACTGTGCTCGACTGCAGGGACCTCTGTGTGCTGCCCATCATTATATGGCTTTGAATCAACTTTAACATCTTTGGGGGTGCTGGAGGTGGTGCTGAGCATGCAGCATTGCGCATAGGCTGAAGGTATCCTCAAAGCTTCAGCTGTTCTCTGGGAGCATCATTACAAAGGTGTTTTGGGAATCTCAGGTGCTCCAAGCTGTGCTGTCAGTTTTTAAACACTTATGATCACATTTCTTTTGCTTTGCAATCCCAGCAATGCTGTTTGGTTAATGTAAGAGTAACTTGCTATGCAGAGAAAAGAACAAGGGCACTGTACTGAGGGCCGATGGTGAGAATATGGCTTTAATAAACGTCTGTAGGCAGCACACACCCAGCAGGCTTTTACTTGTGTCAACATGGGATGGTATCTAACAAGTATAGGCATTGTAAGGATGGTGCCTTGTGAGATACTTCCCAAAAGCTACCTCTGAAGTGTCACTTGAGAGCCTTGAAGAGGCCAGAGCTGTTGCATTTATGATTTGACTCCACCAGGGCAGGTCTTTGGCTGCAGTGAGCCAGGAGGGTGTTGGCAAACCTGTGTAAGGTGGATGGAGTAACAAGGAGGATGCTCGGTCGCTATGAACTGTGGTTGTTGCTCAGCAGAGCTCTGGGCATGCGGAGATGAGCACGGTGCTTTAGGGGGCAGCTGACCCTGTGGCTCATGGCAGAGCTGGTGTCCCTGCCAAGCTCCGTCTGCCTTTGGTGGCAGCGAGCCCCGAGCATCGCCGTGCCCTGGTGTGCCGGGGCCGGGGTCTCTTTGTGCGGCTGCAGCACGAAACACCTTTATTTCCTTTAATCAAATTGTCACCAGGAGACACATCTGTTCCTGCTCGCCTCGCCGCTTTCATCGGGGGTGAGCATGGAGCCGGCCCTTTGAGCGCACTGCTGCTTATGCAGAGCACTTGAGCCAGGCAGGGCTACTCGGATATCAAAGGCAGAGCCTGAAGAGGTGGCCTGCTGGAATTTGCATATGAAATTGCGAGCTGAAATCCAAACACCGGGAAGATGTGAAGATCAGTGGGAAGGGTGAGCATGAAAAGCATTGGCAGGCCGGGAAGGGGGGAGCGGCGAGGTATGAAAGAGGAGGAAAGCGAACACGCAGAATGCTTTAACGAACGGGAAAGTTTCTTGTAGTGCAGACAGATGATGAAAGAGAGACAGTGAGGAATTATTAGGCCAGAAGATAAGGAAACAGCAGAGATAGGAAATAATTATTTTTGTATCTGTCTTTATAAATGAAAATGAAGGGCATTAACTTAAATAGGATTTAGATTTTCAGGGACAGAAGGGGATGAATTAGGGAATGTTCAGATAACAGCAGAAATGATTATTAAAGGTCGGGGGCTCTTGAAACCGACTCTGAGATGAATGTGCGCAGGGTCTGTTTTCCCCCTCAAACCCCTCTCCTGTGACACACGGGTCCCCAGCAAAGGTGCTGGTGTTCAGGGTAATGATCATCAGGAACCCTTTCTAATAGTGCTGTGGGGTGAGAAAGCAAACCCAGCCTCGGGAAGAGCTTCCTAGAGGTGTGGTTTTATCCCCCTCACACACAGAGAGGGAAATTCAGCGAGTCAGGCGTTTTGATTAAGTTCTTAAGCCAAACAGCCCTGGGCCCTGTTACATTTTCATGTGCTCAGAAGAGCTCTTGCAGAGTTCTTTGCCTTTGCACTTACTTTCAGGTGATGCTTTCACAGATCAGCTTCTCCTCTTTGCGCGTGTGGTTTTGGAGCCGTGGTGCTCACGAGTGACAGCCTCCCGTGTGTCACTAATGAGGGTTGTGCGCCTGCTTCGCTGCGGCATAGGGAGGTTTGGATGTGCTTTAGTTACAGATGCGGAGCTTGGGCGGGTGGCTCATTTGAAGCAGAGCAGCGACATCAGGTTTAACATCGGACACTGCAAAGCCTGACCTTGGGAGGAGGCTGCATGCTAACGACTTCCTAAAATTGCTGCTGGAAGTGCTTTAGTTTGGGCGTTGAACCTCATGAGCCACTTGTGAAAATCCCTGCGGCTCCCCTGGCACTGGCTCTTAAACCTGATACAAACCTTCAACTTTTACCCCGATAAACAACATGTAATAGGCTTTAAATAAACCCAATAACAGTAATTTCTCTTAACCTCAGGCTCTTAATAGCACTTCTCTCTTGTATCGCTCTGATACCCTGAACTTCTCGGGTAATGGGTTTGGTGCTGATGCCACCGTAGTCTGTAGAGGATGAGAAGACCTTTCAGGGAGTCTGCAGGGGTTTGAGTATGGTTCTCCCCCGCCGGGGGCTGGATTTCGTGAGGGCTTTGCTCTGACTCTAAGTTCATCTGCTGACAGCATCAGATAAATCTCTGGCTGTGTCAGGCAGAGGTATTATTTGGTTGAGGGATGTGTGGGGATGCAGCTCGCTACCTGTCTGAGCCCTTGTGCCCTGTGGTGATTACACTCTGGCCACACAGAGATTGAGGGGACGTCTCTGTGTGATCCTCCTGTTGAAATCCTGTGTGGGAAGAGCTAGAGGAGTTCCATATGTCTGTTGCCTGAAAGAGGAGCGGGATCAACCTCTTGAGTGGGCGAGCTGCTTATTTATAACTCTCCTGCTGAGCACGAGCTTGTTTAATGCTTGGGAGCAGCTCAGTGCTGGAGAATGTGCTGTATACATTTGCTAACAATAGCGGCCGTGCCTATATATAAACCTGAAGACAGTGCGATCCATGGTGCATTCCAATTAACAGGATGATGCATGATGTATGGCATGTCACGGGGAATGTGGGACATTCCCTTGCTGCTGGTCTTATCACTCCTGAAACTCCCTGGGGGCAATCATTATGCCTCCCTCCTTCAGATGGCTTCTAAAACTTTTAATACCACCTGGTTTTGTGTTCTGCTGTTGTGTTTTAATGCTGCCTGCAGGAGAGGGGGATGCAGGGCACCATGCGGTGGCATTGCAGCATGGAAGGCAGCGGTTAGAGCACACTGCTCTGGGTGTTAAATACCTGGCACTGGAGAGAGGGGGGGTTTTACCCTATGTCCATTATAGTGTTAATTGTTAATGGCCAAAATGTGACACAGGAAAGGCCATAATTTGCATGAGGGAAGCTAAGCTTGGCCCCTAAATTACCCAAATGGGCTTGAGTCTCCTCCTTGGCTGTTCTGTCGGCAAGAAAGGGTCTGTTCATCTGCAAAAGAGCAAACCCATGGCTGAAATGAGATTTACAACACAGCTGTGGAGAGTGTGTAAAGGAGAGGCTGCCTTTTCCAACCGGGAACTGAGCAGAGGGGGGCCAGGGGAGTGTTCCTGGATATGGGATGGCTGTGGGGACTGTAGGGAGGCTCCGACAAAGCCTTGTGAGAACCAAATGGGAAACAAGCACTTGGTCAAAGGGAGGCTTCCTCCGGGACACTGTGGAGTGTGGTCTTTGTAGAGGAACTGGTTTGACTGCAACCTGAGCCGCGGTGAAGGCATTGGGAAGCCTGGAGGAGCAGACTTGCCTATTATGTGCTCTAAGGACAATTTATACCCTGCCTAAGTTTGCTGGGCACATGCACAGGCTCTGCTCAAAGCGGCTGTGCTCCCTGGCTGCTTGACATGCAGCAGCCATAGCAAGTTATGCACTGTCCTAATGGAGCAAAGTAAATTCCATCAGCTCCAGAGGCTGGAAGTGGACCTGGGGAGGGGCTGCCCCAACCTCCGGGTCAGCCCAGCCGCAATATCGCTGCCTCATGTCATGCAAAACAAAAGGTGCAATTTAAACTACCATCCTTCGGGTGCACTGAGCAGCATTTGGTTGTCAAACCTGGATTTCCTTAAGGCAGTGGTCCAGAATAAACTGGTAATGAAGAGTCATTTGACAGCAGGCAAGCTGGAAACAGGCATATGAAAATCAGATGTGGGTTTGTAGCTTGTGCCTTTAGCCAAGTTCTTCCACTTGCAGCTCCTTACCACAGGAGGTAAATCAGGTGGCTGTATTTTGGGGTGGGAGGCTGCAAAAGTAACTCGTACACATGGGAGACGTGTGAAGGGCCATGTTAGCACCAGCGTACATGTGTCTGAGGAGATGCTTGTGCTGGGCTGTGCACAGCTCTCAACTCCTCAGCTCGGGTGGTTGTGGTTGTGGAGCTTGGGAACAAAGGCTTGCTCTGGGCACACGGCTATGCTTGCACTGCAGCTGCTGCACAAGTGACTGTTCTCTTGGCCAGAGCTTTGGCGTGGCATCTTCCACATCAAATGCATGCTCATATGCAGGAACCTTGTCTCCTGCACAGCCAGTGTAGCAGATAAACACCCGGCTCCTCGATGCTCGCATCCTTCCTCTGCAGGCTGGGAGAAATGGCTGACAAGACCTATTATTTTTCCAGTTATCCAAACTGTCTGCATCTTAACAGCTTCCTACTTCAGTCGAGACAGTCTGCAAAGTTTAATATCATTTCAAATCAGAGCGCCAATAAAACTTGACATTATTAATATGATGTCAAGGGTTTTTCCAACTGCTTAGGGAAAAACAACGTGTCCCATTAAACAAAGCTCCCTGCATTGTGAAATATTAAGTGACTTTTCAACGAGTGCCAGCTGGAGCTATTAGTTTTCCTTTGCTGCCGTGGATGTGGAGAGGAGGTCTGACTGAGAACCTTTTATGAAGACATTAGCTGAATCCCTGCAGTCGGAAAGGCTCTTGCCTTGCGAGGGGCTGCGGTCTATCTGGGGCCGCATATGCAGCCATGAATTATTAAGTGCAGTAAATAGATTTGGTGGATGTGCACTCCCCCCCTTAATGTACTTGTTACACTGGGGAGTCTGCATCCTCTATGGGGATTAAATCTGGGATTGTAATGAACAGAACCCAGCAGGAGCCAGGAGCATCACTGGCTCCATCTCCCATTGTCCGACTCAGGGCTGGGCTGTGCTCCCTTGCTCCGGTGCTGCTGCTGGGCAGTGTCTGATCGCAGTCCTGTGCCTTGCCTGGTGCTGGGGGTTAATGTCTCAGAAAGGACTCCCCCAGTGCTGCTTTTCTGGCTGGGTTGTTCCTCCTGTGGGTGCTTCCAGCAGCCCTGATGTTTCTCCTGTCTTCCCTTTCCCTCCCGGGCACTGTAAAACACATTCACTTCATCTCTTTGTCCAGACCAAACACGTTCTGCACAGCAAAGCTGAAGTGTGGGGGCTTTTTTTAGACTGCCTTTGGTAGCACACCCGGGACCGAGCAGGTATGTGGTGTGCTTGAGGCTTTGTACCGCACATTAAAGCCTCATCCATACTAGATGTGTATAATGGGCACGTGTTGGTGCATGCTCTGAAACACACCTCTGAGTTCTGGTCTTGGCTCTGCCTCTGGTTTCCCCACCGGTGCAATAAACATCCCTTTGATGCCTCGCAGGGGAAGTGTAAGTGTTTAATTTAACTTTTATGAAGTTCTTTGACAATGTAAAGAGAGCCGCACATAAAGCAGAGTTCCAGGGAAGTCGAGGCACTGATGTCCCACTTTTATCTCCGGGAGAGCTCCTGCATCTGAGCACAGAGCTTCCAACCCCAGGCTTCCAGCCAGCCGCTCCTGCCTTGAGGCCAGAGCTATTTTTGCTGTTGTTAGCCAATAAACCCATAACCCCCTTTCACATTCTAATGCACCAGCACCGCTTCATGATCCCAGTGGTTAATGCCTCCTGCCCGGCATAGCAGTGATGTTCAGGGCTGGAAATCTCAGCTCCCTTCCCAAGGGTACTTGGAGCATGGGATTTGCCTCTCCAGTTGGAAGCTGCTCTGCTTGGATGTGGAAGCTCTTGACCATGGCCAGCTTTTGGGGTCCCTCTGGGCAGGAGCACGGGGCTCCGAGCTGGGCACTGTGCAGGCTCCAGGAAGGCAAGCAGGCAGTTAGGAGCCTTCAAGGAGGAGGAAGCCTCTCTCAGCCTTTTTCCTGCTGCACAACCTTCCTTCACCTTCCTTCTTTTAATGTCTTAATCAAGTGGCTGATAAGAGAAGTGATCCATGAAAAGGACGGGTATCTTGACAAGGCGCAGAGGCTTGTGGCAGCACTTTCCCCACAGATCAGCATCTTCCACGAGAGGGAGAGACAAAAAAGGCAGATTTTTGTACCCTTAAGCTTCCACCACTGCAGTTCAAAAGACCAATCTTTACAGAAAATAAATTTAAAGGAGAATTTTTGATGTATCTGATGGTCTCTTGTGGTCGACAGGAGTGCTGCTGGCAGTGTATGGAGTTATGCAAAGCCAGGGCTGGGATTACTTAAAAGTGTCTGTAGTTCTTTGATTAACCAGTGTGTATTTTATTTTTTATATGGCACAATCACAGCCCTACATTGGTAATATCTTGCTATTATTGTTCGATACGCGAAGCTCCCCCTTTTCCTGCAGCACACAGCTGCTTTTTAGGGCACTTTCTACAGACCTCACTCTCTGCATGTTAAATCCATGGTTCTGAGGAGGGTTTGTGTGCCTGGTTTGATGCTGTGCCCTCCTGGAAGGTGGTTTGTGGCTCTGGAACCACAGAAAGGGATGGGGGGAAGCACTGGACCAGGGGACTGGAGCATCCTCCCCCTGCTCCGAGGTGCATTTAGAGGTGTCGCAGCAGCAGCCATGCTGGTGATTGATGGTGCTGCTCTTGAGCACGATGCTCTGCCCCTTTAGGAGCGAGGCAGCAGGGGGGTGGCTGGCCCGAGGTGACACCTTGGGTCACCAGCATGGCCTGGAGCAGATGCGAGGGCTTTTCCCCTATGTGCCTGAGGTCCCTTTGCACCCCTGGTCAGCAGCAGCCTCCCTCAGCTGTCCCCTGCCCTGGACCAAGGCCGTGACAGGCATTTGCAAGCCACAGATATTAATAGTAAGCTCCAAGAGGGCAGAAGTGACTGATCCGCATCAGGGGTGGCTGAAGGGGAAGTCCAGCAGCTGAAGTGAAACAAAGGAGGAAGCTGGCTCCATGTGGAGGGGTGGCAGGGGCTTTGGGATGGCTGCTGCCTCCTGCTTGGTCCTGCCCTTCGGTGCCGTCCAGGGTTGGGGGAAAGCAGCGCAGAGCATCATGTGTGCCATAACACGTTTGTCCCTGCCCAGAAGTCCCTACAAACCTCTGCAGCTTTAAGCAAGGCTACAAGTCCCAGCTGGATCTGAGTCAAGCTGATCTCTTCTGCTTTTATCTTGTGACTGGCTTTTTGTTTGCTCTTTGCTTGTGGTCTCTCTGCAACACCAGTTCCCAAACTGGGACTGACCCAGCGTGGTGTTAACACTGAGGGTCTTGTGCGGGCTCTGCGTTCCATATGACACAGGGAGGCTCCGGCTCTCCCACTGTGGCTGTTGCCTTCATGGTGCCAATGGCTCTAATGGCTTCTTGTCAGGGGTTCCGGGCGTACTGCAGCCAGGGATGAGCTATGTCAAGGTGGCTTCTTTCCCTGCAGGCCTGCCTTTGGAAAGGGGAAGGAAAAAAGCATATGGAGCTTCTTTAGCACGCTTCTGAGGAGCAGGCTGTGCTCTGCATCACTTTGCCTTCGCTAAAGGCTTCTGTTTGCACTTAGTTTCTGCAGGCACAATGATGGTGTTAATAAAAGCTGTAGGACAGCCTCAGTTTGCTGCCCTCGGAGCAGTGCTGGGTGAGATGAGTGGTCCGAGAAGGAACAGGCGATGTGGGGTGCGGGAGTGGGTCAGGAGCAGTTTGTTCAGTGCCTTAGGAACAGAAAGGAAGGGGGAAAGGATGCACAGCCCTTTGATGATCTTCCTCCTTTTATAATGGCTTCACTTTAAATAGAAACGAAGGTATAGAGTAAATTTAAATCCAGAGATGGGGTCTGCTCCTGAATAGGCTCCATTCGGGGTCAGCGCCTCAGCAGTGCGCAGGATTGGGGTTTCAAAGGTTCCCAGGCATCGCTGCAGTCAGGTGGTTGTAAAGGGCCCAGCGTGATGACATTTACAGCCGGATCTTTCAAACCCAGCAGCAGTACTTCAGCTGCTGAACTCCTGAAACCTGCTCATTTAATTTGTTAAATGAGAGCGAAGGTCTCTTCAGATAATCTCCAGGCACTGCAAGAGCTGAGCTCTTGCGCGGGGAAAGCAGCTTGTTTGAGATGAAGCTCCTTTTGGTTTGAAGCACATCAGCCCGGAGTCACATAAAGTGTGTTTTAAAGGTGGAGAGGAACCTAAAGGGGCTAAGACGCGACCTAATATCAAAGAGCTGCTTTTGCATGGCTTGTCACTGCTATCTGGAGAGGGTTTGGTTTGCGACGGTGGTGCCTGTGCTCGTCAGGAGCCAAGCGTGGCATTCCCTGTGTGTGTGGGGCACTGCAGAAGGCTGTGAGTGAGCAATGGCTCTCCCAAGGCAAATAAAAGCACTTCTGTGACAACTCACTCCAAAGGTTTCAGATGCATCCTTTCCTGAAGAGCCTTTGGTGGGCTGAGGGCTGCTGGGGATGCACAAGGCTGAATTCATGGTGTGTGAGGAGGGCAATGCGCTCCATCTGCCTGCTCTGCAGCATGGGGCTGGTACCTCCTGAGCCCTGGGAGTGAGCCCTTCCTGCCTGTGTTTCGGGTTAGATCCCAACTGGGGTAGATTCCCAGCAGGAATCATTCTGTCCTTAGCTGTAATGATCCTCAAGAGGCAGAATCACTTCTGGCTGATCCCTGGTCCCTTCTCCGTTGTCTGCAGACCCTGGGGTGACTGCAGTGAGGTTCTGCCACATCCCTGCGCGTGCAGAGGGATTCAGGAAGAGGCGTCTCTGAGCACTGTGTGTTGATGTAGGGGGTGTGTAAATACCAGCTATGAGCTAAACCTCTTATTGACCTTTAACTACTTGGTAACTGATTCTCTCCTGCAATAAATATCTCCCGCAATTAATAGTCAATTGGTACTTAATTAACGAAGCAATAACAGTGGAACAGAACATTGTCACAGGATAATGGTCTCCCGCAGCCATTATGCTGTAGCTGTCCCACTAAATCAAGCTAAAGTGTGGTGTTCTGTGGGGAAAGCAGAGCCTGGCAGCTCCAGCTGCCTTGGTGCTGTGGCCCCGGCCCACTCGCATCCTCAGGCAGGCAAGGGGAAGGCAAAGAGGAGGCTCCGATGGGAATCGGGCAGGTAATTGCAGTGAAGGTTAAGAGTACAGAACAAATGGAAGCTTTAAATAATCTTCCCAAAGGTCTTTGAGGAGCTGCTGGTATGGCAGATGCTGGGAGCTGCTGCTGGAGCCTTGCGGGGAGCAAAGCTCAGCTCGCCCTAAGCCGAGTTTAATAACATGGACAGCACAGATCCTCTCTCCTCCTCTGCTCTCTTCTTCCTCATGCCAACCCTGCTCCGGCTGGCCAGGACACGTGCTTCCCTGCCAAGGGGGTTTTTGGAGTGATGCAAGAGCCTCTTCTTCTGGGGCTTTCTGGGAAGCGAGAGAGCTGCGCTGTAAAGCATCCCTGTGCTTGGTGCTGTGCCCTGTCCTCTCCAGTGCTTGCCTTAGAGGTGACTCCAGGCATGTGAACAGCAGCTTCCTTCCTGGTTTTTTTTTCCAAGTCCCATTTTTCTGTCTTGTCAGGTCTATTTAAGCATTTAATGAGGTGAGATAGTACCAATAAATTTAACACAGCACAATAACTCTGATGTGGGCCACAACCTAATAAACTCCCATCCTTGGGACGGTGCTGGCTTGCATCTGGTGCGATTGCTTCGCTCAGGTATTCCCGAGGTTGAGCAAGGACTTTGCAGGCACTGCAGGGTGTTCACTGGGATGGGCTGGAAATGGTTTCCAAGGGGCAAAGCTGGAGGTGGTTGATGGGCAGTGGGGGGGCTCCTTTCTCCTGTCTCCAGCTCTGCTTTGTCCCCCCTCCTTGGTTTCTGATGGTGCCTCTGCTGAAACACCTGCTGCTGGCTTCCAGCTCCAGCTGGTTTTTGCCCTGATGGTTCTGCTGCATCCGGCCTGGGTGAAACACGGGGAGGTTTCTGCTCTGTGTTGCAGTGTGGAGGGATTTGTACTTCGGCTGCTTTGAATGTCTCCTGAATGAGTAACTTAACAGATTGATTTTTATCTTTTTTATCCCCCTCACTACTTGTAAATCTGTTTGCAAGCAGCTTGCTTTCTTGGAGGAGGACTTGGAACCATCAGCTGGCTCCTGCATCCCCTTCAGTGAAGCATCCTTTCCTGTGACTGCCTTTGGCAATGCCTTTCTCTTGATCAGAATGGGGCTTCTAGGTGGAGAGAACAGGGAAAGCTGGGCTGAAGCCTTTTCATACAGGGGCACCGGCAAGGTTAAGGTTTATTCTGGCTCTTGGCATATGCATTTGTGGCTGGAGCAAAGCTAGGTTCAAGTGAGGAAGGACTGTCTCTCACTTTGCATCCAATGCCAGCCCATACTAAAACCCATCACACCCTGTAAGTGGCCAGGCAGTAGTGACACTGAAAGGGTAGGGCACAGTGAGGAAAACGCACATTGAGATTCCATCATCCAGTGGGTGGAAAGATACGGATTTGGAGCCCTAGAGCATGGCTTCCTCAGGCTGCTTCTCTTCTGGGTGTGCTGTGCTGAGGGACACACTGCAAGTGGTTTATTACAGCTCTCTCTTTGGTTCTGCTGCAGCACAGGAGCAGTAATGCAGTCATGCCTCGGCTCCATGTGGAGCCTGAGGAGCAGAACAACCTCTAGCTTTCTGGCATCCTGGCTGGGGAATCCTGCGGGATGGCTGGCTCTGCCCCACTGCCCATCACCATTCCTGCTTCCTAAAGCACCGTGCTGGGGAAACAGCTGCTGTTCCACTAAATACGTCTGTGCATGTGAGAGCTGGGAGCTGTGCCCATGATGTGGGCTCCGAAGGAGCAGGGGGACCCTACTGGGTTTGACATGGAAATGATGTGTGTGTGCAGGGTGTTGGGTGCTTGATCTGTCCAGAGCATCCAGAGGGATGCTTGTGCTTATTATCTGAGTGAGATGCTCCAAACAAGTCCAGAGAGAACTCGGTGCCCGGAGCAGGGGGTCTGTGTTCCAGAGAGAACTGAGCAGTGTGTGAACAGAGGGTTGCCAGGTGCGAGTGCTGTCAGGTACACAGTGAGTCAGTGCACAGCAATGCCTGGGCTGTGGGTCTGCTCTGCTGCAGAGGTCCTGAACTCCACTAAATTCTTGCAGCCTGTGCTCCTGGAGCTCCATGAAACAGACCTGGGGGGGAAGGAAAACATTCCCAGTGCCCCTGTGCCTCTGCAGCACCAACTGTTTCCAATTACTGTGTGGAGTGTGCATGTGCTGAGTTATTCCACCCAGTGCTGGAGGGTCTGAATTCCCCTGCTTGCTGTGGATGGAGCCTCTCAGCTGATGTCTATGGTCAGGGAAAACACAACATCCAGCCTTGTCCTTCATCATGAAAGTAAACTCTGCCCTGCACAACTGAAGAGCAAAGAGTGGTGTGGGGAGCAGGGATGCGGGGCATGCCCTGCATGTGGATGAGAGCTTCCTTGCTGCCTGGCAGCCCAAATGCAGTACAAATGCCGCATGCTTCTGGCTTTAGCCCTCTGGAGCAACCCACTTCCCTATGTTTGGCTCTTTTAGTTTACCTTTCTCAGACTTGCGCATCTCTGCCCCTCACCGTGGCTCCTGGGCAGTGCTCTCCTCTCCCATCCTTTGTTGCTGAGGCAAATTAAGCAGTGCCTCTGCTCCTTTGCCTTCCCACTCTCTGCCAAGTGAATCCCACAACTTTCCTGGGTGACGACATAAATTTGCAATGGTGTTGTACAAAAGCTCCCCACCAAACCGGAGCTGTCTCGCATCCCTAACAAGCTTATCAAAGGCTTTCTTTGCAGGGAGATCTGAGCCCTCCAGGTTTTGATTCGTAGCAGGTGAAGGCAGAATGTGCTGGAGCCTGATTGAAATGTGCGAGGTCAACAAAATAGAGCGGAGAGTGCACAATAATTGGGGAAGAAGCAGCAGCCTCGCTTTCTGCCCGTGTTCCTCTGATCCCTCGCCTGTAATCTCCCATTTCCAAAGGGAAGCCTGGCTTGCATACTTTATCACAGTGCACATTTGCACAGGAGGCCCCTTTGTACAGGAAAGGGAGAAACCCCCATGCTCAAACTGTCACTGACTTCATTCTCCCTCTTCTTGTGCAGCCCAGAAGGGAGACAGCTCCGAGTGCTGCGGGGCGAGCAGCAGCACCCAGCTTTCATTGTAAAGCATCTTGCTTCTCCCTGAGTTTGAGCCTTTTGTCTTACCAAAGGGCTGGCGTTTACTGCAGATCTGGGGTGAGGGGAGGTGTTCTGTGCTCTTCTGGAAGTTAATCTCTCAAAGTGTGAGGCATCAGGGCTGAAATAGCCGGGCTCCTTAAGGCAAAACATACGTGCTAGCTCATGTCCTTCCCTTGCTCTGGGAGCAGTTACTGTTTTGGGGATCTCTGCCCTTTCTCAGGCTTGGGAAGAGGTAGGAAGAGTTCCATTTGAAGTGCACGTTTTCCCCACAGGCTGTAGCACTTTGCTGGAAACGCTCCATTCCCCAACATCTGTGCACATTGAAGCCTTCCTTTGGGTTTGAGTGTGTGTTGGGGGGGGGGGGTTCCCTTCTCCTCCGCGTTCTGCAAAGGGAAGAGATTACAAAAAGCAAGAGGGAAGGGGGGAAAAATCTGTCCCCTTCCCCCTGCCTCCCATCTGTTGTTTAATCACCAGCTGTTTGTCCTTAAGCTTGGATTACAACCTCTCTGCCTGCCTGCTCCGTGCACGACGACGCGCAGTGGGGCTGCTGCATCTCGCGTGCTGCATTATGCATGCACTGCTGGTGGGAAGAGCATCGGCATTAAAACCTGGGGGAGGCTCCAGCCCCTCGCTGTGTCTCTGCAGAGGCATTAATCCCTGCTCTCTGTGCTCCTTGGTGCCCGGTGTGCAGAGCAGTGTCCTGTCCCAGCCGGGCTATGGGCCTGAGCAGGGCTTTGTGCCCTCGGATGCTCCTCCTGGCTCTCCGGAGGGAGCTGCGACAGGCGGAGGAGCTAATGGTGCCTGATGGAGTAAGGAGCCAAGAGTGACGCCGGGATTTTAGGATGGGTGCCAGCTCTGCCTCCATCTAGAAGAGCTGTAGGAGAAGTCAGCATAAAACCTAGGGATTGCTTAACAAGCTCTTTAGTGCTACTGAATGTGCTGAGCTCATCCCAGGAATCTGTGGGTGCCAAGGCTCACTTACTGATGGATTTAATACCATAGGGTGGGGAGCCATCGGTCTGCTACCTCTGCTTCCCATGTTCCCTTGGTCCCTGTGCTGCCTTAAGGGATGAGGCATTGTGCCCTGGGGCAGAGCTGGGCATTGACTGACTTCACCCTGAGTCATATAAAAACTAAGGTGGGGGGACAGGGGGAAGGTTTTGGTGATCCACCTGTGTGGGACACTGGCATTGAACACGGTGTTAGATACGTTCTGTTATGGTGGGGCAGGAGAGGAGGAATGGACTCCCTCTGTTTGGAGCAAACCATACGGGAATGCTTAGAGCTGGGATGAGTTCTGGACTGAAGGCTTGGCACATGGTTTAGGGCAGGATGGGCTCCAGTGCAGCCCTGTCCAGCTCTGATGGTAGAAGGAATGTCTGGAAGAAGGGCAAACACCACCTCATTCTTGATGCTGCCCACAGCCCCGTGACCACAGGGTAACCTGCCTCCCTGTGCTCCGAGCAGGGCTCATCTCACATTTCCTGGGAAACCCAACGATGCGAGCATAAGGAGCTCTCTGGAGCCAGGCAGGACATACGATCCTTAGTTAATACCTCACCAGAAAATGGGAGCCTCATTACATGAGGGCTAATCATTTACAAGCTATAGGTTTAGATGTGTGGCTTAAAGTCCATTACTTCATGCCGCGGGTATGTGCTCTGGTTTCCTGGCTCAGGGGTGGTGGCGTTGCCTCATCTTTGTCCCCCTGTGCGGAGGAGTCTGGTGATGGAGCGTGCATCAGAGTGCTGCAGGGGCTCTGTGCCGCTGGTCCTGTCTGGTACCCAGCACTGTCAGTCTCTGGGAAGAACAATGACATTGCAGCGTGGTGAGTCTCAGGGCGCTCGAGCAGCATCTGTCCTTTGGCTTCTGCGTGTGTGAAAGGGCATAAATGAGTGGAAACCTCAGCCTTCGACTTGCAGCAGGCTTTAGGATGCGACCCAGGAGAAGCCTCTCTATACTCCATGCTGGGCTTCACCCAGGCAGGAAGTGCCCTGTGGGAGGGTCTCAGCCTGGCCCCACTTGCTTCACAGCATCCTCCTCTTCCTCCTTCCCTGTGCCTCGGAGCTCCGTCCCTGTGCTTGCCTCTATGTTTCCCCTTCGAAGCAGCTATTGATTTTCCTGCCTAATGCGCCGGGCTGCATTGTGCACCACACACCAAACAAAACAAAGAGAACTCAATCAGCCACTTAAAAAAATCAAACCAAGCCCACCGCTTTCCATTACAGGCTGGGCAGATCACACAGTTACAACTTGAATGTGTTCCCATTGACCCACAGCACTCAGTTAAAATGATGGGAGCGGTGCAAACACAGGCTGGGGATGCAGGCTCGAGAGAGCTCTTCCCTTACATAAGAACACTTTGCTTTTCTCTTTCTTGTTACCTACAAATGAGAATGAAATGCTGCTCTCCTCCACTCTGCGCAGCGTTGTTCCAAGCGTATGAACGCTCAGCTCCCTTTTCCCTTAGCTAATAAGTAACCATGAGGAGGTTTGTGGCCTTGTTGGGTTATATTTAGCCCAGAAAACACTCTGTTTCTCCTCTCTCCTCCTCCCCCTGCCTCTTTCAGTGAAATGCTTTCTGAGATTTATTTGTAAGCCTGTAAATACAGAGTAAATAGCTTTAATTTACCAGGCTACTGTAAGGAACTGTATCTGCAAGCAGGAATTCCATCAGCCCCTGCTGAGTGAAGTGTCTGCGGATGCTGGATGCTCAGATCTTTCCCTCCTCCCCCCTGCTTCCCAAGGAGGAAGCTGCTTCCTCGCCTTCTGCTGCTCCCTTTAGAGGCTCTGGGTGCTGTCAGCGTGGGTCAGATGCTCGGTACCCAATGTGCAAAGGGCCTCTGTGACCCTGAGAAGGGGAAGGTTGTGAGCTGGTCCTTATGAAGCTGGTGAGGGCATCTCTGCCTGTCGCCAGCCCACACCCTGGGAGAGGCTGTTCCTGTGCTCTGGGGGTGTCTGGAACAGGCTCGGCATGGAGGGCTCAATGCTGGACTCATTCTGTGAGCAGTGTGTCCACAGAGCTGTGGCCAAGCAGCTGGCATGGGGATGAGGCAGCGTCTGGTTGGGGTAGGCTGGAGAAGGAAGATGGTTGTCTCGGCTCTGGCTGCTTTGCATGGCTCTGACAGCGAGAGCTGTTCTCTTCTGTGGTCATAGCAACTTGGAAATGAATTTTGCTTACTTTGAATGTGAAGTGTTTGCGGTTCCCGGGTGAGTTGTCCTCTCCGGCGCCCATCTCAATTACCCTGCTATGATCACAGTGTGTGTGGTGGCAGGGGAGAGCAGGAGTAAATCCTGCTGCTGCTCAGGGCTGGCATTTACAATGGGAGCGCGGGGGCTGATCTGTGAGGAGGGGTGAGGGGATGCCCTGCTTAATGCAGCTTGTCCCTGGGGCAGCCTCTCCAATACATCTGCCTGCCTATGGCCACTTACCTGGGGGAAAATCCAGTTTCTCCACAGTTCCAGTCTCCCTATTCAAGCCTCGGGATATGGACTCTGCAGGATGGAGGAGCCTCTTCTCCATCCTTTCCCTCTCCCATGCTGCAGTGAACAAATGCCATGGGAGGCTGTTCTCCATGGACCATCAGCCGCTGCCCCCGTGTCCCTGGGAGCAGAAACTGATGACACCAGGGTGCAAGCAGGGCACCATTTTTCCTAATTAGTCATGATGTCTTGCCCATCACAGGAATAAATAGCAAGCTTTCCCTGAGGATGTGAGATGAGAAGCACTATTTATCGTTCCTCTCAGAGGAAGCTGACAACATGACAGGTGAAATATCAGGAATAATTAAGAAAAATAAGGGCTTATGTACTTTATTGCACCACCAGCAGGGATGGATTGCCAGCATCCTTCTGTGGGCCCCATCCGCTGCACATCCCTGCCTTCTGGGCTGCGCTCCTGTGCTTGTGTGGTGCCTCTCACTGTGGTCCTGCCCAGTATTGACCAGCCCAGCAGCACCCGGTGCTGCTTCTGGCTTTAGCAGCTTGAAGGCACCAAAGCTGCCTGCTTGATGCAGGCTTGCAGTTGGAGTCCTGGCTCTAAAACATGAACATGTTGGATAGCAAATGTGTGTTCAGTAACTACTGTTTGAGCTCTTTGTCCTCGAGAGAGGGAGAGGGAAACCCAGTAACTTGTGTATGATATTGGGGGTTTTAGACTGTTTAAGCTGTTGTCTTGATGGAGGTGGATGGAAGCAGAGCCCTCAGGGATGTGTGGAGCTGACCGCCCCTGTTCTGCCCTTGGCTGTGTTAGGGAGGGCATCCCCTGGCTGGGAGCTGGAGCTTGCCGTGCTGTGTCCATGGAACCGATGATGGATGATGTGCTGGGGAGGGGGGATGGCTCTGCTGACCTGGTTTTCCATTGCTGCATTACCCTGGCCCCTGGGAGCACCCCAGGTCCATGCGGGTTAATGCCGGGCTCTGTATCCTTGCTGGGAATTGAGTTAAAGCTGCAGCCCGCCCGCACTGGGAGCTGTTTGCTTATGAGGCAGGACAGCTGGGAGCTCAGAGCTCTATCTGCTCCAGCAATGTGAAAACCTGATTACAGCGAGTGTAACCGGGCAGCTCGTAACTCTTCCACAGCAGCCCTGGCCTCACCTGACAGCACAATAGATCTCCTGGATGCATCGTGCACCCGAAGAAAATGCCCAGTCAAAAGTGCTTAAAATCCCTCTGGTTTGCCCTTTGCTGATGGTGCCTCTCGCTGTTGGGAGCAGCCTCCTTCAGCCTGGGCAGCAGCGTTCCCATGCGTGGTCACTAAGCCAGCCCTAGGAGAAAGGAAAGGTCTGTGCAGTCCTCATCTCGTCCCCTTTGACCGCGTGCCCCGAGTCGCTGGCACTGCTTTGGGGATGGTGAAAGGGACCCTTTGTTGGGGCAGGAGGAAGCCAGCAGCAAACAGCTCCCAGACGGGCAGTGCTGCTCCCGGGGCATTTATATTTAGCTCGCTTGTGGCATTGGCCCTTCAGTTTATGCTGATGCTTTTGTCCCTTTAAGCACCAGCACCAGAAGGACACCAGCCAGGAGCAGGCAGCTGCTTCTCGGAGGTGAGGGTATTTTTAACACAATGCCTGAGGAAAAAGGAATCTGCTTCCTCCATCCCTCAGTCCAAACCAGGCAGTGAGGAACCTCTGAAATCAAAGCTTCTGTGCACAGTGCTGGGAGCCAAATCCCACACAAAGGCTGAGGGTGTGCACTGGGGAACAAAGGGAGAGGTTCGTCCTGCCTGGGTGATGCTGTGCCTCGCTGCTGAAGGCAAGGGAGACAGGGACATCAGGTTAAAGCAGGCAGGATGGCTGGGATCCCAGCCCAGCGCAAGGAGCGGGTGAGGCTGAGCCTCAATGAGAGCCAGGCCCTGCCAAAATTAACACTGGCTTTTGTTCTGTCAAGTATTTATAGAGCGCTGTAGTACCTTGTGCCACGAGTGTTCCCTGAGGCTTTGCAATGGCAAAGAGTATCCAGAGTGGGCTTTGCATCCTCTGTGAGATGCTGCTCTGGAGCCTGACCTCAGCATCTCGCAGCTTCCCCATCCTGCCAAGGAAAGGCTTTATTCTCCCCTTCGCTACCTTGAAAATGTTTGTCTGCTTTATCAGGAGCTGGCTGGTATCAAGTCCAACAAGTCTGGAGTTTAACTGTGCGGCTCCTCAATTCTCCAAGCAAATAAGCCCACATAAGACCCAGACCTTTGAAGCCAATTGTAATTTAATACAGCTTAAACGGTAAACATCGAACAGTTGCAAAGGAAATATGATCAAAGCCATTGATCTTTTTGTAGTGACACAGTGTCTTTTTGAATCATTTCCAATAATGAGAAAACGCGAGGAAATGGAAACCTGCTTGCAGACATGATGGTCAAATAAATAATTAGCAAGGCGCTTGGTTAAGGTCTGTGTATGGAGGAGCAAGAGGCTGCTGATGGTCAAGTGCAAATGCTTGACTAAGCATCTTTTTGGGGGTAAACTGGGACAGAAAAAGTCACTCTGGGCAGTGTGGAAGATGGATTTGTGCCAGTGGAAGAGCAGGATGCTCTTGTGGAGAACAAACAGCCTTTTCCAAGCAGCATTGATCTAGTGCTACATGTTTTCCATGGCACAGCTCGTGTTTCTGGTCTGTGGGTTCATTTTGGAGCACTAATGAGCTGGCCTCTGTCGCATTTAGAGCCTGCAGGAGTTCTGAGGGGTTGTTGAGGGTATTTACACCTCCAGGGTAGGGAGCCTGGGCAGCACTGATGGGTTTGGGATGTCCTGCCCCAAGAAGTGAAGTGGGGCTGCCTGATGCCTGGTCTCTGTCTGGCTGCTGCATCCTGTCCACAGAGACCCATCCATCCTTATCCCATGCTCTAGCCCTGGGAGCAATGCTCAGCACGACACAGTGCTGAACTGCTCTGTCTCTCAAATGCTTCTTACTAATGGAAGCATCTCAGGAAGTGAGTATTTGGCTGTTTCCGTTAAGGAATGTGTTTGTAGCTGAATTTAAAACGTGCTGTCCGTGATGCCATATCAGAGGATAGTTTTAGAGCGCTGTTAGTGTCGTGTTGACTCCCTCTCTTCATTTTGAAAGGGCAAAGCACACCAGTGAAGAGCTTCGAGAAATAGGAGCTATTTGTTACCACTTCCCTGTGAGTACAGGGAAAGGAGATGCTCCGGCTCACGCTGAGCTCAGCACGGCATGTCTTGTGTCCTGGGGTCCTGTTCCCTTTGGGGGTCCTACACAGGCTGCAGGGCTGGGGACCCCAAGCCCTTGGTGCCTGCTGCTCTGTGAGCATCGATGCTGTGTGCTGCACCGTGGTCACAGCTCTTCCAAAAGGCAGCTCATGCTCTGTGGCCTAGAGCACTGATCCTGCCATTAGGCTGCACTGGGAGCAAATAAATGGTTTCTGGTTTACTTTCTGTTAGGTCCAGAAGCAGGACTTTTGTTTCTAGGCTGGAAACTGCAGGTGTAAGGTATTGGAGGCCTGTGTAACCCAGGGTGTGATGCTCTGTAATGTTCCACTTGTGGCAGATGCAGGGATTTAGTGGCACACATGAGAATTGCACACTGGAGGGCAAGAAAGTGAGGGTTCTGCTTTCTCCTGTGAGCACAATACCTGCCTGGCCATGGGTGCTGCTGAGGCTTCTGCTCCCTCCCCAGGCTGTGTTTCCCAGCAGGCATGTCCAGCGGGATGCTTGCCCGCATTCCCACACATTCAGGTTTGGGTTTTGAATGCAGTCCTGCTGGCTTTTGGGTGTTGGTGTTTGAGTTGGGTCTCAGGGCTGCTGCTCAAAGAGCCATCAGGATGTGGCAGATAATGCTGCCAGTCACATCGGGGCGATGCTGCCGCTTGGGGCAGGAAGCCCCCAGTTATTGTTAGTGCCAGGACCAGGCTCTCAGCGATGTCCTCAAAGCACAGTGTGCTCTTCCCCAGCCCTTCCGACAGCAATGAAAAAGCTTTCATGTTCCGCGGGGGAGGAGAGCACAATTTGTGGTGACCCGGCTCTGGCTGGTATTTGAAAGGTCACTTTGAGTGCCACACTATCGGAGCCCATTGATTGCACAAACCCCTCCTCCCCAGCGCTGTGCGGCGGGCGAGAGGGAGCAAAAATAGCTCTGGCAGCATCATTGTTTAAAACCAACAAAGAGGCACTGAAAGGCTCCCTGCTCACTGCTGTCAATAGCCACGGCAAGGGCACCGGCTGCGCTGCTCGGCCACGCTGCCATAGGCACGGCCTGGAGGTGCTGGGCTGGTGCTGAGGGTGGATGGGGTGCACCGCAGGGTGGGCACTGGAACCCCCAGCAGATCCATGGCTGTATGCGCTGATGGGCAGCACTTGTGTGTGCCCCTCTAATGCCACATGGAAATAGATGATCTTTGATGTGTTGTGTGGTCTGATCCTATGTCCTGCAAAGGGCCATGAGCCCGGATCGTGCTGTGGGCACTGCCTGCTCTTGCAGCAGAGACCCTATAGAGCAGAACAGTCTGCAGAGCCTCACCCTCGCTCATGGCTAAAGCATCACCTTGAAAGCATCCAGGGCTGGCAGAAACAAAGTGCCTTGAAGAGTCCAGCCCATTGTCAGCTCATTTGTGAGCATCAGTGAATGACCAGGAGCAAGAGCAGCACTGGCCTGCATCCTTGGAGTCATCTGTCACATAACAAGGGAAATATTGGCACATTGTCATGTTCCAAACACTGCTGATCAATGTTTGGATATATGAAAAATAACAATAGTAAAAGGCAGCCCTAAGGGAGCCTGGTAGTGGGGAACAGTGGAGGCAGCTCCTGCCCTCCAAGTGGGACCACATCAGGCCAGTGGTTGTGGAGCAGAGTGAGACCTTGCTCCTGTCCTGAGCTTCTGGAGCACATGGAGCTGCATTCCCCATGAGCATTGTGGCTGGTGTTCAAAGCAGGAGGACAGCGTTGCCTCACATGAATTGCTGCTCATCAGGGCTTATGGTATTTGCACTGGAAAGAAATGGGATGAGTTGAGCAGAGGAGGAGTGCATGCTCAGTGAGAAGGGAGTTTTAGTGGTAGGGATGCTGCAACAAGGTCTCTGTCTGTGAAATGGGGACAACAGCATCTGGGGGTGGTAAAGGCAGGTCAGAGTCAGAGGCTGCTCTACTGCTGCTGGTGGGAACAGTGTGAGTGTGGTGGGTGGGAGAAGCCCAGCAACTGCTCCCTGCTTTGTGCATCCACAGTGAGCTGCAGAAGGCAGGGGGAGAGGGGAAAGGGAAGAGTTGTGCTTGTAACTGGGTTAGTGGGGAGGGAAGCAGGGAGCTGTGCTCAGCCCAGCAGAGATGAGGAGGCAGCAGCTCCAGGCCTGGGTGCCTGGGGTGTGCTCAAATAGCAGAGCTGACTCTTGTGGAGGTGTCACTGGAAAGTGGTGTTTTCTTATTGACTCAGTAGGGAGTAGGAGGGCAGGAGGGAGGAGAACAAAGAGATCTCGACTGTTGCAGTGAGTGATGGAAACCCTTTCGCTCCAGGCACCAGCCCAGATGGGTCCCAGCCCATGAGGGAATACACAGGGAGGTGCCATTCATGGTGCCATGCAGGCACCAGGCAACACAACTGAATGGATTTATTCATCCAGTTCCCCTCAGCTCACCCGAGCTATATAAGATATAAGCAAGGAGAGCAAGTTAAGGCATAGATTATAAAAGTGATGGATCTATGGAAAAAGGAGATGGCTGAAATTTACTTCAAAGCCTGGCCCAGAAATGACCCTCTTCCTTCTCCTGCTCCGGATTTTTCCCATCTTGTGCAGAAAAATGCAGCTGGTCAGCTTGACAAGTGGAAACTGTAGCTTTGTCATTAATGCGCAGCGCTGAAACAATGATGTATGGCTGGCGATAGATCATGTTGGGTTTCCGGAGAGCAGGGAAGATGAAGGCATGAGACTAATTCATGATGCATGAACACATTGATCTTCCCAGCTCTGAAAATACAATGTAATGAACCCCTGCTAACAGATCATTTTTGTGCTGCTGCACTTCACTAATATCTAATGATTTCACCTTGCTCTGAGATAAAATATAATTGTATGGGAGTTCCAGCTTTGTTCTTTAATACTCGCGCAGACTTAACGAATTATGTTTTCCTCTGGAGCTGTCGGCAAGTTGAGACAAGCTTACAAAAGCCCTGCAATTACTGGGCTAGGATGCACCTTTAAACACGGCGTGTGCGGGTGTGTGTAGTGGTGTCTGCTGGGGACACGGTGGTTCCGTGTGCAGCCTGTGCATGTATGCTCTGAGGATGCTGAGGAGCGGGTGGCCACGCTCGGGGGTTACTGGGTCTCATCCATCCCATGAGGGAACAGCAATACCTGTAGAGGCTGTCACTTGCAGCATCCCCGCTGGTGAGAGCGCAGCAAGGCTTTGGTTATTTCCAGTACTCTGCAAGCCTTTTTGTCCATAAGCAAACGCTGTCTCCCTTCTGAGCCCACTCTGATGCTTGCAGCCCTTTCTGATGGTAAACAAGAAGGCTGCTTCTCAGTGGAAAGTAGGGCAGGCGCAAAGGGGAGGACAGGTAACCACTGCCTGCTTACTACAGCTGCGGGGTTCTGGGGGCCGGTACAACCAGCGCACATCCGTGTATCGGCAGCGGGGATGCTTCCAGCCGGGCTGTCAACACCTCCGGCAGTGTGACAGCCTGGGGCTGCCGCGTCTCGCTCCGAGCGACCCAAGCGCAGCAGCGCTTGTCTTGGCATCTTATCTGCAGCCTCCTGTCTGCTGCATTCGGTGTGGTGATGGGAGCGATCGGGGGCGAGCGGGCAGCAAACTCCTGTTTGTTGCACAGCATCTGCTGCAGTTGGGGTCCTGGCCCCTGGCTGTGGCTCCCGAGTGCTATCGCATTGCGAGCGATGAGCAGGAGCCTGCAGATGTGAGCTGAAGGTGAAGATGTTTGGGGATTCTTCAAAGGCGAGCCTCGCTGTTACAAAAGAAGTCAATGGAAATCTAACCGCTCTTGACAGCCAGAGCTGGAGTAATGCTGTTCCTCATTTGAAATTCCCTCTAGGCTAAGTAAGGCTTCTCCTTTCATGTGCGATGTTTGTATCCCTTCTGGGAGACCTTTCCTCTGTACCAGGCTTGGGTACGTGCCGTGTTGACAGATGATTAAGACATGAAGTCTCTTAAATCAGAGGAGCAGCCCAAGTTTTGCACTGTGGGCTCAGGTGTTTACCAACACCGTTTTTATCGTCTCAGCCTGACTTTGAGGTTTGGGACTTGCTGCCTCTTGCAGCTCAGGGTGTCCCTAGCAAAGCAGATGCTGAAGGGAGCAACAGACCGGAGCTGTACACGTGAGATGCCAGAGGGAAAATCAGGTCTTTGGCGGTAGCGGTGTATTTATAGCGATGATCTGAGTGGATTTGCTGTAGAAGCAGCCTCACGAGGTTTGCTTTGGGGTGACGAGGAGCAGGAGGTTCTCCCATGCTCCCTGTCCCCACCAAGCAAACCTTGGGAAACCTGCTGTGCCTTTTGGATGTCTGTGATGCCTGAGGTTGGTCGGCGTCGCTGTGTTGGGTCCATGCAGGGTTTGGGGAATGCAGGTGGGGCAGGCAACACCCACCAGGCAGCTTGTGGTGGGGAGATACGGCTTTTGATGGGATCAAAAGGGCTTTTTTCTTCCCAGCATCTCCTGTAGGATAACAAACAAACTGAGCCCCCAGCCCTGTCTGGAGCAGCATGGGAGCTGCCCTGCAAGCAGGGCTGCAGTTCCCTGGCATGTGTTTTGGTGGCTTGTGTGTCCCCCCTCCCTGTGGTCTCCATATCTGGACTCCTGCAGGCACTTTTTCCCTATAAGAATATTAAACGCATTTAAAACACACTTAAATGCTAATGCGCCGCCTGAAAAGAGGATGTCAAGCGCGAGAGGCGCTCAGAAGACAGGATGTCTCTGTAGAAGGGTTTGACCCCGGTAATCTAATTTGCTTTACGTTTCAAATGATACTTCATTCTCTTATTATAAGGCTCTGTGTCATTGGCTCATAAAGAGTACAATTTCTTGTCTTCCAATTGTAATAAATCCAACTCAAGCACCCTCTTGATTTGAAATTTGTCACAACAACACGCAGAGGGCACAGTTCCTGAGTTTTATGGCGCGGGTGCATTAGAGACTCATCTGCAGGAAAGATGATGCAAGACTATGAAATGATTTGTCCCTCTCCTTTCGCAATTAGATCCATGCTTCCAGAAAAAGAAATACCCCTCCCCATCCTAAATTATAGTGTATTCCTCATTATCCAGCAGTAAAAAGGTTAGGCTGGCAGGGGAGCCAGGCTGGCGAGCTTTGTCCTCACGCTAGGGAATAATATGGTTTCTTTAAAACCATCTGAAAATATTTCAGCAGACATGGGAGCTTAACCTTTCTGCTTGGAATTATTGGATATGATGGAAAACCCATCGCTGTTTTATGCATACATGTTACAGGCACTAATACACCCGCATTGCCCAGCGACGTGAGCGGTGCCAGCGGGACTGGGTCTCAATGGACAGACTGGCTTGAGGTGGTCAGTGTGAGGGAGGTTCTTGGCCTGTGTTTGCCCTGGCTGGGTCTGCTGGTGGTGCAGCAACGCCCTTTCTGGACCCTGTTGGATAAATGCACACTGAGACTTTGCTCACAGATAACTTTGTCACCTTTAGCGCTTGTTGTTCCTTGGGGGGGGTTGGGTTGGGGGTTTTTTGGCTGTTTTTAAACAGGTTTGAGGCGAGCAAACCCTCCCTTCTGCAGGGCTCTTTATTAAAAGATGAAAAGCTGGAGTTCACAGGAGTTAGCACTAAGTCACAGTACGCAGCAATCGAAGGTATTCACTGGCTGGGGACTCTCTCTGTTTATTTCAAACACCCTTTATCATTTGGTTGAAAGAGCGGTGTTCTCTGTAAAGCTCTGCCAATTGAAAACAGGATCAGATAATGAAGACTGATGCTGCACTGATGACAGCCCCTCCGATCCTCAATAGGGTTTCTCCAAAATCAAAAGACGTTTTTGTCTTATTGTCACACTTGTGGCTTCAAAATAATTAAATTTAATCTTTGAGCTCCAGAAACAAAAATGGAAATCTGCAGCCACCCCCCCCACGTGTGCAGGGGAGACAAAGCAAATGCAAATACACACTGGGTGGTGGGGAAAACTTTGTACCTTATAAAGGCAAACACTGTCCTTGTGGTGGGTGCCAGCACCCACACCTTGCAGTGACCACGTTACTGCTCCCAGGGCGTACGGCTGTGCCATGGTGTGTCCGCGGTGCTTGTCCCATTGGAATTGCTGTCAGTGCATTATACACTGTTGTATGTGTTGCTTTCGTCTATTGCTGTGGCACTGTTGTTGTCCAGAATCAGTTTGGAACATGCCATCCTTTCCATACCGATCCAAGCCTGATGCTTCTGGGGCCCTGTCCATGGCGAGGGATGGACAATCGGACAGAGCCCAAAACCTGAGCTGAGCATGGGGCTCCAGTGCGGGAGGATGTGGGCTCTGAGCAGGCAGAGATACTAGCACTGATGGGCTGGATGACACAACATCCCCTCCTCCCTTGGTGACAGTGAGCTGTGTTTGATGCTTCAGCATCCGTTTTATGCCTTTTAAAATGCTGAACAAATTTGTTGTTCATCAC
This sequence comes from Melopsittacus undulatus, assembly GCF_012275295.1. Classification (NCBI taxonomy): domain Eukaryota; kingdom Metazoa; phylum Chordata; class Aves; order Psittaciformes; family Psittaculidae; genus Melopsittacus; species Melopsittacus undulatus. The sequence continues at coordinate 4,193,304 of NC_047541.1, forward strand.
AGTGGGAGGCAGAGGAATGGAATCTATCGGGAGCTATTTGTACTGTAACTAAAGCCCCAAATTTATGGGGGGGAGCGTAGCGAGAGGTGATTTAGTCACAGTATGTGGAGGGCTGGAAACTGGGCTTTGGGATTCTGCCTGCTCTTTGGTGCGGCCGCACCGGGTTCCCAGGATGGGGACAGGTACCAGGAGCTGCTCCACTGAGCAGCGTGGCCCATCAGGGAAGTGCTGGATGCCTGTCAGGCGAGCCGTTAAATCCCAAATGCTATAACTTGATTATTCCTTCTCCGGTTCCTTCTGACAAACTCCTGCATCCTCAGAGTTACACAGGATTTAGCCCCACGTTGCCTTTCATGTGAATTGTGTGGCTAAACTTGCGTGCAGCTCTTTGGAAATCTCAGAGCCAGCTCCTTCCCCAAGATCGACAACTGTTTCATTCCTCTTGACAGAATACGTAGCAGGAACAAACGCTGCCATTCCTGGAGGAATCTTTTTGGTCGCAGTCTCTATATAGCACCTTTAATCTGAGGCTCAAAGAGCCGCTGAAGAATGGCGAGTCCCATGGTACCTGCAGAAGGGAGGTGCTGCTGTGCGGGTTCTTTTTCCCTTCTTGGTTGATGTAGGAAGGAATGGCAAAGGCAGGGGACTCTATGGAAGGCCACGGTGGCCAGTGAGTACTGTTGGTTCCCTTTCATGAGATTAAGACAAGGTAATTGATCATTGGCTTTGTAAAGCCATCTAAAACAGATCCTGCTGCAACTTCTTTTGCAGAGGATCTAATTGATGTCAGTTACTTAAAATCAGGCACCAGCTGGGTGATGCTGTGTCCTCTGATGCCATTCCCAGGGTGGTGGCAGCAGGACTGGTGCCAGTTTGTACTGGGACTGGTTCAGTGTCTGGCTGGGAGCATTAGCAGCTCATCCACACACCTATGGCTTCTGTTGCCAAACATCATTGCAGGCATATTGAAGCCTGTGGTCCAGGAAGGAGGAGCTCCAAGTGTATTTAAATCTGTGGGGCTCAGCTCTGCCTTTGGCAGTGCCACACTTTGGAGTTCTCATAGCTAAGTTCATTTTCTAAGTTCATCTTTGCTCCTGATTTGAATGCTGAGTTAACAAACAATTGATTATCGGCTCGAACATGCAAACCTGCCATCTGGTCTCTGAGATGCGCTCACTGGCGCCGGGGGGAGCTGGAATGACACATGTGAAGGATCTTTGCAAGTGGCTCAGGGAGAAGCTCCTGCTCTCCCATCCTCTGCAAAGTGGGTGAGGAACATGCTCTGTCCCGTGGGCACCTCTGAATGCGCTGCCTTTGTGCTGTTACATGGAGCTGGGTCACTGCATCCCATCATGGCAGTGGTACTGAGGCTGGAGCATGGCCCTGGGTACTCCTCCATCACTGGCTCCTTACCCCAGGTGCTGATGGTTTGGTTTTCCAAGGACTGTGGCCTGCTGGAGGAGCTTCCCAGCATCCCACATCCCTGTCAGTGTCCATTGGGAGATGCCTCCGAGTGAGCCACAGCAGTGGGTGGCTGTTTGTCAGCAGGATGTGTCACCTCATCCCAAGCTACCTACTGCATTCATGGTCAGGTCCCAACCCTTCTGTTCCCACCAGCCCTCCTGTGCCAGCTGCTGTCCTGGGACACAGCTACAAGCTGTACGACAGCTTCCATTCAGCACCCGCTTCCACTTAGCTGCTGCTGAACACGCTGTGACAAATAATCCAGGGCTAAGCTTTCAGGACAGAGGAAATTGTTTTCCTCTTGGTATTAAGGTCGATGCATAATGGAAAGCAGGAAGACGTTTCCAGCAGGAACACGGCCAGCTTCAGTGCATCTCGAGTCCCTTTCTGTCTGCTGAACGAGACGGAGGAGGTTAGAGAAGTCATTTCCTAGAGTTCAGGATTTGCAATTTACATTCTCTAATCTCCCGGCCATTTAGCAGCAGATAATTTGTCATGGTTTGTTTTAGCTGTTGTGATATTGATATTTATTATGCAAATTGTATTTCCTACTACTTATTGTTCTGCGCCCTATGAATACTTAAGTTATTATAAACCTTTTTAGTTAATGCAGGTTGCCTGTCGGCTGATGGCTGAGCTGAGCTGCAGTGGGCTGTGATGTGCGGTGCTGTGCAGAAGGGGCTGACCCAGGGAATGGGAAGAAGCAGGACAGTGGGTGCCTGATGCTGCAAAGGAAAATAGAGCTTCTCAGCCAGCTCCTGTTGGGCTCAGGTGCTGCTGGAGAGAGGGGTTTGGTGTCCCAGGCTGAGGGAAGTGCTTTATCCCAAACTGGTGGATGCATCTGGCTCAGTTATGAGATTGTAGTTGATTATGGTGACCTGAAACTCTGCTCCCATGGCACTCATTGGGTGGGATGGAGAGTTGTTGGGCATGGCTATGGAGCAGGAAGGCTTTCCAGTGTGGGAGAGGCTCTGTGTTGCAGTGGTGACGGTCACTGGTGACTGGGGATGCTCTGAGCTGAGCCCCAGAACACTGTTTGGCATTTTCTCAGGCTCTGGTGCCATGAAACCAGCTGGTTTCATGCTCCAGTGTGTGAAAGCTCTTCCCAGCTCCCCGCTGTGACTCAGCTCTCGCCCCCGATGGTTCCGGCCTTTGGGTGACAAAGTCAAGCTGACATCTCTCTGCCTCTGAACCTAATGAGCAGCGGTGGCATCTTCTGCCTTCCCCCACTCATGCTGCTGGTGGAGGCCCTGGTGTTCTGGGTGCCGTGGGTGGCGGGGGCCCCTGGTCCCTCGTGGCACGACGGCCGCGCATGGGCTGGGTGCTCTGGTCTGCAGTGACCGATGCACGGCCGGTACCGTGGGGGTTTGCTGCCCATCCCCTCGGTTTCAGGCGGAAACCCCCGCAGGAAGGCGCAGCCCCCGCTGCCGGTACCGGTGCCCTCCGCCGGGGGTGTCCGGGCTCCCGGCGCCGGGGAAGGCTCAACAGCGCCTCCAGCGGCCCGGGATGCTCGGGGGGCAAGGACAGCGGCGGGACCGGGACGAGAGTGCGGGGTGTGTGTGTGTGGGGGGGGGGGGGAGGGCTCCGCCTCCGCCTCTCGCCCTGTCGCGGGTGTCGCGATAGGAGGAGGAGCGCAGGGCCCGTGGGGTTGGTTTGGGTGCGGGTCCCGTTGTTTGTTCCGCCGCACGGAGCCGTTCTGCGGCTCCAGCTCCCTCCGGCTCCGCTCCCGGTATCCTTGCGCCCTCCCGCACCCCGGTGCGCCCCGCTCCGAGCGCAGCACTTTACCCCCGGCCCCTGGCTCGCAGGGCGGGGGGGGGGGGAGCGGTGGGTGCGCGGGGGGCGTGGCCAGCGCAGGCCCCGCCCCTCTGTGACGCGCACGCATCTCATTACGGTGTGGCGCGGTCGGCGGTGCCGGCGCGCGGGCAGAGCGGAGCCGGTGCCGGACATGGCGGGACGCGCCCAGCGCCGCCCCGCGCCCGGGCTCCTGCCGCCGGTGCTGCTGCTCATGGCCGCGGCCGCCGCCATCATCCGCACAGGTACGGACGGGGGGGGGACACCGGGGGGGGGCACCAGAGGGGGCACCGGGGGGGGGGGAGCGGGGGGTAGTCGGAAGAGCCGCTCGCTCCGCGCTGCCCCCGCCGCTGTCCCCGGCCCCAGCCCCGGTCCCCGGGGTCGGCGGCCGCGCGTGTCGGGCGGTGCGCGCACGCGGTTGCCATGGGAGCGGCTTCTCCCGCAGCCCCGGGCTCGTCGGGCGGCCCCGCAATTAAACGTTAATCACGGAGCGCGCCCCCGGTGCACGGGGGGGGTGGGGGGGGGAACGGCTGCGCCGCGCGGAACCTGTTGGAATCTGAGCGCAACTCGCGGGGCGCGTCCCCGTTACCCCCCCCCTCCCTCCGCCTTCCCTCCCCGGAGCGAACGGGGGTCCCGGGGAGCGCAGCCCGGACCCTCCGCGGCCGGCCCCGCTCCCGGCCGGTGGCGCTGAGCCCAAGAGCCGCAGGACGGAGCTGGGCTCGTGGCCGAGGCGCCGGTGGCTGCGGCCGCCGTTACCGGTACTTGACATGGGCAGCGTGTCCCTGGGGAGGCACAAGGCTCCTTCAGTGCCTGCCGCGGCCGGAGCACCGGGCAGCGTTTGCCCGGGACGCAGGTGAAGGAACAAGAGGGCCATTGAGTGGGCTGCAGCAGTTCGCTAATGGGAGAAGGGGGGATAAAGGAGCAGGCAGCTCGGCCGAACAAAGAGCTTTATTCACAGCCGTGTCGTACGCGCTCTGCCGGGCTTCCCCGCTGGCCTGTCTGGTGGGATTGGGGTGAGAGGGGGTGGGATAACGCCGGTTGTCGTTCTTATCCCGTTCCCTCGCTGCGAGAGATGCGCATCCTCCAGCCGGGGCTTCTGCCCAAGGCTGGCTCCGATGATGGAAACGACTCATTCCCTGGTCTCAGAAGTTCTGACGGGTGGCTCTGTTCTCCGAATCTGGCCGTTCCGCAGCCCGGTGCTCCCATGCAGGGCAACCAGAAACGATGGATGGATGGATGGACACCAGCCATCGGGATCAGCTCCTTCCACCGCACAGGGAAGCGCTTGCATCGCTTCGGTGCAGCTCGCTGGCACCTAGCGGCAGACGCCCAGATGTTTACGTAGTTGCTGTGTTCTCCTCCTAGTTTTCCAGGGAGATATTTGGTGGCAAGGTGCTTTCTGGGGAAGTTGCCTTTGCTTTAGCTCGATGTGTCTTCAGTTTCCCACGGGTTCGACCTGGAGACCTGCTGCTGCTGCGAGATGCCCCTATAAAAACAAAAGCCTGTTGCAGGACAGCCACCTCTGTGCTTTGTTTTGCTGTCTGACCCTATAAATGCCTTGCCTCCCATTCCGAATCCTTTCCTAAGCGCAGTTTGAACTCCAGGCTGATGCCTGCGATGGCCGCCTGGCTAACGGCACGGCAGCACGGCATGGAGCAACGCGGCAGCTTGAGAGGAACAAAAGCAGGGCTGGACGCCACTGCAGACGGCTGCGCCCGACTGTGCCAGGGCTTTTCCAGTGGTGAATTGGGATCGCGATGCTCCCGGGGGAAGATGCCTCTCCTGTGCTTGTGGTGCTCTGCTGTGCATCACAGGATGACATCCTGGGGCTCCTGCTTTAGCGCTGCGTAGACAGAGCTGCCTTTGCACCGAGGAGCTCGACGTTGTGGTGTTGTTTTTAATCCCCCCGTTTCAAAGCTGTGATTTGTGAGCTCCGGCGGGCTCAGAAGACAAAATGAGTGCTGTAGCAGTCATGCCTGGCGCTGATTGCAGCGCTGTCACCGCACCTTCCGTACGGGCTCTACCCAAGGCACGACAGTACCCCCACCACCGCGAGGTCCGGAGCAGGTCACGGTGGCTTTGCCACCCGTGTTCACTGGCAATGGCAACAGGCAGCGCCTGGACTCAGCTTAAGCTAAGCCGATAACTCAAGGTGGATCTGTGCCTTTTCGTGGTGCTTTTCTATCTCGTTTCAATGCTTTACAGTTAATTAAACTTCACAGTGCTTCTGCAAAGGAGGGAGAGGGCTGAGGAGCAGCGGCTGAGGGCTCCGGAGAGGTGGAAAACAGCATCCTCCTGACGATGTGGGCACCCCAGAAACAACAACTTCTCAGCCAAGGCCATGGGAGGCTTTGGGAGGCGGCACCGGCACCGCGCTGCAGCCCAGCCGTGGCACAGGCTCTGCATCCACCGGCATCACCCCAGCCCTTTGCCTGGACTGGGACCCCCTTGGAGGCAGGGAGGGCTCCCGCAGTGGCTGTGTCCTGCCAGGCTCCTTTGGAACACGGAGCAGTTTCCTTTGTGTGCCGGTTCCTGGCGTGCCGAGCTCCGGTGTTGACACACACGGTTGCGTTGTGCCTGCACCGCAGCGCTGAAGGAGCGTGGCGAGGCAGGGGCTGGTGAATACAGGGATCCATCTGGGTTGCAGCTTGGACTCATTTGTCTTGCATGTAGGTAGCTGAGTGCAGGTTTATGAGTGTGGCAATCTGGCTTAGAAACCAGTGCCAAGGAGGCTCCCGGGGATGGGATGACTGGGAGATGGCTCCGTGCAGAGCCGGGGTGGTTGCCAGCCCTTTTGGCTCCGTGGCCGCCCTCGATGCTTGCTGACCGTGGGCTGTTCCTGTGCTGTGTGTCTGGCAGAGGGGGCTCTGTGTGGGGAGCCAGGAAGAGCTGAGCTCCTCGGGGACCCCCGGGTTTATCAGCGGCTGCTCGCTGTTCTCTTTGTTTGCTTTCCCTGTCTTTCCCGGTGTGTAAATACAGGCGGGTTCATAACCAAACAGCTCCGGCTCCGTCACCCCGGTGGCTTGGTGTGCTGTTCTCCGGCCAGGCTGGGACTAAAGGTGGGTGCCTTCAGCTGGCCATGGTCTCTGCCCTATTGCTGGACTGAAAATGGGTCAGGTCTTTAACCCTGTATCTCCCTGCGGCCGTTGGGATGAAACGTTTTGTTCAGCCTGGATGTGCCCTCTTTTAAATGGAACATTAAATGCTCCTAAGGATGTGTTTGCTCAAAAAAACCCCTTTCTCATACTGCACTTAAGCAGATTTTTCTGGATGCTTCTGTGTAATGCTTGTTTTCCCAGGGATTATTGTCACACTTCTCAGAGGGGTTTTGCCAACCTGTTCCTCCTGTGGTTTCCGACAGCACCTGGCAGTACTTCTGTCTGGAATGCAGGGGCTCCCTTCTGTATCCAGAGTTAAGCAGCGTTCTGTGGTGCAGGGAGACGGGATTTTAGCAGGCTCCAGGGGCTGCGAGCGTGGCGCGGGCGGGAAGCCTGCAGCATTCACTGGAGCTGGAATGGGGCCAGTAAGTAAATACTTATGCAGTGGTTGAAGAGCACAGGCAAAGCTGGACACGCAGCCAGTGTCTCTGCTGAGAAACTGGATGCGCCGTGGTAAAAACCAACCCAACACAGACTGAGTTGTGTCTGCTTCTCTGGGGAGCATAGTGCGCTGTTCCCTGGTGGTGCAAACCCACCAGCGCTAAATAAAGAGGCTCTGCTTGGAGATGGGCGATGGGGGAGAGACCCGAGGTGGGATGGTGTAATTACCCGTGGTGTGTTCGTGCTTAGGCTGCTCAGATCAGCTGCTTTGCTGGGCTGTAATTGTGCGCCGAGCTCGCAGCTGTGGCTGTGGTGAATGGGGAGCCCCACCATGGAACGCTTTGAAGGTTGGCCAGCATGGGCTGGGATGCTGCGGCGTGCCCGGCGTCGAGGGAGCGTGCTGCTGGGATAGGGGATGTTTGCCCCTGTGGCTGGTCTTCATGAAGGGGAATGCCACGAGGCTTCAGTCAAAGCTCTGGTGCTTGAACCCAACCCGTTGGCTGGGGTGTGTGGTGGAGATGGTGGCCGTGCCGAGACGAGCTGGCGTTTGTGGCCAAGCCACCGGCTGCATTTAGATACTGCAGCTTCTAATCTGCAAGGGCAGGAGGAGCCCCAGCTGGAGGGGTGTGGGTCAGGCGAGCTCCTGCAAGGACCCTGGTTTCTCTTGGCTTTTTTCCCTATAATAACAGTTCTCCTCCTCCCTGGTCTATTTGCTGCCTGTTGAACTTGTCGGTTCTGCTGCCCTGTGCACATCAGGTTCTTGCCTTAAGTGCTGTGGCACTGGGTTAGGTGCTCAGGGAGCCCCCCCTCCCTGCTGCCTGTGGTCAGTGGCTTTCTTGTTCTATTTAAGGGCTTTGCTTGGCCTGCACACCCAGTTATTTTCAGTCAGTGACATTGCTTGGTGGGGCTGGACCAGTGTGCTGGTTTCACCTATGGGTTGGTTTTAATCTGTTGTGATCTTCTGAGGTTTAAGAACTTGGGTATTAAAAACATTCTGACTGTACTGAACTCTCAAGGTGATTCTTATCAGGAGACTTGAGTCCCCATTAAGATGCCAGTGTAAAGGATCAAAGTGATGCTTAAGTGTATCCCTGCTCAGAAACACAGAACTTTTCGAGGCTGTGGCTTAACTGAGACATCCCTTTCGTTTTGATCTTTGGGCTGGGTTTTGTCACTGGAATGGCTGGCACCCTCCCGGTGGTGTCCACTTGGCGACGGTCGCACATGATAGGTGCTGTTTTCTGGCAGGGTTTTGATGGGTTTGACCTGGCATTTTCACCTCTAAATACTGAAGAGAAAACAGGCTCTTAGCAATGTGTGATGGGGGCACTTTCTCAAACACAGAGGTATGTCTGGCAGTGGGAAATGGTTGCATTGGAACCTCACTGCCTCTGCCTGGGCCAGCTGTGAGGCTTACCCTGAGCACTGGCATTGCTGGCTTGTTCCTTCCCTAGGAGGGCAGAACGGTGGCATTTGTGTGATGTTCTCAGGGGTCCTTGGCTAAGCAGTGGGAGCAATGGGGCACAGTGAGGAGCAGGGGAATGTGAATGAGCCTGGGGAGCCAAGGATGCCTGCAGGGCCAGCATCGCCTCCGAAAGTTGTCCTTGGGCTTGACAAGTGTTGGGTATATAAAACCCTGGGTTCAGGTTACAGCAGCAAATGAATCTCTCTGGTCTCGTTGTGTCCTTTTTTAGCAGCATTAGTAAGCGCTTGACTGTGATTTATAATCTCTTCAAAGGTCTGCTTGCAGAATGGAAATGTCATTGTGTTCCCCAAGCCATCGGGGGGTCTCTGGGTGGGCTCTGGCAGTGGTGGATGCCAGTCACAAAGGTGGGCTTCAGTGCTTGTCCAGAACACCTCGGCTCTCTTCAGCTTGGACCCCAGATACCTCCAAGGCTGGTGTGGAAACACTCCTTTTTGTCAGAGCAGTAATGCTGTGCATCCCAGGAGCTTTTCCCGGAGAGCATGAGACCAAGCTGGGACTTGGCAGGCTGCAGCGAGAGAGGTCCAAGAGCAGCCACTTCATTCTAGCCCTTTGCAGTGCATATCCCTTCTCCAAAGTGTGACAGGCAAGAAAGAAATATGAGGCAGCGCAGTGACATTCCCCTGCTCCCCCCGTGCAGTAATAGAAATACGAGTCTGAGTCTGCAGCATCAAAAGAGAGATCAGAGTAATCGGATCAAGCATGAGAAACTGCTTGTTGCCGCTTTTCTGTTTTTAAATGAGGCTGCCTGGCAGCTTCCCTCGCAGAGCACTCTTAAATATCAGGGATGTTAAGCTCTGGAGCTGGGGTTGCAGCAAAGTAGGGCTCTGCTGAAACTGGGCTAGGAAGAAGACTTCCTTTGGCAGCTGAGCTTTAACATGTAGCCTCCGGGCTAATGCTCAAAGCTGAAGGAGCCTTGTGCCCTCCTGGCCCTTGTTCTGTATCTGAGCAGAGGGATGCTCATCCTTAACTCTGGTTGCAAGGAGCGTGCTCTCACCTTGTGTGTTTTATCTCTGGGATGCTGATGCTTCTGTGACCTAGAGAAGGCACTGGGGCTTCCTGAAAGCCGTTCCCTTCCCTGCTGCTCTGGCGTGGAATGGGATAGCTCTGGGGCAATGGCTGCCCTTGGTCCATTGAAGGTGTTGAGACTGTATGGCTGGGGGGAAGCTGCTAGCTGTGGTTCATGGCTGGGCTGCAATACTTCTGCTCTTCACATGGCTTGTCTCCATGCTGGCTGGGGACCCCACCTGGGCATCACCCCAGTCCTGTGTGGTTGCTCTGTGATGTCAGAACAGTCACCTCCCTGCGTGGTTGTGAAGCTTTAGTGCCTTTGGTTGCGCAGTGGTGTTTGCTCAGGCATTTGGTGTGGATTAGCTCACTTGGCTGAGGTTTGTAGGAGAATGGAAGTACTCGGTTCTTTATTCTCCTCAAGCAGAAAGCGATGCTGGATGTAATGGTGAGATGGCTTGTGCTCGGGGAGGGCTTCTGTGCTCGTGGGGGGACTGTTGTAGTCAGGAATGCTCTCAAAGGTGCTCATAGTGTCTTTTGCATCATTGTGTCAGGAGAGGGGTTTGTTAGGACACTGATGCAATTGGACAAGGCCAAGTTGCTCAAGCATACAGGGCAAACACAAACCCTGTCCTGCTCCATGGACACAGGCTATGAGGTCGGCCAGCTAATTCTGACTGGGTTTTTGTAATGAAGACCTGAAATGTTTGCATTTAGAGAGCTGTGCCTGTAGCCTGGTTTGGTGTGGGTTTGCAATTGAAGCTGTTTTGCTTGAAAACATGATTTGAGGTATCTGTACTCCTACCACTTGCCTTGTTGATACCCTTACTCACCTTGGCTGATGTGGAGGTAGGTCATGCTATTAGTAGCTCAGCAGGAGCAGGGAGGCTCTGCAGGGCTGCCCCTCCTGCGTTCACTGCTCTGTGTAAAGGAAGCTGCTCTTTTGAGCTGACTCGAGGGGAGGCACTGCATGCACCGCATGGGCTCTATTTAACAAGCAGGTGTTGCTGCCTTGTTTTAGGTGTCAGAGGCTCTTTAAAGACATTCCTGCCTGGATCGCTCTTCCTGCCTGACTCAGGGAAGGCTTTTGGATAACTTGATGTTTGCTTGATGCCAACATCCGGAGCAGCACCGGTTTTGTTACCACTGACTGCCAGTGACTGGGCTCTGTGGCACTGGGTGGAAGCTGGTGGACAAGCAGCAAACCGTGAGCACTGTCATGGAGTGAGTGCCAGCCTGGTCCAGCAGGCTCAGGAGTGCTGCTGGGAGCCAGCCTGCTCGCTCGGGATGGCACAGCAGGAGCTGGAAGCCCTGCTTGCCACGTGAAGCGCTCCGGTGGTGCTGGGCAGAATCTAGGTCGGGCTCACAGCGGCTCCAGCTCCCAGGCACAGTCGTGTTTTTGCCACCCTGGTTTGTTCCATGCTGCACAGAGCTTGGATGAGCTCTGCACGGTTCCTCTGCACGTGCTGCCCAACGGGGCTGGGGTTAAGCTCATGTATGGAGGGTGCTGTTTCCCATAGCAGCCGGTATTCCTGTGGTATTCACTGTCAGACTGCAGCACAGGATGCCCGTCCTCAGTGCCCGCTGGTGGCTGAAGGGGAAGGTAGATCCCAGCATGGAGCCAGGCGGTTGGTCCGGTCCCTATCCCTTGCGATGCCTGCACAGACTCCTGGTAGGGATGCGGCAGGACCTGTGGATGTACGGGTGCTTCTCGTCGGTGTGTAAACCCTGAGTGTAATTTCTCCTTTGTGACTTCACTTCTCGCTTCTGACCTCCATTTTCCAGCAGTTTACAGGCTGCTCCAAATGAAGACCTGTGCTGTGTCGTTCAGAGACCGTATCTATGGGGTCAGTGTGCGCGGCCGCTTTTCCTGCCGTGTTATCGCAGTTAAGGACCGTTTCCCCTCCTCGTTGCTCAGCTTCTGGTCTGCAAGTGGCTCTGACAGAGACATTGCTCATTAACCTGGTAGGCAGAGCTCCTGAGAGGGACTCCCACGCTGAGGTGTTTGAGCTCCATCCACATTAACAGCTTCTTGTTCGATTTAAAGGTCTTCTGCTCTTAATCGTTCCATAGAATCTTTAGCAAAAGGTCCACGTTTAATCAACTCTCCCCGAATCCATAACTGGCAGGAATTGCTGCTGCAGCATGTGCAGTGCAGTGGCATCTTCTCTCGGGAAGAGCACAGATTAAAGTGGGATAGATAGGAGATTAACACTGCTCCCCTTGGACATCTTCAGGGAAAAGGGGGAGAAGCTTGTAGGCAAGAAATGAAGAAAATGCTTGGAGGCAAATCCCTTATTGCTATGTAAGACCATACAGAGCCTTGTACACAGAGGGTTTGTAACAGAACCAGTGGTGGAGCTCTTAAATCACTCTGGAGAATTTCAGATGCACCATTACAGGATCACTGTCCCCCTCAGGCTGTCTCTGGTAAACTGGATCTCAAGTGTTAACCCAACGTGATGTATGTAGAATGCAGCTCTGGAAGGTGCCTGTGCTTTGTCAGCTAAAGCTGTCATCTTTTCTGGGAGGGATGTTGAGGTGGGATAGCACTGTTGAACTCATTCCTGTCTGAGATGGGGCAGGTTGTCTTTAGTGGGAGCTCTCTTTACGTATGATTCTGGTGTCTCCTATAGAATGGCTTTCTTTCATTCTTTGCCAGGACAAACACCTCATAGGCTCCCCGCTGTACTGACAACCCGCCACCCATGTACCCTGCTCCCCAAATCTATCAGCAGTGCCCTTTGAAGGGTCTTTGATGTGACTCTGCCTTGGTTTGCTGTGATGGACAGGGCTGCCTGGGTGACAACAGGTTCACTGTGTTGCGGGTACCTCGCTCTGCCACCCTCTCTCCAATGTTGTGTGTAAATCCCATCCTCATGCAGGGAGTAGCTTGAATTATCCCATGGTAAATAAATAAGGATTAGGAAGCTATTTTAAGGCTGGGCATCTGGCTCTTCCTCTGGAGAGCCCGGTAGACTGCCTGATGGAGTGGGTGTCTGCCACTCGTAGGGATGAGAGGATTTCACACCGGAATTGATGGGGACATGGGTGGGTGTGCACAGACGAGGGGGACGTTGGTGAGAAACCGTGTGGATTGTTCCTGCTTCTCCTGGGTTTCACTGCCCAGAGGGTGATGGTTGCACTGCAGAACGTCACTGAATTCGCTGGGGAAGGCTTTGGAAAAGCAGCTCCTCCTTGCCGTAGATAAAATGTCTTTAAGAAATCCATGTCCATTACAGATGCAGTCCAATCCAATGGGAAGGGTTTAATAATGTGGTGTTTTTGTTGTGGCAAAAATCAGATTCCTCACAGAATAACTTTTCCTTTATGAGGGTCTCGGAAATTGCTCACTAAACCTCTGGAGAAGCTGCATTTGAATGAACCAGCTAGAGAGTAATTTTTGTCACTTTAATAAGCATAATAAAGCGGAATGTCTTAGGGGGTGAAAAGCGCCTCTGAAATTGGTATCTTTTCATTTTAAATTGGTTCCTGGGATTTATGAGGGATTCAAAGGCAGATGGAGAGTGGAGTGCTCCAGAGAGGAATTGAAGCCACTCGTCCTCCTTTTTCTGGGGAACACATGGATCCTGCAGAAGAGAAGCCGTGCTCTGAGCAGCCCATGTGCCTGGATTATGGCTGCTGTGGACTGGGGCAGGAGCTCTGGTTTCCTGTTGCCTTCAGCAGTTCTGGAGCACCATCGGTTCTTGTTTCTTGCTGTAGGTGCTTTTGTATGCTCAGTCTCCTCCTGGAGTGGCTTTTTTCAGCCTGCATTTGTCCGGATTATCAGCATGCAGGGGAGAGCTGACTTGTATTTACATGATTTAGTTGTAAATATGGTAAGTGTTGATAGATATTGTTGTCATAAGTGCTTACAGCTACTGGACTGATTACTGAATTTCTTATGTGAAAATCTGTACAAGCTCTGCATACCAGCAGCTTCCCGAGGGAAGCGCATGCCACGAGCCTGTGGTTTCCATGTGGAAATGAAGCCCAAGATGTGGCTGGAGCAGGGGAATTTATTACATGGGAGAAGCGTGGCCGGGTATTGTGTGGTGCAGCTGGGGTTCCGAGCCCGTAACAGAGGAAAACCACGAGGTTCCTGTGTTCTGTGGGAGCAGATGCCACTGTGGGGTAGGGCAGTGCATGTAGGAAACATCTGTGAAGTTGTACATGGGGGCTTGGGGTGAGTAATGTTGATGGGGGCACTGGGGTTGAAGGAACTAAAGCATTATTTACTGGTAGCTTCTTCATTGCCTGACTGCTCTGCTTGAGCTGCTGTTGTTGAGGGGTATCATCTGCAGGCTGCCTTATGGACCTACCTGCATCCCTTGTGTTTCAAAGGAATATTTATGGGAAACATCTCTCCAATGCAAAAAGCTGGGATTTGGAGATCTGCAATCCAGGGCTGTGGATTGCAGAGGGCTCTCTGCAGCCTTAAGGCAGAACTTTATGTTTCTGACAGTCCTTCTTCTTGAGCATTCCACCAATGGAAGCAAAGATGTGGGGGGTGTAATTTGAGGTTTTGAGGTCATGTAAAGTGGGAATGGTTGTAATGTAAAGAAGAGAAGCAGGTTGTGTGCAGTGCAGAGGGAAGGCATAGACCTGACTGGTTGTGCAGCAACGTGGAATTCCCATGGCCTGGAATAGTCAGTTTGTAAGTGGCAAGGCAGCGGGTGGAGATGCAGTCGGTCCCTAGCTGCCCAGCTAGGCATGCTGGCTTTAGGGCATGGGTAGGAAGTCTTTTCCATGCACTGCTAACATTTAAAGTCCCATGTGTCTCTCTGTGGCTTGGGCTGTGCAGGAAAACCTGGAGCTGCATCCCAGTTCTCCTGCACTGTTGTTAGTTAGCAGTGTTGTATGTGTGAAATGGGAAGCAGTGCTTCCTGCCCACTGCCTGCGGGATGTATTCCTGGGTTTAGAGCTGCCTCTCTGGAGCACAGATGAGTCAGAAGGAGCATCCATTCCCTGTCCTCGGTGGGAGATGGAGGGGTTTGAGCATGGTTTGGCAGGTTGTGCCCTTGCAGCCCCGCAATCCAGGACTGCTTTGCCTTAAGGGGGGGGGAACCAGACAAAATCTCCTCTCCTGGGGTTGGGAGAATGGGAACCGTGGTACTTAGTATGGGCAGTGCGAGCTCTGTGGAGTCACATATCCAGATGGATTACATGAGGAACTTGACATCTTGTTTAAAAACAAATCATTCATTATGTAGCAATGAATAATCAAGCATTGCAGTTTCATCTCTGGAGGTTCCTTTTTTGGTTGGAATTTTGATAGTTCAGTAATTAAAAGCTGAAAGCTATTACACTGTCTACATGTTGATCAATTGGTAATTAAAAAGTTGATGATAGATATGGTATTTCATGGGACTGGTTTGTTACGATCGGATTTCCTTAGTGTGTTTTGAACATTGTCATTTAACTTGGCACTTCAGGATTTTTCAATATTCATGGACTATTTGACTGGAATTTTATAAATGCCTTTCCATTATCACGATTTGCATACAGCAATTTAAAGTCACAGGATCCTTTAGGTTGGAGAAGGCTGTTAAGTTCATCAGGTCCAATGGTTAACACAGCACTGCCATGGCCACCACTAAACCATGTCCCTGAGCACCTTTGCTCTAGTACCGTAATGTCTTTCGTGGAGTGAGGGGCCCAAAACTGAACACAGGATTTGAGGTGCAGCCTCACCAGTGCCCAGTGCAGGAGGACAATCACTGCCATAGGCTTTGTAAGAGCCATTCAGCTTCTGAGTCTGTACCTGATATCTAAGTGCTAACTGGGACAGAAGGGACTCTGGGGCTGCTGTCTTGACTCAGCCACCTGCATTTCCCTGCAGCGGTGGTTCCTCAGGCTGGGGTTAGGTTGGATCATTGCACAAGCATCATGGCCCAAGCACAGCCCTGAGGCTGTGCCCTCTGCAAAGTGTTCTATCAAATGCATGCATAGGATTCTTAAGGGATTTGGGAATCGTAAGTGGAGGAGCTATCAAAATACGATGTGATTTGCATTGGAGGATGTTGTCCTCCATTAGCAAAGGGACAGACAAGAGTGGTGAGGCCCATGGCTGGAAAGCAGAGTGCTGCGTGGCAGCACCAGAGCTGTGGGTCGCATGGGGCACCTTGCCCTGCCTTAGCATCTCTGGTGCTAAGAGCTTTGGCTGCTCTGCCCATGAGTATTTGAGAAGCCAGTGGGTGCTGAGCCCCTTGCAGCACGGGAGGGTTGGAGACAAGGTTGATAATACAATCAGGGAGGAAGCAGTGCAAAGTGAAGGAAAACTGTTGGTAATGGCCTCCGTGATGGAAGATTCATTGCTTCAGGAGTCTAATCTGAGACCAAAATGAAGCCCCAACCTGACACTCTGCAGAGCTTAATGCAAGATTTACTGCTCCTCCACACTCCAGAGATTAAAACCATAACAAACAGCCACCCCCTCACCTGCCCTTCCTTCGCTTGAGAAACTTGGGGAAAACCAAGGATTGTCTCCTTGCAAGTCAAAGGAATGAAGAACGGGTTCTGCTGTGTATTTGCAAGGGTGAGCAGTGGCCTCCTTTCCTTCTGCTGCCCACGGAAGTGGTGAGGCTGGGCAGCTTGGGGTGGCTCTGGTAGTGGTGGGGTGTGATGCTGTGCATGGGAGCATCCTCGCCCCATGGCTGCCCGTGCATTGGGTGAGCTCACCTGCAGGTTGCTGGGTTAGGAATGCTTCTAGAGCAGTCCTTGGTGGGGCTGGCGCTGAGCCCTCCCTGAGCTGCAGCCCTGGCACCCGTTCCCTGGGTTTGGCTCGGAAGCAGAGAGCTGTTGGAGATCACTGCCAGCCTGATCTAGTGGAAAATACCTCCCTATCGGTTCATCTGTCGGCCTCCAGTGAGGCTGGAAGGGGAGGCTGGGCTTCCTGAGAGGGCACCGCATTCAGGTTGTGGCCTCTCCTTCAGGATGCTGTGTCTGCAGCACCAGGTTACTTCCCAGGAGCCAGGAGGTAAAACCCCCAATGTTGGACCCTTCAGAAAGGAGAACACCTTCCCTGCTCTCACCTCTGACTCCTGGGATGTCCTCGTGTGCTCCAGGGCAGAGTGTTCTGCTCCCTCCTGATGCAGTAAATGCCTGGAATTGCTTCACCCACTCCTGGGACACAGGCAGCGTTTGAAATGACTGATTCCTGCAGCAGATGAAGATGTGACATTGGTGTCAATGCCAGCACCTTGGACACGTTCTGGAGAGCCCTCGGATTTAAAAGCGCTCTGTCCTTGGACACTTGTTGCTTCTGACAGCTGGTTCCAGTAATTTGTTTTTATAGGGCCGTTTGTAGCAAATGAATGACACATTGAATATTTTACCGAGATTTTAGATGATCTAAAGAATACTTTCCGCTTTACTAATTGGTAGATAATGCTGAATACATTGATGTTGACATGGGCAAATGGGTTTAAAATGATTTTGAAGTGAGCCTCATTAAAAGATGCTCTAATTCAGTCAACAGGAAGCATCAACTAACACGGCCATGCACGTGTTCTCTGACCAGATTGCGGCAGCACTGGGGTTGGTGCAGGTCTCTGTTAGGTACAGGCCAGTTCATGGCTGCCTGGGGCTGTTGGGTGTTGTGTTATGTTATAGATGGCAAGTTCTATCAGTTGCATTCGTTAGGAGTCAGTGAGTGTGAAAGCTGTGATTTCGGATGGTTTCTCCAAAGGCTGCTTGTTTGCTGTATTGTGGAGGGGCGATGTGGGCTGGCTGTGGGTGCCCATGGCAGCTCTGGAGATGAAACCCCGTGTTTCACATAGCTGGGTGTGCTGCTTGCACGTGTGATGTTAGCTGGAGTGCTGCGAAAAGGAAGCAGAAGTGCTGTACGGGGGCCAGCCAGTGTGTTTCTTTTGCTGTGATGCACAAGGCTTTTGTTGGCAGAGGTGATCGGATCTGAAGATCCTGATGAGCAGTGACAGTCCAAAAGCATCTTGGTTTTAATGCTACGGAAGGAGATGGATTTTGTTGTCTGCTCAGGTTTGCAGTAAATCACTAGCGCCTTTTCCTCCACGTCCCATTTGTTGTAGATAGGGGGAGATTTTTTACTCACCCAGATTGGGATCTGCCTTTTTTGGGCCTTCCATCAATAAAATGAACTTCTCCCTTTCTCTGCGAATCTATGAAGGATGTTGCTTAGATGTTTTGCAAGGAGCATCTGAAGTTTTGAATTCGTAAAACTGGATTTGCTTAAATCTCTTGTTTTCATTTCCTCAGGATAAATGGGGAAATTGGTGCATGTGGAGCTCTGGCCCAGCCTTAACCCTTTTCTCTTTCAGGGAAAACAAGCTTCTTTAAAGCTTAGGAAATAAGGGAAAGAATGCTTTGGAGACATGACTAACATACCAAATATGCACTGTATTGCATAAACCTATTATGGGTGTAATGTAATGTTCTCTCTAAAGAGATTCATGGCCGTTGGGGGGAGTGAGGAGCAGTGCTTTTCAGTAAATTGTGGCTGCATGAATGTATTTTGAAAGTAAACCAAAGACACTTACAAGTCTCTCCCAGCATCACTGTGCTGCTCTGCTGTTGCATCCCTCTGCTTGCAGTGCCTGGACTGCATAGGGAGCACAGTGCTCACTGGAGCAAGGCTAATGGGCCACATACTTGACTTTGCTAATTGGCTCAGTGTAAAGGAAAAGGTTGTCTGTGCCTTGGTCAGCAGTATTTCAGTCTCAGGGATGGGGAGCAGTGCGCTGCGGGTGACTCGAGGAATCACAGTCCCCTTCACAAGTGCAGGATGCGTGTAGGAGCCTCACTTACTGTGTGTGTGTGTGTGTGTCAGCTGCAGCTTTCCAACCATGCTTAAAGCATTGTGGCATCCAAAATAAGCTCCTGTGCTCCATGGGCAGCCTCTGTTACTGCATTTCCAAAGCCTGGGGTTCACATCTAATGTCTTTAGAGTGTTTGCTGTGCAGTTGCACACCAGGAAGGCAGCGTGCTCAGGATCACAGCTGGGATCATGCTGGCAGAGCTGCCGGTTGCTTTCCAGACCTTCTTGGTATCGGTGGGATAAACACTGGCAGTGTTTGCTTCTGTCCCCACTCTGTCCTCGTTTTCTAGAGAGCTGTGTGTGGTGATGATTTCTGCACCATGTGCATTGAACAGAGCCTGAAATGCCCAAAAGTGAAGAGATCCCTGAAAAAACCCTCAACACCCTTCAGGAGATCAGGTTTTGCCTTTCCCCTGTCATCATGGGGTTGAATTGTTATTAATGTCTAAAATTAATAAACAGGAGCGTTATCCATTTAGTGCCTAATCCTTTCTGCAGATTAAGTGTAGCCATAATCAAGGGATGCTTAATGTATTACAGTACCTGGGATATTTGGGGATATTTTTATTATGCTCAAAGTAATCTGCAAGATCTGATATGAAGAGACACAAAAGGTTAGTTGAAAGCAGACAAGAACCGAATCACTGAATTGAGCAGGAACTGCATTGTGCTGGCTCTAATGCTCCTTTCTATTCATTACTGCAATTATAATTATGGAACCCAAAGTATTTAATTGGCCTCACAGACTCTTCACATTGAATAGATTGCATTGTTACCATTAAAAAAAAGAAGATCCTCTTATGCATTGCAAATACACGTACGTGTTGCTCTCTGGTTCTCAAGAGGTTTCTTTGTTTATGTGATGAGCGATTAGCTGAATTACGGATCTTTCCGATGTTGTGTCAAACTGAAATCAAATGGAAGGAGAATTCTTCCTGCATCAGATGAAATTGGGCAGAAGCTTTAAAAGTCATGGCCTCAGGCATTAAATCCACCAAAACCAACGTAGCCTTGTCCAGTACCAGTGTTCCATGCTGCTCTGGGTTAGCGTGGTGCTGCCTGTTGGCTGGGGACCCTGCTGTGCAAGGTGCCTTCTCCTCACCTGGATAAGCTCAAGTCATTGTGCTTTACCAGCTTTGCTCCTTGTATACTGTGTGTGAAACCGGCAGCTTTAATTACAAAGCAGTAATTCCATCAGCAAGGCTCTAGTGAGCCCTTCCAATGCAGGGAAAGCCTGTTTGTTCCCATTAACAGCAGGAAGGTGTGGGAAGGTTTGTTTTTCCACCCTTATGGCGGCATCCCCGTTTGCCTCTCAGGCAGTATTCATTGTCCTTTCCTGACCTTTCCGTGTTTCCACAAATGGAAGGGCCGTGGGTTCCGATGTACCCAGATCATAACTTCCCATTTAAACGGCTTTGTCAATGGAGCGTTCCCTCTGAATTGCCATTTCTTCTCGCTGGCTAATCTTTGCTGTGGGGCACTGGGGGACGAGGGCTGAAATCGGCCTACACAAAGATGCTGTGTGTAACACTTGGCAGAAGGACTTGAAATTGGATTACAAGCCACTATTCCAGCAAGTAAATGTCCGTGGTGTTTTTATAGCTTATCTCTATTCATCTATGTTTGCAGGGCTTTGCTTGCCAAGCATTAATGTAAACACTCTATTTTGAGACCTGGGTCCATTCGCCTTCTGGAAATCCTTCTTTTATCAGGTGGTGGTAAACCTCTGTACATAAAAGCAAACCAGCCTCTGGTCATAGCTGCACAGAGATGAACGCTGGTGCTGCCGAGTGTCCGACAGCACTTGCCACCTGTGTTGGGAATTTGGTGCCTTCGGATCGGGGTCTGGATTCAGTGTAATGCTCTTGCTCTGGGCACCAGAGCTTACCACAGTGGCTCAGGAGCATCTCCTGGCCTTGGATGTGCTGCTTCAGGCTGTGGTGCACTGTGAAATGGATGATTGTTCCAACTCGGAAAGGGATTTAGGAAATGATTTTACTGTGTTACTGGTTTGGCTGAAAAATGGTGTGGAAACATCACCTGAAACTTGGACAGAAAAGGGAAAACGAGCGAATCTCGGTGCCCAGCCAAGCAGTTGATTACCTCAGGGCTGTAGTATGTTGCACAATATTTGGAAGGAACTGTGCAAACTCTGGGAAATATGGCCTGGAAAACGTGTGAAGAGTTGCAGTGTTGTGTGAATGTGCAATCTGTGTGGTTCTGAGAGGGAGCTTGGTGTCAAGTACGTAGAAGTGTTTTGTGCTCCAGAGCCTTCTCGTGTTTATTTTGGGATGCTTTGTGATGGGGGAAGAAAAAACAGTAAGTATTTAACATGCTTCCTTGCCTCTTTGGAGAGCACGAAGAGAAGGAAATGAGAAGGTAAAGGTGTAACTTCCCACTGGAGAGCTGGTGCTGGTATATTTGTATGGGAATAAAAGGAAAATGTGCTTTTGTAGCACTGGGGAATGTGCAGGAATGAGGGAAATCTGTAAATAAAGCTTAGTTGTTTTCCCCTCCATTTGCTCCAGTTCCCTGGAAGCTTGTAGACCTCTGAAATGATGTTAAACTCCCTTCCTTGGTGGCAGGTGCAGTTTGGTGTCTGTTTTGCCATATTCCCAATGGGAAGCGTGAGGATCGGCGGTGCTGTGCGTGATGGCATGAGCAATGTGCATGATCAGCTGCGTCATGACAAATGGCAACTGTCGCTTAATTTTTATCCCCTATTATGTAGCTCCAGGACCCATTTTTCAGGTGGAATGTTGGAGCCATTAAAAAGAAATAAGTAAACTACAGTGTATTCCATCATCCTTGGCAGCTACCCAGTGGTCTGTAGCCTTAATATGTGCATTTCTGCACAGGTATTTTTCATAAGGCTTCTGCGAGGTGACTTGTTTAACACTTTGCTTGTTGCCTCCATAGGTGGAAGATGCAAGTGTTACGTAAACCTTGAGCCAGGCGTTTGCATGTGGAGCTGTTGATGGTTCTGTGCTGGTGTTCTCATGGTTTGTAGGTGACTTGGTGATGGATACATTTAATACTTCCAGCTGCTGTATTTCTAGCCTCAAGTAGGCAAAAGCTGCTCGGAAGGGAAGTGACATTGTGTTGCTCCACTTGTTTTGCTGATCGGATTAGGGCTGCATGGACCGGTTTGTGCTTTCCACTCGCTGGCAGTGCGGCGCTTTCTGCTACACAGCTGTAATTTAAAGGCTGGTAGAGCCTTAGTTTCACTGGAAGCATTAATATACCGCACAGAGGCTTAAGCATTATCAAGCTTTGCCAGTTGCTCTTAGTATTTCCCTTGGAAAGCAGTAAGGATCATCGCTTTGGGCTGAGTCTTCAGCAGCGAGTGTTGTTGCCCCTCTGTTACAGGGCACAGCCCTATGCCAGCCGATGAGGTAGGATTTCCAGGCTTTAATTTGTGGCTTAAGCTGTTACAGTGTGGTGCAGATGATTTGACATTTGTAAAGGTCATATGAGGGAAGCTGGGTTGTCCTAATAGAAGTTTGCTTCAGGCTGCTGGTTCAGGCTTCAATGGGGGAACCTTCCACTTAGCCAGGAAACGTTCCCATGTATCTTCCTCTTTATAGATCTCAGTTTTTCCCTGCATCCGCCATGGATGTGGAGATTCCTTAATTTCAGTGGGGAATCTGATGCGTTGCTGTCTCCTCAATGACTTTCTGCATGACTGCTCATGCAGAAACTGGGGGCTGGGGGTTCACCCCAAAATAAGCATCCTCATCCACAGATCATCTCATCTCATGCAATTGAGATGCTCATCCCATCTGGAGCTTCAGGTTGGGTAGTTTCAGTGCACGCCTGGTAGCAGCAGGGAATAGGAAGGCTGATGGGACCAAGGGCTTGTGCCGTGCTCAGCAGTAGAACTGCAGATGGAATTGCAGCACGTGGGCAGCAGATTGCAGTGGGCTGGAGCACAGGTCCACTGCCAGAGAGTGTTTTCCTTGCAGCAGGCTCAGCCAGAGAGCAAAGGGATTCAGCAAACAGTGTTCAAGATAATGCGATTTGCTGGAAAAGTATATATTTTTAGGACATTTAGTGGAGAAGCCTGAAATTACGTGGACAATTTGCCACCCTCGGCAAGAAAAAAGTGCATCTCCGGTTAAATTTCACGCTAAAAGCAATCTTTTAATAGACCTTTCCTTTAAAAGCTCCTGGCTCCCAGCAGCAGCAGCAGCCCCGTGACCAGCACAGGGAGCTCTGGACCATGCCTGGATCCTGCTCCCTGCCCCTCTGCTTGCAGCGGATCGATGGGGTTTGGTTGTGGGGCAGATGCTGGAGCACAGAAATGTGCCTTCAGATCCCAGGGACCTGCTGCGGCCGCTGGTGTGCTGGGAGACCTTTGCTTGGCAATCCAAGGCATTAATGGGGTTTTTGTTGACCACCTGTTCCGGGGGAGGTTTTTAATTACCTTTCTGGTTGCTGGCCAGCCTGCTGATGCCTGTACATGGCTCTTTCCCTCTGTTTGGTTCCCCCAGCTTGAGCACAAAGCGAGCATTAAATTGCCTTTCCAGAAGCGTGGCAGCCTTTGGAAGGGGTGGCAGCTCTTCACCTATCTGAGTTGTATCTTGCAGTCTGGGGTGCCAGGAAGTGGTGTTTCAAGGGAAGGAGCTCACAAGAGGCTTCAGGAGCAGTTGGCAGCCGGGATGCTGCTGCTGTTACTCAGGTTTGTGTGATGGAGGGTGGCTTGGGAAAGGTGCATCCTTGCCATGGGTAGAGACTGGAGGAAGAAGGACAAACCGCTGTGCCTGCTGCTGGTTTTGGGCATGATCTCCTAACCCTAACCCTAATCCACAAGGTGGGAATGTGGAGTGATACCTGAAGTGTGTCTGTCCCAGCGTGTGGGCCTGGAGCTTGGTGGGGAGCTCATTGTGTAGGGGGAGCTGTGTGGGAGTGAGTGGGGTTTCAGCCCACCAGCGATTTCTGCATTGGCCTGGCTGTGCTTCCAGGGTGTCAGATGGTGGCTTTTGGTCCGTTTGGATTTGCTTTCCTTAGCTGTAGTGGGTGCCTTTAAACAGGGGTGCTCAGGGGGAGGGGGTAAGGTGGTACTGCTGAGGCTGACAAGGAGCTGCTGCAGCCACCGCTGTTGTCAGGGATGTCGCTGGTGTGGAAAGAGGATAAGTTGGATAACGCTGCCCTTCCTCTGAGGGCTGTTAGGGATTAATGTTTGCACAGAGCTTTGAGTATGTCAAGCTGTATGTAAATACCAGCTATGACTCTTTTATTCAGTCCCTCCTGCCTCAAGTAAACAACCTACATCATGGGTGCTTGCTGCAAGCCATGCTGCTTTATGGAAGGACTGGAGCAGGGCACTGGGATCCTGCAGCATGGTGTCACCTTCCAGGGTGGCTCTGACACCACCTGCTACTGCAGCCCATTTGGGCTGGAGTGCTGGCTTATCCCCATCCCTGTGAAATGCTGGTTCTGGGTTTAAGTGCACCTTCATACGGTAATCCTTGCATGGAGCAAGAGCTCCATTAGTCTGTATTGCTTTAGACTCAACACCCCATTAATTTATGACTTGGCTTACTCTTGATGTGGGATGTTTAAAGAGGGAGGATTAATCAGCGGTTTTTAGATGCTCTGCCCTTGTGTTTGTCTGTCTGTGACAGTGGCCAAAACACCATTAGAAGGAGTGGATGGGGAAGGAGAGATGGATGAGGCTGCGCTGGGTATTTTACTGCTGAGCTCAGGAGCTCATTTCCAAAAGTTAGCGTTGTGCCTAAAACTGCGGAGGGTGGGAATTGACTCACTGCCAGTTAGTTACTTAAACTTAAGAGATCTTTGCATTCAAATTACTTATCTGGAGTGCTGGCAGGCTAATAAATTCAAGGGACTGTTCTAAACACCCTCAGTCTCAAATGTAATCCTATTAAAATAATTGAGTATTTCCAGGGTAAAGAATTCCCTTGTCCCCCATGCCCAGGAGAAGACATGATGGGCAGCCTGGGTGTCCTCTGCGCATCATTGAGCCCTGCAATTCCCGGCAGCCAGGACTTGTTTGTCCCTGTTTCCCTGCCTTGTGGAATCAAGTGTGTTTTGTCCTCTCTCTGTGTCTGAATGGGACTGGTGCTCCTCCATTACAATGGGAAAATGCCATTTTCCTCTGGGATTCGTACCTAGAATGGAAGGAATGCCAAACCTAACCTACCTGCTCTAGCCAGGGTGTCCTGTGACACTCTGGGATGCAGCCTTATGCATTGGATGCAAATAGGATGCTGCTGAGATCACAACAAATGGCTTTTTCCCTGTTTTGATCCTCCCAGGCAGTTATTTTTGGATGGGTGCTGCCAAGTCCCCACTGCCTCTTGTTTTCCCAGTTGAAGACAGATCCGGTCTGTGGGCTATGCTGCTGAGCAGAGCTGGGGCAGTGGGCTCTCCTGGTGCTGAGGCCCTGGGGCATCAAAGTGTGGCCTCCCTTGCTTCTGTAAGGAGACAGCTTCTCCCGTTTGCCTTTTGATAATCTTCAAATGCAGGCGTGACCTGGATTTACAGCCCGGGGAAAGAAACAGCAAGAGGAAAAAATATCTCTGAAAGCTTTTAAGGTGGCTTTGACAGCAGTAAACCAGCGAAAATAAGCACGAGTTCTTCCCCTTGCTTTTGTAGGGCACTTCAGGGGAAACGGGAGCGAATCAGAGAACTTCAAACCCAAGCCCCAGCCCAGGCACTTCCACAGCTAACCAGAAAACTCTCTTCCTGCGCAGCCCACAGACCTCAGATGCTCACTGGCAGGCGCTGTGAAACCATCTCCCAAGAGCTTGCCACAGAGGACACAAAGTTCTCTGGATTGGGGAACGCAAACACATTCATTTTCATTGGCAGAAGCTTTTCTGTGGCAAGGCAGCTGACCCGTGTCCCTCCCTTGGTGTGCTTACCCTTGCACCAAGCAAGCTTGAAAGGCAAGGAGAGGAGAGGCTCCCATTGCTCATACCCTCATAGCCATGCAGTGGGATGATGCTCACCCCACTTTGCTGTGCAGAGCATGAGCCATGGTGCGCGCCTCATGCTTGTCACCCGTGAGCTTGGGTTACCTTGGGTTGAGCTGGTTTATGGCGTGGTGCTCTCGGTGAAGCAGGAGCAGAAATGGGCACATAACTCAGCAGGGCTTGCCCTTGGAGTGATTTAGCTGGGCTGGCTGATGGCCGAGGAGCCGTATTGATTTGGAGCTCCCGCTGGAGCTGGATTCGGAAAGCGCCGCAGCACCTGCAAGGCGCTCGCCTGAATAGAGCCACTGAGAAAAGCATTTCTGCTCCTGGCATCGCTCCTAATGCGTTTTGTATGTGTCTATACCACAGGGAGTAATGTGTGGTTATTGTTGAAATATTATCTACATGGGTTTCTAGAAGATGAAGAAAAGGCACTTTGCTGCAATAACTGTTGTGGACATGCTATTGTGATAATGCCTCGGTGCTTTTATATTGAGATATGTGGCTCAATATATTTTCTCCTCCCTGTGTATGGTTTTAAGCACAGCCGAGCAGATCTGTCTGATAAATGGGGCTTTGAGGGCTGCTTTCAGGTGGCCAGCAACTTTGCCTTGAAATGTTTATTTCCTCCAATCATTACTTAAGCCTAAGGTGCTCAGATCTCACAGGTAATGCCCATCAGCTGCTCTAGTAGCTGCCCGCGTATGAAGCATGAAATATTGTGGCTCGTAGGACTACGATGGAATAAACGAACCTCTCCAAATTGCTTTGAATCACTGCATTTAGTGAGGTGAGCTCATGGACAGAGGTTTTATCATGTCTTGGCTTTCCGTGCGGGATGCTGGCAATGGGAGTCTCCTCGCATCCACCCTGTGTGTGTGAGGAGGTGCCCATGGTGTGCTGTAACTGTGCAGGGAGGTTTTGTAACGTCCTCGGTGGCAGCACAAAGCGGCGGCTTCTGCTCAAAGCCATTTGAAATACAGCTCAAGCAATGCTTTGAGCAGGGGTGCTTGTGTGGAAGGCACTTGGGCAGATGCTGGTGTGGGGAGCCCAGAGGCAAAAGCTGTACCTCAGCTCCTGTCTTGCTCGCTCAGCTTTTCCCTTACAAAGCAGAATGGGGTTTATTGTCTCATCACCAGAGTTGCAGAGTAAGTACTTGTGTCCAGGGTGATGGCTGCCAGTGCCACAAGATGGACTGGACCAGCATGAAACCCAGACCCCATCAGTTTGGAGGATGCAGCAGGTGCTGGGATTGCAGCTGAAGCAAATGCAAATCCCCCCTTTAATTGTTTTTCCTTGATTAATACCATGCAGGTGAAGTATCAGTCAAGACTTTTAGAAGAAGGAGGCAACTTTCAAACATTACATTTGTTTTACCTTGGGAGAACTTAATTAGCTGTCAGCAGCACAACACATGACTGGTGGCTTTGGAATGAAATTATGAAATCTCAGCTCCTGAGGCATTTTTCTCCTTCCTTCCCAGGCAGAGGGAAAGGCAACAGATTAGTTTAGATAGGAGCTCAGTAACTTTGGGGAAAGGCTTTTTGCCTGTACAGTCTCCCTGTGTTAATTACAGATGTGTGTAACCCTTTGTTTTGTACTTGCAAGTGAGTGACTGACCCAGCGAGGGTATTAAAGCAGGGTGGAAGAGCACTTCAGGCAACACCGGGATTGCGGTCTTCCGGTTCTCCATTTAATGGGCTAATTTCTTAAGTGATTGAACTTCTGTCATTCAACCGGATTCTATGGTAATTTACGGGTTTGACCAATGCAATAAATAAAGCACAGCCGGCAAATCACTTGAACGGTCCTAATTTAGAGCTCCTCACTTGTGCCGACACATGATGGAAGCGTGGCATGGTTATCAGGGGGATTGATGCCTGGCTGAGCGTGGGGAAGGAGCACGTCTTGAGGTGCTGAAATATCTTCCTGTTGTGGTGGGTGTGCAGGGATGGGAGGTGGGGGGACAGCACGCCAGGATAAACAGCTTTGCTGGAGCACTAATGGTACGTAGAGCTCAGTGGTGTTACCCAAGCTTCCCTTGTGAAGCCTGGGATTCCTAAAGGGAACCTGGGAAACAGGAGGAGGATACTGCGGTCCAAGGGAAAATGTGCAGGAATGTTTGACCAACTCTGCACAGTGTGTTTGTGTGGAGTCACAGTGAAAGGGGGTGAAACTGGTCTGGTTGCTACAGATTTGCAGGATAAATATATCAGCATGGTTAAAGCAGTGAATAAAACTGACCCATGGAGCCAGCACTTTAATTATGAGCTTATGGGTGCTGCAGAGGGCTGGTATTTACTGCCCAGTAAAGAAAGGAAGAAAGGAAGAAAGAAAGAAAGAAAGAGCAAGCTCACTGACGGGTATGGGGCTTTCCTGTTGGAATGTGGTTTGACTTGAAAACAAGGAGGCTTCTTGCTGCTGCAGTAGGGATGGACACAGGGAGCTGCAGGGAGAGGTGGCTCCTGGCAGATTGGATGTGGTCTGTTACCTGTGCTTTTGGGGGGAGAACCAGAGTCCTCACTTGCAGCTTGATGTGTTTTGGGAGCAGGTGCCTGTTGTCATTTCAGGATACTGAGGTTTGGCCACGCGGCTGCTCCTTGGAGCATCCTACAGTGATGGGCAGCCAGGCACAGTTGATCTGGTGCATGTTGCATGTCTCTGCCATGCTGGCATTTCACCGGGGTGCCAACACCCCTCTGGTCCTGGCAGTGGTGCCCTCCTGTGCCCCCAGGGGTCAGATGTGTGCTAAAGCTGCTTGAAAACAGGGAGATGCAAGAGAAGGAGGAAGCAAAAGCATCAGTGTCTGATGGAGGTTGTGTTTCCAGCCCGGCTCTAACCTTCAGCCTTCTGTGACAAGTCCCTGTGGACCTTGTGATTGAGATTCCCTCTTTCCGAGGCGACGCTGAGAAGGATGGTGAAGGGCTCTCCACTTGTGGCAACTTGTGACAAACCATTTCAGATTTGGCAGATGCAACAAAATTGTTAGCTGTACCCTGACACTAGTGCTGGGCTCAGGAATGTGTTTTTGTAGCAGATGGAGCTATTAGTTAGCTGTGCTATCTTGAAGAATTGCTTTCCCAGGTAATCAGCTCTGCTCATTTAGGATGTCGTTTCCCCACCTCGATATGTCAGCCGCGGAAGCGGGAATGATTAATCACTGCGGCTTGGACACTGCACAGGAATAACTGCGAGGAGGGAATCGTTGTGCGAGCACCGATGCCACAGGGAGTTGAAAGTGCTCTGATGCAAAGCAAACAAGATGGAAAAGATGACCGTGATGCTTCCTGATGGCTGCGTGTCAGCCCGAAGAGTTTCTGTGGCAACCTCGGGATTTGCAATTCATGGGGAGCCTGGAGCGAGACAGAACTTTTCAGGCTGACCGGCAGCCTCCTTCCCCTCTGCCTGGCACGAGGGTCCACACCAAGTAATGCACCCAGGAAACCTGCCTGAAACACGGGTGCCTTCCCCATTCCCAATGGATCTGTGCTGCAGGAACTTAGGAGCTGTGTTAGCAATTAGCTCTTGATCCTGCTGTGGACTTCTTATTGAAGAGGTTGGGTCTTGTTGGACAGAGGAGAAGAACAGTGTGAAAGCAGCACATTTTACCCCTCCTGGGTTAAAGGTGGAAAATGAGATTTGCTGTTTCAGTTACTGGTATCCTAGTGAAGAACGTTGATCCTTCTTTAAATTTAGTTTGCTCTGGTAGATCTCAGGTTTAAGCCTTCTGGTGGCTGCCTCTGTTTTCATTTCATCCCTTTGCAAGTCATTTGGAGTATTTCACAAGACTTAGTGCTGCTCTGTACTGTATCAGCACAAGGTGCAAATGAGGGCAGCCTGGGGTTTGTGATGTGCAGGGGCTTTAGCTCCCAGGTGTGACCCAGCAATTTAAAGTGCTCAGGCAGCCTCTTCTGTGTAGCATGCAGGATGCTCAGAAGGCACTGCAGAGGGGTTCCTCTTCTGCGGGAGCCGATGGGAATGGTCCTGCCCCACCACTGCACTGAAAAGTTCCATCCCAACATTACCCAAAGCCCAGTGTGGAGCTGGAATGAACCTCCCCAAAACGGGCCCTGAGTGCTGCCTGTAGGGTGTTCCCTAGGGCTGCTTGGGATGATGGATGGGTTTCCCTGGAGCAGCTCGGCGTGTTCTGCAGGTCCACACCTCATCCCAGGTGCTTCCAAAGTTGAGTGTAAGGTCACGCGTGATTCCCAGGGGGAAGGGGCACACATTGGGATGGGGGAACTCCACAGCCCTTGGGCACGTGGTGTTTCAGAGCCTGTGCTGGCCTCACCAGGGAACTGAGAGGTGTAATTGGCAGCATGGTGAGGATGTTTATCTCTGAGCGTGTTTGTGAGCTTGGCTTCTCCTTACCCTGCTTAGGCACCTCTGCTGCTGGAAACCATCTCGATTGTTTCCAAAGCCCCTAATGCCTGTAGTGAAGTTCTGCACTTAATTGCCTGGATGCTGCAAGGAAGGCAGAGTGTTGCGAGGAGGTAGCCATAGATGGAGAGGCTGAGGCAGTAACCCAGGGCATCTGCCTCTGAGCAGGCGTGTAACAATACTGCTTTTTGAGCTTCTGACATGCCGTGGTTTACGTAGGAATGTGTAAGTGTGCTTCCTCCCCATCACATTTGATCTTCCTGAGTCGCGAGACCTTTTTGTGGTTGGCAGGGCTCCTGTAACGCGTTTCTCTTTAAACCAGCTCTGAAGTTGCTGAGCGTGTTGGTATGAAAGCACTCGATGGGAGGCAAAGCGCTCATTGAGTGAGGTGTTTGTGGTGGAAAGCGAAGGGGGTTTTGAAGCTCTCCTTCACGTCCAAGGGCAGTTTTGGTGTGCGAGGGCTCACAGGACGGCAGCACAAGCTGCTGCTTCGCTAGCCAACGTCCCAGCGTGGCAGCACGCTCGGGAGCTGTGATGTGGGCACCTGGCTCCTTCCTGAAATGGGAATGTCTTTCCTAAAATACCGACTAAAAACCACCGGGATGTGGGCCCCGTTGTTGAAAATGTTTCCATGTCAACTCCAGGGATCTGTCTGTGCCCCCATCTGCCGTCATCGTGACGGGCGAGCTGCTTGGCTCCTGCTTCCCCGCTTGTTTCGACTGAGTAGGAGCATCCTGCCGCGTGGAACCGCACCAGACTGCGGCTGAGTCAGACGGGATTGAACTAGTTAGATTAGCACTTCCCACGCGAGCTCTCGCACGCAGGGAGCTTCCATTGTAGGGGGGAGAGAGCTCTGAGGACATGGGGCAAGTCTCATTAAAACCCCCAGTGAATCACGCACAATGATTCCTGAATGTGGGAGAACAGAGAACCTGCCTGGTCCAAGGGAGGGTCCCTTGAAGGTGGCCTTGTAGACCTGTGTGTTGCTGAGCTTGTGCTTCTTGTGTGTTGAAGGTGACTTTGAGCTCTGATTTCTGGGGCTAAGAAACACACTGCGGAGTAACCAGTGGTGCTTGGTGTGAGTGTGTGCAGTGATTTGCAGCCCCAGTGATGGAGGTCCCGTCTTCAGTGCGTGTCTTACACGGTTCCCAGGCTCTCAGGGTGGATGCTGAGCACGTGGCAAAGTGTTTTGCTGAGTGTCAGGCTTGATGAGGTGCCATGTTGGGAGCAGAGCTGTGCTCCAGACTGGAGCTGGTGCTGCAGAGCACCTTTAATGTGAAGTGACGCTTGTCAAAATAAATGAGCGAGATTTTTATTGCATGTGCACTCGCTTGTAAAATCCGCTGGTCTGCAGTGGCTCTTAATCATTGATGGGAATTAGCCAGGTTCTCCTGCAGTTTAATTACTAGTATGTCATGTTTAAACTCTCCCTTGATGAACTAATGGCTGCATTACATGCACTGTTTTGTAATGGCTAGCAGGCAAAATAGAAGCACACGTGATGAGCGTGGATGGGGCAGGATGCTTGACCTGCAGAAGGCCGAGGTGTAGGTGCTGGGTGGAGGCTTGGGTTCACCACCACCAAGTGTCCACATTGCATTTAGGGCCGGGATGTGTTTTGCCCTCCCCCAGGAATCGTGTGTTGGTGTGACAAAGGGGCAGATTGAACTGGCTCTTTCCTTCTGCATCAGCATCCCTTGTGTCGCTGGCCTTGTGCTCTTCCTTCTGCTGATGCTGTGCTGGTTGATGTGGTGGTTTCTTGGTGTTCATTCTGTATTCACAGCTGGTTTCATAGTCAGGTTTAATTACTTTGATAAGCAAAAGCAGGAACACGTTGTGTTGTTTCCCTTGTCTTTGTCCTGGGGGTTAATGAGGAAACAGAGGAGTGACCAAAGACACAGAGTTTGGAGAGGAGTTTTTCTTTCCATGCGGTTACTTCCAGCCTTTGTGAGGGCGCTTCCAGGCTGGGGCTGTCATGCAGTTTGCACACTAATTGTTTCACAGGGTTCTCAGAAGATGACTGAGTAGTTAAACAGAATGGCAGGTGGAGCAATAGATAACAGTAAACTGAGATTTGCTGCAAGAGATGTACTCCTACAGGCTGTCTGGAATTCAGGCTGCCTCTGCCCATGGCTCCAGCTAAACACAACGGGGATGGCTGTGCCAGAGCCGCTCCAGTTGGAAACCTGGTCTGTTGGGAAAGAGCTTGTTGGCAGCTGCGCGCTCATCCTTCTGGGGAGTGGGAATTGCACCCCCTTGTCTAGGATGAAATTCCTGATTGCCGAGGAACCGGGTAACTGAGTCACGATGCGCGTTGTCAAGGAGACAAATACAGCCCGTTGAACTGTGCGGAATCCTATTGGAGGAGCTGGCACGTTTCCCCTTGGTTTGAGAAGCACTCTGAGGCAGCAAGGTTTTCCAGATGTTCTGTGCAGCTGTTGCCTTCACAATATAGCTTTCAGAATTGCATACCTGAGTACAAGGCAGCAAACTCATCCTCCCATCGCCTCCCTGCGCTCCAAAAATCCTCTGCGTGCCTTGAGAATGCTGTTTGCTAAGTAGCCACAGTTGGTAATGAGTAGGTAAGAGGAGACAAGATGTGCTGGCTTGTAATTGGGAAGCAAATAACGCTTAAGAAGTGAGAAAGTTGAAGATGCTTTCCATATGGAATAATATAGAATCAGCCTTTCAAATGCAAGGATCGCCTAACCGCTTTTGGAGGGGATTAAGGGGGGTGTCTGTAAAGCACCAGCAGTTCTGCTAAATAGGAGGTCTCATTGTCACTACCAAGGGAATTGGGCTGAGCTTCCAGCCTTAATTTCCTGCTTTTCCCTTGAGGTGTTTATTTACCTGCGGCCGAGGGGATGTGGGAATATTGAGGATGTGGCTGCATGGACACTGCTGTGGTGCTTCCTGCTGTCCTGAGCCTACTTCCCATAACGTTGCTGTTGGAATTCCCACGTTGGAGCAGTTCTTGCTGCTGGGAAGCCAAGGAGAGCAGGCTGTGGAAGCAGCCAAGGTGCCTCCTGATGCGGGGCTGCGAAGGATCCAGATGTGTGCCCATCAGCGCCTCTGCTCAAATCAGAGGTGACAAATTATTGATGATTAGCACTGCTTCGTGTTTCTCAAAGCCAGTTTGGTTTTATCTTTGGCCTCCGGAACTCCAAAGCAGTTTGTACTTACTCTTAATTGCTTGTTTTATGGGTGAGAATTAAGCTGTAATGTAAACGGCAGCGTGAAGATGAAGGGGCAGAACCGCTGTGGTGTTGGAGCAGCACAGATAGATGTGGGCACCAGGGTTGTCCTGCACTTACAAATTCCAGTGTTTATCAAGTTTAACCATGCAACCGTTTCCAAGCATTCTATAACTAAATATAGTAATGAAATTTCATTTGAAGTCAGGAACGTTACCCAGATCTGCCTTGATGTGTGCAAGATACCGCACATCAGCAGAGTGGTACAGATTGTGTTAAATGGGCCTGAAATAATCTTCAGGAAAGAAAATCGTTTTCTATTCTTCTTGACACAAAGTGTTTGTCACAGATATGCATTCTTATCCACATCTTGTTAGTAAAATCATTATACTTTTCATTACAACTTTTATGCAAATACGCCTGTTTTCCTTTATTAGCCTTACATGAATAAGCTGTAATTATAGGCTGAGGTGATATTAATGTGCAACAATTAAATATGTAATTACTGTGTGTAATTACTGCTTGAGGGATGTGTGGAGCAGCCTGCGCACGCGCTGACGTAGGGCTCGTGTTGCTGGTGTGTGGAAGGGGTGGATGAGCCTCGCTCCAAGGGCAGCATGGGCCCATCGCTCGGGGCTCTGCACAGGAGATCTGCTTTCCTCTTAGCCTGTTGTCACTCTGATGCTGTGAGGATCGTTTGGCTTTAGCTCCCTGCCATTGAAGTGGAAGCCAGGCAGTGAGATTGCCTCGAGGGTATGTCTTGAAGAGGGATGCAGGTGAAGCAGGAATGTTTCTGGGCTGGAACAGGGGCTTGAGGACGTGTGATTCAGGTTGTGCTGGATGCACACATGTCCTTTCTTACCTTGACTGAAGGAAGCAGCTTCTGTTCTGGGCTGGCTTTGGTTTGCTATCCAGTGGGATGGTTTTCAGTTGTCCTACTTGCGTCCCTCCTCTTGGCCGCTGCAGCACGCGTAGCCTTTGAAGTGGGATATTTAAGGAAACTTTTTTCCAGGCAGCTTATTATATCTCCTTTAATTTCTGTTAATCTCTTTGTGCACATGGCTCATAACGTTGAAGCAGTGGGAATTCTCCCTCTGTGTGACACACTTTGCTGCCTTTGCCGTTGGTACTGCAGAAGGAACACCAAAAACCAACCCCAAACCCAAAGGACCTCAAGGTACCTGCCAAGGTTGTCTTCTGGGCCAAAGGTCCAAGAGCTCTTCCAAAGGATGAGGAGGCAGTGAGACATTTTCTGACACAGAGGATATCAGAGTCTTGCTTTGGGAGCCATTCGAAGGGTTTGTTACTGTTTGTGGAGTCCCTGTGGTGGAGAAGGGTTTCGATATCACCAGCCATGGAACTGTGCTTTTAGGAGGGACTGTGAGTAATGAAGAGATAGGTTGGCAAAGGCTTTGCTGTTTTCACAGTAACCTTGTTCAAGAGTTCCCAGAGCTGTAATTCCCTTATCTTTGGATTTGGGTGAGGTTTTGTTGGCTGACAAGGCAGTGAAGCCTCATCCAGTGGCTCCTCTTTGGGCTCAGGCTCTTCTTGCTGCCTGATGATCTGCATCCCAGGACTTGTGCCCTGCTGGGATTCCCATGCTCCCTATCTCTGGCTTAAGAGAAGGAGCTATTGTGCCAGTAAGAGTTGTCTGAAGAATTAAACTTGACCTGTTTCCTTCGGGCAGGGAGCAGTTAATGCTCCACAGTGCTGGCATCACGGGAGCGATTTGAGAAGCATTACTCCTCAAATCCCTCTGCTGATGCGGATGGAGGTATAAATAAAAAGGCCTTAAAAGTTGTTGCAGCATTTATTAACCTCGCCTTGCCTGCGGGGGCTTAATGTGGCTGCAAAAGCTTGGTAAAGGCTTTAAATAGTTGCTGCATTTGTCCTAATTCTGCGTTTTCCCTTTGCTTTCCTTAGGTAAGTGAATACGTTGAGGCGTGTAACGTGAGTGGTGATGAGCATGGGGAGCTGCCGAGTGTGGATATTGGGAACCATCAGCCACAAGCTGCTTCATGCGTGAGTGTGGGAGCAATGGCCCCTGCGAGCTGCAGCGTGAGGATGGGGGGAAACAGTGGCAATAGCCTCGGGTGCTCCGGACACTGGGGCTGCAGCCTTTCCGCTTCCCAGCAGAGTGCCCATAGCCTCCAATGGGCTGGTGCTGTTCCAAAAACCTGTCCAAAATGTGCTTCAGCATCACTGAGCTTGTCTGGGATTGTCCCATTTGGGCAAGGAAAGGAGGACTCGGAACACGTCCTCTCCCAGCTCTGTACTGCAAAGCCTGTGGCCTTCCCCAGCTTGTTGGTTTTGGTTCTGGTTTCCCCTGGTATATTTAGGAGTGCTACTCTGCAGTGAGTAATTCTCAAGTACAGCTTGATTCCTTGTTTTGGGAGTGCTCTCCCGCTCCGTGCTGGAGGGGAGCAGGAGGAGGTGGGACGCGGGAAGGTTTGTTTGGACTGGTAAAGATATGCTTAACGTAGAATTAAGCTCAGAGGAGTGCCTGGAGAAAATACAATCACTCTGATCAGATTCTCTGCATCCTTTTTGTCTTCTCTAATAAGCAAGAAGAGCTGGTAGAGGGAATCGTGTGCTGGGAGGGGAAATTTAGCAGCAACAGATATGCAAAGAGGGAAGTGATTTCAGCAAACAGAGGATGCAGGCTGGCAAATGACAGATCATTTCCATGCTCCAAGGACACAGCCTTTCACTTCCTCAAGTTCAGCTACTCAGGAGGGGGTGCTGTGCTTTAGGGGGTGCAGTCATGGCTGGCCACCCCAGTGCAGAGGTGAGCATCGTCCTTCACTAGGGGTGGGGCCTGTTACAGTGAGATACAGGCACCTTGTGGAGGACGATGGATGCTTTGGGGAACTTTCTGTGTAAGAATCCAGTTAAATAATGCAGAATTTGGTTGCGGATGCCACTCAGGGTCAGTTACTTACAACTAATTCCAGTTAAAGCAGAAAGCTTGGTACATTTCCTAAAAAAGAAAGTATTAAAAGCTTTAATGTGTATCAGTCAGAACTCATGGTCTAAGCTGGGCAGGCTGGTCTGAATGTGCTAGCAGCATTCCTGATGGACTCATGCCTTCTTCACCTGGGAACTGAGCAGCGCTGGTGCCTGGCTTGCTTTGGGCAGGCTCTGTGCTCCAGTGAAGCAGGAACAGGGAGCATCAGTAGGCATGAGGCAGGCACAGGGGATGCCTGGTGGGAAGGAGAAGGGGAAAGCAAGGCCAGGAGCAGGATAGAGCAATGCTCCAAGGTGGACCCGTTAGTCAGAAGTACTCGTGTGATGTTCTAGAATCTCACCTTTGAG
Organism: Melopsittacus undulatus; assembly: GCF_012275295.1. NCBI lineage: Eukaryota > Metazoa > Chordata > Aves > Psittaciformes > Psittaculidae > Melopsittacus > Melopsittacus undulatus. The sequence goes on from NC_047541.1 coordinate 4,229,213, forward strand.
CAGTTGTATTCAAGCGCCGAGATAAATGCATCAATCTAAATTCATGATTGTGAGGGTTTTGATGCAGCGGCTAATTACTGAACGTAAGTACCTTATTCAGAATTCCCCTTCTCCGCCTGCGCGATAGCCATAATCCTGTATTTGTGCGGCTGTCATTCCCATGGTAACAGACGAGTGTCTGGAGCAGGAGATGATTAAATACAGAAAAGTACATTAAAATAATGTTAAGGCTCCGACTCGGAGACTTTCACATGGAGGCAAACTTCAAAAAAAGCGACCATTTCTACAAAAAGCAATTTACTCAGCAGTGCTGTTCCCTATTCCCAGCGCTATCACCAAAGGGATGGGTTGGAGTAGCAGCCGCTCCCTCGCAGCCCATCTCCTGCTCCTCCTGCTGTGGAGAAATCCTAATCTGATGTTTGTGTCATCAGTCTGTTGCCATGGAAACCTTGTCACCAGCATATCGTGACCTCACCGTGGGACGGCGGGGGAGGAGAATGTGGGCTGAAAGACGGTGTTAGAAATGATGATCAAAAGAAGGAAAACAGCCCCGAGCCTTAGTAGGTGTCACAGTGGGAGAGCAGGAGGCGGTGGGGCCGCAGCGGAGGTGCCAAGAGCTGTGGATGTCCATATGTGACTGCACTGCTCCATCTCCTGCTCGTGGTTTGCTTCAAGCCCTGCTGAAGCCCTGACCTTGTTGTCCACCCTTTGGGGTCCCAGCAGTGCCACCAACAGATGAGCAGTTCGCCTCCTCCAGCCTGTATGTTGGGTAGTGGGGTTGGTGCAGGATGCTCGTGCTGCCCATCCATAGCATCAGGTGTTTGTCATCCCGGCACCTGCCGTCTCTGTGCCCCATGGCACGTGTGGATGAGGGTGAAACAGCAGCTCTGGTTTTGCTGCAGTACTGTGGCTCTGTAGAAGGGGAGGGAGATCATGGTGATCTGGAATGCCAGATTTCAAGATGATGCTTTTTTATGCATTTTAAGAAATCAGGGTTTCATTAATGAAAGCCGCAGCTGAAATTTCAAAGGGGATTAAGCAAGGATTAATAAAGGAGAGGGAGTGAAGAGCTTTGATTACCTGTCATGGAGATGGCTGAACAATGTGCCATGGTGATGAGACTACACACAGGATTCTTGCATACCTGGGGTATTGACTGGTAAATGTTACAGCTTAGGATGCTTTTTGCTTGTTTGTGCTGACAACAGATTGGTGCAATGAATTTCACTAAGCAAAGAATTTCCCATAGGTGCTGCTGCTCCTTCCCTTGGCTCGGGGCAGGTGGGGGGTGTTTTGCTGTAGGGCAAAATGCCACATCCACTGGATGGCTGCTTTCTGACCCCTTTCAGAGCTGTCAATCAAGGTGTGCTGGTGGGGGTTTGGTATGTGTCAGAGGGTGGCTGCAGCATTGAGGACCTGCCTCTGAAGGGAAGTTCTCATCCCCATCCCAGCGCTGTGTGTGGTGGAGGCTGAGCCCGTGGGGAATGGCTGCAATTGATCTGCAGGAGTGGGACTTGGAGCAGGTGCTTGTGTCGCGCCGCCTTTGAGCTCAGCCACTTCCCAAACATCAATCCTGTAGCAAGCCAAGACGATAAAATAGCAGAGCGCATACAGAAAGTTGCTGTTCAAATGTTATCTCTGTTTGCAGGTGCTTAAAGCAATGAAGCCACATAAAGCAAGTGTGGTTGTCTGCATATTTCATGTATTTTTAATGCAATCCTTTGTAGTACTAATAAGATCTTGGCGCAGCTTGAACCTCAATGAGTGCTCATTGCCGTAGCGATGTCCTGATGGAGGTGTGTGCTTAACACAGGGAGCCTGCACCTTGGATCATCGCCTTGCCCCTCGGGATGGTTCACTGGGATATAGAAGGCAGGTGGCAGGGGTCCCATTTGGAGCTGGGCAGCCTGCCAGCAGGGAGGGTTTCTAAAGAGCTTAAGCATCATTTCCCTCTTGCAGTCAGTAATGCTGAAAGAGATGAGTAAATACAGACGTCTGCGGTCCATAAACTGTAAAGTCCTGCCTGCAACTTCAGCCTTCCCGTCTTTATTTGCGTAGTTATGGCTTTTCACATGTGTTAGGTTTTAACAAACAAGAGCTTTGCCTCCGGAGAGAGATGCTATAAGGAAAAGTATTGCTCTCGGAGCATCTTGTCTCACGCTTAGCCTTAAGAGATGTGCGACTTCAAAGGACACATAGCAGTAGGCCTGCTAGGCTCTTTCTGCTCTTCCTTTGTTCCATTTGCAATGTGTGCTGTCTAGGTTTGTGTTAGACTACAGCCTACAGTGGCTTTACAAGACAGCTGTGTAAAGTTAGGGTAGTGCCATAATGCTTTCTGCAGGGGTTTGGATGCTTCTTCCCGCAGCTGCTGCCGAGGGCTCCCCTGTTTGGAAGTCTTTTCCCGTATTGCTCTGAGATGCCTTCACTGTGCGCTGCAGACAGGGAAGTGATGGAGGTAGGAGCAGAATCCCCTTTGGAAGTAGGGCAGCCTCACTCTGCCGGGGTCGTGTAAGTGCAGCCTTCCCTCGCCCTCCTGCCCGCCCCTGCCTCCTGTGGGATTTATAACTGAGTTCCTGCAATTCTATATTTGGCTGATATATTGAAAACCACATTCGCTGACAGTGACTTCCTTTAATATAAAAGGAAGTAGATTTATGGGAAGAGGAGCCCTGGCATGGCAAGTACCCTTGGTCGCTGCCCTGTGTCCGAGCTGGGTGCGCTGTTCAGGAATAGGACTGGGAGCTGTGTGTGCACCTTGGATATGCAGCTCCTGGGAGACAGCCTGCAGGCATGGGGTTGCAGTTACACAAAGCGTGGAGCCTGGAGATGCCACCTTTGCTCAGTGTCATTTGGCTCCCAGAACAAAGGAGCTGTAGGTAAAAATCCTTCTAGAAAGAAGGGCTGTGAAAGCCACTGAGGTTGGCAGCAGAGCCCTTACTCTGAATTCATTGTAGAGGGTTTCACGGACAGATCACTTCCCATTTTTCGCTTGCAGAACAGGAATTCAGTGGAAAGTGTCTTTATTTTTGCTCTTCTTGATGAATTCTCTGAATTCTGTGTCTAATTGTGCTCAATTATTGCAGCCCAGCGCAGATAGGTTAATAGTTTCTAGGCAGTGATGTGCATTGATTTCTTTCAGAGGCCTTGAGACAATAGTCAATTTACAAAGAGGAGTAACTTTGGTTTACTGTCAGTTGTGGGGGGTTTGCGTTGCTGCTGCTGTGTGATTGGGAGCCTTTAGATTGATTCAATTTGAAAGTGAATGAGAAATGAGCGTGTTCTCGTGCGGACGAGTTTCAACTAAATTATTAAATGAAGTGGTTGACTCTTCCAGCTGAATTAAACCAGTAGAAAAACTATCATTAACTACTTCATTGACTGGGGAGAGGCTGCAAAATGGATGGGAGAAATTGAGTTCATAGATTTTTCTTCCCTGTACCATGGAAGTGAGGATGAGCTTTGGGGGATGAGGGTGAAGCACGGCTGGTCCGCTTTGTTCCCAGAATAAAGGCTCTTTCATTTCAATCTTGCAGCTCTCTCTCGCTTTGCTTCTTGCCTTAGCAGGGCTCTCGTGGTAGTTCTGGTTGGCTTTTCTTCAGGAGGAGAGATGCAGTGAGCAGTGCATCTGAGGATAGGGCATTTGTCTTTCAAAGCCACTTCCATTTTAGTGTAGCCAACTTTTCCAGGATTATCCCAGCAAGTCTCAAATGTCCATGAAGGTTACTTGGCTCCTGGGATGCCAGCAGATGCTCTGCACTGGGCTCTGCTGCCATGTACATCAGGGATGGTGGGTAGATGCTTCCTTAGCACAGCTGCTGGTCTTGGTTGAGCATTGGAAGAGGCATAGTGTGTGCTTTGTGCACGCAATGTGGCTGGGATGAACCAGGGATCCCACAGTGCATCCATAGGGTGTGGAGCCCTGCCAGGGCTCAGTGCAGGAGTCATTGTGGTCTAATAGCAGGCAGTTGTTTCTGTGGTTCTGCATGCAAAGTAACACATGCTTGTTTGAAAGCTGGGGCCATGTGGCTCTCTGCAATGCTGCAGGCCAGGGATGAAGGGTTGTGTTCCCTTAGCAGTGTGCTGCGGCACCCCGGGCCCCTCGGGGCAGCAGAATGTGTGCTTTTCATCAGCTCTATACTTCCTAATACAGAGTTATAGTAGCCACATAAAAGTGCACTTCTCAGCGCTGTGTGGCAGCAGTAATGGGGTTTATTGGCTCAAATGCAATACGTTTTTTGTATCCAAATACTGCATCTAAACACATAAACCAGTGTTACTACCTGCACTAACTTCATGTTTAATGCTTTATTAGGAAGTGCTTGGGTCCCTGTGGGGGATGCTGGATTTCAGTACGAGGCAGGAGCAGAGGTGCCTTTGGGATTGCCCCATTCACGAAGTAAACAGAGAAGGCTTCTTTCTTTTTAACTTCTCCCTCTTAAAGTCAGCCCAGCCCTGAAATTCGTGGAGGTCTGCGCCAACACCATGGGTCTGTGAAGCAGGTTCACCTATCTCTGTCTCATATGTGGCAGCTCCTTCAGCCTTATCTATTTTTAACGGCACTGTGCTGTAATAAGTATAGATGATAGCTGGCTTGGTAGGGGAGGCCAAAATCCCTGCAAATGCAGGTTTCTGAGAGCAACACTAGGGCACATTTAAGGTGTACTGCTAGGAGAAGGTGAGCGATCCATCAAAGGCACAATCTTGGATTTGAGTCTTCTATTTAGATTAAGCCCGTTAAGAAAGATGGATGGTACAGCTGTTTCAGCAGCATTGTCCCCAAACCAGAACGGAATATAAAGACTCTGGAAGAAGGATTCAATTACATTGGCAAATAGCTCCAACAAGAACTGGGTAGATGGAGCCGGTTCTGCATTAATATAGTTTTAAGGCAAAGCCATTGCTTTCATTAAACCCACCCATTCACGTAACAGCCCTACAAGCTGCTTACTTGTTTGGTGTGCTTTGTGGAGGAATACCTGTAAGTTACTTTAGGTAGTGAGATTTTATGCTACTTTACTTGTAGCATATGATACGTATACAGTAGTTGATACATATGGCACACCTAAATGTTTGTGAAATGCCTTACTGCAACCTGAATGGGGAGGGTGGTTCTGCTGGTTATGCCCAGAAAGCATCAAAAGAAGGAAACAAGTCATGCTCTCAACGTGTATAGGATGTGCTTTAAAGGTTGAAGGCAGGAGAGGCAACCATGTTACACTGCTTCCTCCCAGAATGAATCAGTGCCCAAGACAAACATGTACTGGATGGTATTTGGCTCTGTGGGCTGCAGCTTCAGTCGAGGTGTGCAGTTACGGCTGTGCTGGCTGCCGAGACGTCTCCTTGCTCTTGCTGTAACTGCAGTAGCTGGAACTTTGTTCTTTTCCTCCCAGTCTAGCACTTGGCAATTAAGGAAAGCACGTGATATTTGTCCTTTGATCTTCTTTACCTGCTTCTACCATCTCCAGCCTTGCTGTGATTCAGAGTGGGAAGGGATTAGCTGTTGCCGAGACCAAAGGCTAGCACAGGATGTCACTGTCAGGACAGGGTTTGGATGGCTGCATGTGTTAATACCCCCAAAACCTACCGGGGGAAACTCCTCAACAGACTCGATTTCTCTGCTGATGCCCCCTCAGAGGGAATTGTAGTGCAGTGAAGGGTTAACATGGTTTTATTCTCAGCTGTGGTTCTTTGCATTGAAGATAAATGATTGTTCTTCCTAAATTCGTGTTGCTGTTCTGTGCGTTCAGGTATTTTGTCCTCGTTTTGACAGCTGTGGAAAGCCAAGTGACAGCCTGATATTGAATGCTGAATGAGATTAGGATTAAATTAAGATGCAGGCAAACGGCTAAGTGGCTGCCGTGGTAGCTCATCTGTATGCCTTGCTCTCTGCCTGTAGACATGCCTAGCGTGGCAGTGCTTGTGCAGGACGGTGGCTTGTGGTTATCTTCCTCACCTCTTTGACCCATGCGCCCATTGTCCAGTGGGGCTGCATTTGTGTGTGTTTGTTTCAAGGAACCTGCCCCTGCTCCTGTGGCTGCTGGAGATTTCCCAAGGCAGCAAGACAAGTACGAGCTCTTTTAAGCAACAGGGTTGAATTCAGCTGCCTTTGGGTTTCTGGTATCACTCTTCCTGGTTGTTGCTATGCAGAATGTTTGAGGCTGGGAGGGACCTCTCAAAATCCAGTCCCGCAGCTTGAGACAGAGGTTTTGAGCCTCAGAAGAGCACCAGTCCAGTGATTCTGTAGCAGTAGAACCAGCAGGAGTCTGCCTGCAGCTGTGTTTGCCTGGGGCTCAGCAGCCATTCAGGTTTTCCTTCTTTCATCAGGTTCAGTGGCCAACCATTATTTAAGGTGTTTTTTCCCTTTATAGCCCAAATCTTTTAATGAAATCTGTGGGATTTAGGTCTGTTTCAGGGTGTGCAGCACTTCTGCTGTCAGGACACGGTCCCTGTGCTGTGAGCCAGGTCCCAAGCCTTCCCCTGTGGTCCTTGGAGGTGTCAGGGAAGGTTGTGTGGGTCAGCTTGGAATCGTCGTGCTCGCAAGGAAAAAATGAAAGCTGACTTCAAAGGACAACTCTGACACGGTCAATTAATAATTAAAACAGTGTTTTAATGAGCTGTGCAATTACCTGTGTGTCCCTGGAGATGATAGTTTATGGTATTAGTGCTCGGTGCCCTTTCTTTAGTCATGGCAGATGACATCTGTAATTTAAAGCGGGCTAGACATTAAAGTGACAGAACTTTCATTAACCTTGTCTAAAGTTTGTTAATGACAAATGGCTCATAAGGAAAAAAAGCTATTGTCAAAACACCATCTTAGCAAAGCGAGGAGCCTCTGATCCTGCAGCTCTTTGGGCCTTTTGGGCCCTTTGGAATGCAGGATGTTGGGAGAGGGCTGGTCTGTTGGGCATCCGACAGAGAGCTTGTGGGTGCTGCCCTGAACACCTTACAACACCCTGGCTGATCTGACAGCCTCAGCCTGTTCGCTGATGTGGTGCCTTGCATTTGAGGGACTGAGAAGTTCATTTGGTTTCCACTGGAGTCTAGATTAAAGACAGAAATTATCTGCTTGAATCACAAGCAACTTTGTAGGAAAGGGATCAGCCACGGGGAAGGCTGCTGGGGAGAGATGTGTTAGTGAGGAGATTGCTTTGAAAAGGGTAAGTCAGATCTTAACATCTCTGTATTGAACGTCAGGCTGCTCGGAAATGGAATTTGCACAGCAGGGTGTTGGTGAAGATACCACAGGAAAAAAGCCACGTTTTGTTGGGCATCCTCATGGTCTCCAAGATGGAATGGGGAGGAATTGCTTTGTGAAGTTCCTGCTCACCTTCAGGTGAACTTTGAGGAGTTTATGGCAGCAACCTGTGGCCTCAGACTTTGTTCAACTGCCTTAATTTCTGCTTCCAAGCCTGTGAGACTCAAAGCCCTATTAATAGTGACTGTGGCATCTTGGAAGTGCCTTTCATGCAGAGCACCTCTTCTCCTGGTGTGTTTGAGGATCCGGGACCTCTATTCCAGCTGGGGGGAAGAAATACTCTTCCCCTTGTGAAATTAACAATAAGGAATGCAAATGTGTGGGTAAGGGCAGCAATGTATTTCATGTCTTTGCTTGTCGTGGCAAATTGGATTTAAACAACTTGCTCCTGCAGAAGGGTTGTATTTGCCCTGAAGAAAGGCTTTGTGGTGTTTGCTGGGGCCTCTGCTGTTAAAGTAACTGTGTGTGTGTGTATATGCACCTACATACATGTATGCATCTGTGTGTGCATGGACACAGAAGGCTTGGGCAAGCATATGCTACTGGTTTTGCCTCAGCTTGGTCAGGATTAGAGGTGCTTTGAGCTGGTTCCTCCTGCCCATCCTCTCCGAGGAGATTTCCAGTTGCTCTTTCAGTGGCATGAAATCAATATCAAATTAATTTGGGAAGGAAACAAAACATCTGGATATTAATAATGTACTTACAGCAGGTTTAGGCTCTTCCTGCTTTATTCACTGCAGCTTCGCTGTGAATAATTGCCCAGTAGCAAAAGTGTGTTTCTTGGAAGAAGGGCAGCCTCTTGGGAAGGTGTTTTCTGTCTGGCTTCTTACTCATGTCATCGGTCTAATGCAGTGTGTGGAAGCCTGAGGATTGCCATAGAAATGCGAGTTGCTCCTGTAAACCACCACTTCTTAATAAAGACAAGGCAAACCAAACCAGATCCTATGGATTACTGTCATTGCAGCGCAGAGGAAAAGGGCAGTGGGGTCGCTGCGGGCAGCATTATTATTAGTGGATTTTGAAGGCAACTGAGCTTATTTACAGCCTTGTACGTGTGTCTGGTGATCCCAGAACACCGCTGGAAGCCTCCATACACCTAAGAGATGAAACGCTGCTTCCTGTTGGCAGGTCTGACCTTCCTCTGTGAAGGGAGCGAGCCTTTGTGGTTATTAGTCAATCCTTCTGTAATGGAGGAGTGGGAAGGAGATGGGCAATAGCTATTATGTATGTTTATCTAAGTAAGACATAATGTGTATTCCCTGGATAAACGTATTGTGTTGCCAGATTTTTGTCGACAAATTGCTAAAACCAGTTATGCAGGCACGTCTGCAAATGCAGGCAGCTCCAGGGAACGGCTTTAACATCAAATAGCCCATTAATTTGAACCAAATGTTTTAAATAGTTTTAGATGATTTGTTTCTAAGAGCTTCGCTGCTCCGGTGGAAGGAGGAGCTGATGTGCTGGTGCTGTACTTGCTCGTGGTGATGGGTTTGAGAGGAGCCTCAGCTTGCACCGATGGTGCAACTGCATAGCATCGGTCTGCTGGAGCCGGGTCATAGGAACACTGCAGCAGGCTCTCTGGTGCATGTAACTGCTGCTTTGCTAGTGAGAGCAACCAGGTTGGAGAATGTGGACCACTTGGTGGTTTGAATTACTTCAGACAACATTACAAGTTCAGGTGTAGTCCAGAGAGCCCTGACTTGCCTTAGAGGTTTGCCAAAATGAGCCAGTGTTCAGTGCAGAAGACAAGTACCACCCTGGTCAGTGAGCATCACTTCATACAGGGGATGAAGAAGTGACTGGTGTGGCTTGGCCAACATGGGTACCCGTTTACTGGGTACCTCTTTGCCTGTATTGCAGACAGTTCAGCTTTTGCCAGTCTTGAAGAAGGCTAAAATAGGAACAGGTTTGGTTTTACACATAGTGACATATCTGGCGCATAGTGAACTGGTGACTATTGCTGTGTTTCTTGGTGTTTTATAACCACAAAAATATCAAATGCTGTACAGTTCAGGGCTTATGATGTCGAGGGGGGAGCAAGGTTAAATAGCATCTCACACCTTTCACTTCACATCTCATTATTCATTGCTAATAGAAGCCTAGACCATCTGTCTCTGCAGAGAACATTTGGATGTGACAGGCATAGGAGATGCTACAAAACTTTCTCCCCAAGATGTTTATTCCTGGCGCGTTCTGCTCTCGGCATCCCTCTGCCTCCTGGAACTCCTGTGGATGAGGAAGCTCCGGCTCGGCCCCTGTTGCAGCGACCTGCTGGGGTGCCATGGCCTCCCTCAGCATTTTGGGGCCACCAAGAGCTATGAACGTTGCTTCCTTTCCTCTTAAATTCTGTACACTTGTTAACATCCCCCTGGAAAGCCCCATCAGTTTTGCCACATCTTAGACATGCTTGTTGGGCAAGGACCCCTGTGTTTCCACTGGTATCCAGCAGGTAGCCGGGTAGAGGCATCTCATCCTTTGGTGCTGGGGATCTGTCTGGGACTTTGGGATAGAAGCAGAATAGAATATCCTATCCAGGCTGCAGCAGTGTTGGGATCATTAACCCTCATGAGGAGCTTGCTGCGGGTCCTGTGCCCGGTCCAGCCCAGTCCGTGTTGGGATGTCTGCATGGGCTGGACCGAGGAGATGGGCCAGAGGGTGTTTTCCCTGCTACATAGTGCACACAGCACTCCTGAGAATGCTGCTTCTTTGTTTTCCTACATTTCTGCTGTAGGAATACTTAGAATATCAAATACCATCTTCCCTGGAGGGAAGAAAGTGCTGTGGGATTCTTTTATTCTTTTTATGTTTTCTTTCTGCAGTGGTGAGGAAAAATATCTGCTCTTTTCCATCATTAAATTGATGCTTGTAAAAGATTGAACAAATACCTTCTTTCCCCGTGTTTATCAGCCCTGTGGATTCAAGCAGTCGTTGGAAAAGAGAACATGAAGGGCCATGTTGAGTAAGAAATCTCTTCTGTTCTCGGTGGTCCTGGTGAGGTTCAGTTACTTTAGCAGCTGTTTGAGGCTCAGAGTCCTGAGCTGTGAGACCACATCTGTGTGCACACATCTGCGTGCACCGGGTGTCTCAGCGTGAGTGGTGGCCACGAAGGACAGGGATCGATTTAAATGCTGAATAATTTAAGGCCGGAGTGCAGCAGGCTAGACACTAGTGCTGGCTGCTTAAGTAAGAGATGATGGATTCCTGCAGAATCCCCTTTTCTCACTTTTTGATGGCATTTTAGGGAGACAGTCTTCCTAAGGGGATTGAGGGCATCGCTCTTTCCTTTTTAAGACCCGGTGAATTGCCTCTCGGGCACTTCATCATATGAATGACATGGTGTTCAGTCAAGGGGTTCTGCTGACAGCGAGAGCCACACGAGCAGGCTCAGGCTGTGAACATCAGCAGAATCTGAGATGGAAATACCACCGCAGTGCTTCTGATTTAGTCATGGAATGTAAAGAATTTTCAACAGTAAACGCTCCGGGTTTTGAAGTTGTCTTATCCTCTGCAGAGTTTTAAGTTCGATGGCACCAGGATATCAGTACTGGGTTTATAGAAGTCTTTGCAGAGATAGTTTTCCTATTTTTGCCAGTGTGATGTTGTTCACGTTTGCTCTCTGTTATCAATAACCGTAGCAGCAGTCCTAGCAGAGTTTGCAGAAATTGCTTTGTCTGTGCTTTACTCCTGCACTATTTATCGCTTGACACTGTAATGTGATTATTTTTCTGTGTCCTTGCTAAAGATACAGCTTTGAAAGATACTATCCCAAGGTGCAAAATCTGCACTTTTCCTCTGCTGATGAATTTGTACGAGAACAACCGGGTTTATTACAGGTACCTGCTTTGAAAATCACTGAGTTGGAAGCAGAAAATTAAGGAGCCTTGAATATTCTTTTATGTTTATGAAAGATGGGTCTCAGATACATGATGAAACAGCCGTAAGGCTTCCTTTGAGGTGATGCAGGCGATCGACACCGTTTATTTTGGGCTGAGTAAGAGCCACCTCCCTGCAAGGCTGGACTGGTCATGCTCTGTCTTCATTGCCGCAGTGTGGGTAGCAGGAGAGTGTCCCATCTGGTTAGGAAGGGGTCGTTCCCAAGGAGGATAACAAGGTGGATTGCTAGCTCAGATGAAGTTCTTGTGTAGGCTTTCGGGTGGGATTTGAAATTCTGGCATGATTTCAGTGGGTTATGCTCGCCAAAGATGGTAGGAGAGAAAAGTTTTAGTAGGGCAAGAAGCAAGTTGCTTAAGTTGCCATCTGCAATGAACCTCTATTGGCAATAGATGCCTTTGAGCAGTATATTTGGCCACTGAGCTGGAAAATTGTTATCGTTCGTGGAAGGGCTATTTTTAGTCAGTAACATCTGTGGAACACCATTTCCTCCAACTTTCACTATCTTTTGACAAGTCAGCCAGATGTGACTCACTTGAGCATATTGCATGGAGAGGAAAAAACAAAGCCTTGTGTTTACCAGAAATGCAAACATGACCTTTTTCGGATGAAGGCAGGCTTTATTCCCATCCTGTGGAAGATGCAATAAGGAAAGATTGATTTTCATCCTCGGTGTTAAGCTGGATGTTTAGTATTTGGTATAATGCTCATGCGGAAGTTGTGTTGAGCAGACTTCTGCAGAAATCCAATTTTCTCTCTCCCGACTTCACAAGGGAAGGCAGTATGGCTGATGAACACGTTCCTGTTCTCACCCCTGTGTCACCTTCTGGAACAAGACTGCCTGAGACATGCTTTTGGCTCTGCCTTGGGAAGCTGTTCCCACCTCAGTGATGGGTCTTTTCTGTGTTATCCCACCCTGGGAGCGGAGTGGTTCTGCTTGACAAGAACTCGTTGAGAGCCCCATGCTGGAGGTAGACGTAGGGTTTGGTTTTCTGCCTGTGTCATGGATGACTTGCTACAGAGTCTCCCCTGTGTGCAAGATGATGAGCGAGGACGCCGTGGAGCGTTGCTGGCTTCTTATGAATGATGAGCGCGTCTTCTCTCTGCTGAAGCTGTTTGGGTGTCTCCAGTCTGGAGGTTGTCCCAGTTTCGGAGCTGCGCTGACATCATTCATGGAAGCTGGTGCTTGGCTCGGGAGCTGCAGCTTCAGCTTCAAGCCCGTTCACAGCACAGACGGGTCGGGGGGCCCTGCTGTCATCGCACTCATTCCACATGGGAGCAGATTAGATCCTGGTGAAATGGCTTTGGCTTGAGGGGCTGCGAGTGGGAGCAGGACTTAAGCTGGAGAGCCAGGACCGGGTCTGCTGCTTATCACCTCCTCCCTGCTGCTACCGTGATCAGATTCATTTAAGTAACTTCCAGGCTTTGGTAGCAGAAGTTAACAGCAACACCTTCATCGCTCGCTTCCTGCTCTTGTGCCGGTGTCCTGAGAGGAGAACAGACCCTGAGGCTTGTAGCGATGCTTGGTGAGGCCTCGTGTGCCCAGTGTCATCCGTGAACTGTCACAAACCAAAATGGAATAGCTGTCATAGGCAACATGAAATAAACAGTGCATGGAAGAGGTTGCTGAATTAAGGACATCTTGTCCTTTCACATCGCTTAATCGAAGCAAATAAGCCCCAAGAAAATATTACCTGCCAGGCTTCGGCTGGGATGTTAGAACACGAGTCAGACCTTGACATTTGATGTCTCTGAGACAGGTTTTGGCTTAAATTCACTTGTTTACTCCCACAGTCAGGAGCAGATTTGTTAGACAGGGCTAATTACATGTGCATGTTCCAAAATCATTTGGAAACTGTAACATTTGTTGCTTTTCAAACACTTTAAAATATGCAAATATTTCATGCCATGGAGAGAACTGATTTTCCAAGAATCCACAAATGGAGTTGAAGCCAAATGGGATTTTAGGGGTGGCCCATAGCGAATCCATTGGATCCCATGGAAGGGTGGGCAGGAGAACAGACGGGTTGCGTGGCTGTGCAGACGTTTGTAATCCCAGGCGGAAAGGGAGATGCCGGAGCCTCCGGAAGCGCTGTCACTGCGGTCAGGGTCTCCCGTCCCTTGCGTGCTTTAAGTCTGGATGGTGTTTTCCAAAGGCTGCTTGTTTTGCTGTTTCCTTGCTGGAATCCATGTCTATGTGCCAACCTTTCTGAAATGCCGTGATGTAATTATTTTAACAGACAGGCTCCACTCCTTTATTTGGGGCTATTAACCTTTCTAAACAAAAGAAATGTTAATATACATTGAGGACGCTGCTAATGGGATTTCATTTTTCTTATTAGAACAGACTCGAGTTCTCTTTTTAAATTATTGTAAAAGAATTGGGCAAGTGAAGTAATTGCCTTCAGCTAATCCATGATAGCAAATTTGAATGTGAATATCCAGATCATTCTGGGTGGATTGGAAAAAGTAATGTGATTTTCTTGTTTTTTATTTGCTTTGGCTAAGCGGTGTTGAAGGATGATAGAAATTCATTGAATTTGAAACAAAGAAAGTGCTAATTATTAATGCGCTCAGCTCAGAGATGCTGTAAAGCTCAGAGTTTAATTTGCAGAGCCTGTTGAGGCCTATTTATATTCCATTGCCTATTGATTCCAAGTTTGTGTTTGTATTGGGTTCGGTACCTTCCCCTGATAGCCTTGGAATTTCAGCCGGATTTAGGGGCTTTTCCCTTTGGCACAGTAGTGTGCGGCAGGATGAGGTGCATGGTCTGTAATCTTGAGGAATACAACAGATGATGGTTCTTTGCGAAGGACAAACTGGCTTTCGGGAGGTGCCTGTTGATCCGAAAGCAGGGAACAGGGATTCTGTCATGACACTCCGTGCCTTATGTGGGGGGTGCATGCTCTTGGGCAATGGTTTATAGGGCTTGTCTCGAGTGGACTGAATTAATGAGAGGTTTATACATGTGCAATCTATACCTCGCGCTGTTTGCTGCTTACCAAAGAGCCATTTGGCTCACAGGGCTATTTTCAGTGCAAACAACTATTGCTTTTATGAGCTGATGCTGCATTTAAAGCCCTTCTTCTTTTCCCGGCGTGCCTTGCGGCTGGAACGCATCGAGGTAAATATCCCAGCCTCTAAAGGATTTATCTTTCCATCTTGATTTTAAAGGAGTGTTTCCAAGCTCTTTAATCTGCAGCAAACCTCCTGGATTTTGCAATGCTGTAACTGCACGCTGTTAAAGTTAGGAAGGAGTGATGCTGCCCATTAACAAATGCATAATAGAATTCAGTGTAACCCCCAATGCATAAAGGAGGATAAGTGGAAAGCCAAGTTGCTTGTGTGTCTGGAACAGTATTTGTGCCTGATTTATGTTCTAATTTTAGTATTGAGTTTGATTTGCAATAGTAAAATGTCACATTAGCATGGCCCTTTTCATCTAATAGGCTGAAAACAAATATGGGTGCTGGGCCTGTAGCGTGGGCTTTCCTGAACTTGGGAATCTGATGCCTTTCTTACAGCGTGGTCTTGCTGAAAGCAGGCTTTCTTTGTGCTTTCTTTATAACAAATACTTCCCCCCAGTCCCCAGAAATGCCCATGAGGAGCAAGCCCCATATCTGCTGCTCAGGGAGATCTGAGCCATCAGGGTGTTCATTAGAGGCTGAAATGAACCAGCCTCTAAAGCCTGCAGGCTTGCAGGCTGCCAAGCGTGTAGCACGGTAGAGATGTGCAGGTGGAGCTGCTTCTTCTTGGCACTCGGTACTTGCATTGGCTTCATGCTCTACATCAGACTGCTGTAGACTCCTCAGTGCCGCGAGCTGCTGGTGGGAGCATGGAGACCCAATCCTCGTGGCACCGGACACTGCTTCCGAACTAATTATGGTGCATGGGAATTGATAAATCATCTTGTGGCTGTAGGAGGAAAATGAGTGCTGGAATTGATTGGGAAATGACAGGTTTCAGCCTGGTAATTTGCAGTCTTTATTAACAAACTTGTAAAAATTATCAATAACACCAGAAGCCTCTTTATTTGGGTAGCTTTATTGCAGCTGCTGTCATTTTTTTTCCGGGATGAGAAGTGCTGGTATTCTTATCTTGAGTGAAGCTCATTAAGGCTCTGGGATCCATCTCACTTTTGCACGGTGCCTTTCTCTAGTTCAATGCCAGCGATGAGTCACGAGCCTGTTTTGATTCTTGTAGTAGTTCTCTGCGTGCTTTGCCAAATCCCCCCAGCTCTCTTTTTGAGATGATACTCAGCAGTTAGCCACGACTTCAAGCCCGGCCACAGATTTTCTGTGGGATTCTTGGGTTTCTATCAGGCGGTCGTATGAAATACGCTGCGGAGAAAATAGCCATATGCATACGCTGTCATCCAAAGCTGGATGAGGCTGCGGAGCCAAGCGCCCCCAAGTTTCCCCGAGGAAGAGACTTGCTGGCAGTGTTTGGGGAAAGCAGCGAGATGAGCCCTGGCAGAGGCTCCCAGTGCCGAGGAGAACACGGAGATTTATTATGCAAATCTGCAGTTTAAGAGTTGCATCGTGCTCGCTTGGGATGATGCTGTTGAAAGTTGTGCTGCTTTTGTAGATAAACACGGAGACATCCGCTTTCAACTTCTCATTCTTTAACCTTGTCTTGTTCCTTGTTAAGTGCTGGAGCTTTCAAGGCAGATGAAAATCAGGCTAAATTTAGCAGGGAGCGAAGCCCCCCGTTCCTGCTTCTCCACGCTACCCATTCCAGGCATAGCGCCTGCATCCCTTTGATTAGGTTTGCCCTTGGTTTCTGCTCTGGAAAGGAGTTCTGCAAAGTGATGCTGACAAGAAGCCTGCTGTATTTTGGGGGTTGTGGTGAGGGGACCCCTCGGCAGCACTGAGGTGTGACTGTCCATCCCATAGTTAACTTGCAGACAGCCTGGGAAGCCGCTGTGCTTGCAGCCCCATCCCAATGGCTCCCCATGGGATCTTGGTGTGGGATGGAGCCACTCATCTCCGGGACTTTCACTACTATAGTAATTGCAGGCACTTTGTTGCAGTGTTAACAGACCATGTGTGTGCTGATCCTCGCTGCACCTCTGAGGATGCCTCCTCTGCTGCTCCCCAGCTCGTTTAGTCCCATAGTTGGCTGGTTGAGCAGAGGTTAATTCTTTCTCTGTGTTGTGATGGCTATTCAAGCCTGAGCCTCAGAGAAAGGTGTTATTTAAAGCAGTTGAGCCTCAAGCTTTAATTTGAACTCTTGTCTTTGCATTTGGCGAAGCAAATTATTTGACCTTCAATAGTTGGAAGCTCTGCTCCAACTGATTACAGCTGCTGCAGCTGTACCTGGGAATGGATGGATAAGGAGGTGGGATGGGTAACATGGGATACCCAAACATCACCTTGTACCCCTGAAAAGGATAACTCAGGTGTCTCAAGGTGATGCCTGTGGGTTCGATCACCTCTGTGACCAGACCTGTGTCCTGGGGAGCCCTTGGAGGGTTGTGTTTGCAGGTGGCTGGTCCCCTCCACAGAGCCCCGGGTGGGTTGTTCCCGGTTAGCACACTGGAGAGCCCCTGTCTCTGCTCATGGGCCTCTGCTGTGACTTGATTGTTCATTGTTCGCCAGCCTTTCATCCAGCATCCTTGGTTTGCATTTCTAATGAGGAGAAATTGGTGACATCTCAGGATTAAATAACCCCCATCGGTTGGGAAATTAAGCCCTCTTGAGTGCTAAAATGCTGCTTCCATGGCAAGCCTGCATTGCTATTATTAGGCCTAAACATGCAGCTGAGAAATGAGACTTGCTGTCCTGTTATCTCCTCCTGTAGCCACTTGAACTTGCGCGTGTCTGTCTTGCAGTGAGCTGCACCAGTGTCAATATTCCTGCTCTCTTTGCTCTTGGAACAAAAGGCATGTATGTAGTATTTCAAATGAGGTTTGAAACTTGAATTTCCCCAACCCAATTCACTTCTTTATTACTGTTTAGAAGAAAATTATGACTTCTGTAAATTCTCTTCCAGGACTGATAGGTTTTGTAGCTACTACACTGATAACATTCTCGAGCAAAGCATAGCAGCGGCTCTCCAGTATGATAAATTGGCACTGGTTTGCAGGTCCTCTATTGACTTTGTTCCCGAGTAATCAAATTAAAGTAATCTTCTATTACAGCAGGGTAGAACCTGCACACACAGCTCTTTTTTATGGTAGCCTTAGTTCTTAAGGTAAGTTAAAGTTATTTCAGTTGTTACTGATCTTTGGAATGACTGGCGTGACAAATGGCTGGTGTAATTTCTTTCCTTGGTAGATGGATATAAACTGAAGATATTACACGGGCTTCTCGCTGAATTCATAAATTTTTAGATTGGGAACATTGGGTTAGATATTGAAACATTTAACTTGACAAGATGATAGAGAATTGTTTTCTGATCTTGTTGGGGCCATAAAGCGAAACTCGGTTGATGAACTTTGTCAGCAGCTTTTGGTTGCTGTGTCCTTTAGATGAGAGAGGCAAATAACCCAGGAGATAAAGGTACCTTTGATTTTCCTTGCCTTGCCTGCTGCCTAAATGAGCTGTGAATTAAGCTGGGGAGGCTGTAGGATGGGTGGATCCCCCAAAAGGCCCCTGAAGGGAGGACACAGGGATGTTCGCTGGCATTCTGGTGCAGATGTGATAGGCAAGGGCTTTGGTAACACTCGCAGAGTGGTTCTGGGGCACCTTTGGGATGCCTTGTTATATAGAGCAAATAGCAAAATGTTATTTGAGTGTCTTTTCGAGCAGTATCTGGTTTAGCTACGTGTCCTCTAGTTCAAAAGGATAATGATGTTTGGTTTAAAGCACAAGTCACACAGAGATGAGCCCTCCTTAGCTGTCTGTTGGCTCAGTGATACAGACAGGAGCAGCAGAAGGGACGTGCAGGACCTGAAGTGACTTGGCATGGAGCTGCAGAGCGATGTCTTGAGCAGTGCCAGCATGGTGATGGGACTGAACCCTGTCCCTCAGTCCTGGCCTGTCTCCTTTCCTTGTTGGCCAAGGTACTAATGGATGTGGTAGCACAGAGCCTCTTCCCTGGTGTCACAGTTTGTATCCTGATATAGAGCCAGGCAGTGCCGGTGTGGGTCCATTAGGTTTGCTGATGGGCACTTTTTTCTGCATGAAATCAAGTTCTATTTAGCGTGATGCTAATTGGGTATTGCCCTTCAAAGTGCATCGTGTGAGTCTTTCAGCTTGCAGGAGGGATGGGGAAGGAGCCACTCGGCTGAAATGCAGAGCTGCCACTTGCAGCTCCCTGACTGTGTGTGCAGCACGCAGCTTGTGCTTCCATTCCTAAGAGGGAAGGGAAATTTGGCTTCAGATGTTGCCAATAAAGACAATATTTTGAATGAGCTCGTGAGTCATCGGAGGTGAGGGGAGGGAGCCTGAGCACGAGAGAACAAGCAGAGGATGAAGTGCAGTACACAGGGATCTGAGGAGCTGCTTGCTCAGTGCCTGGGGGTGCCCCGTGGTCCTTCCGATGACTGCAGCTCTGCCATGGACCAACCCTTGCGGCCGCATTGGTTCCCAGCACCTCTCATCATAACCCTGTACAGACCCCAACTCCAGTAAAACACGGTGTTGTTAGGCCACAATATTCCCAATTGGCTGCAGGCTGGCTCTCACCACACACTGACAAACAGATTGGCAGGATATTAAATCAGTGCCTGTGGTACCTGGGAGGTCCCAGGAGGGTCCAGGCGAACGGTCAACCAGCATGAGAAGTCTCTTCCACTTGTCCTTTGTGATGTTCTGGTTTCTAAAGGGTACAAACTTGCTGCTCATCTTTCATGGGATGGGTAGCTGTGCAGAAAAGATCAGTGTTTCATGTTCCCTGTGCTTCTGGATGGCTTCAGTCACAACATACAAGCTGCTGCCTGTCTTTTGAGATGGTGGCAGGGAAAGTGGCTCTTAGAATATATAAATGAGCGTAAATTGGAGGCAGTTCGGGGGGGGGAAGGAAAGGCTATCGCATGGAAACCAGGGAAGACGTGTCTCTCAGTGTATCCCTTAAAGGTGAGGCCTGGTTATGTGTGCATAACACCATTTATTTCTTCAGAGCAGAATATTGGATGTTAATTTGAAACCTTATCAGTGCAGTGGGTACGTGGTGATGTGCCAGTGAATGGAGCGCTTTGGTCTTCCAGGGGTGACTGTTGGGTAGAGCTGCAGCTTTAAACAAAGTCAGTGGCCAGGAAGCTGTAAAACATTTGCAGGCAAGAGCATGCTTTGAATATTCATCTTCTTGAAGTGTCACCCAGTGCCATCTAAGACTAACTGGGCAGATCTGGGTGCCAGGCAAAACAGGGAGCAGGGAATGTTACTTGCTAATTCGTATTCTAGACGTAAATCTGGAATTAGTTTGAGGTTCTGAAATGGATTTTTAAATGCCAGGCACATAGGAGGCAGAATTGATGTTAATATTAATAGGCTGTAAGAGATATTTAGTGAAATATTTGTGTAATCTAATTTGCTTCATGATCAAGTCAGTAAAGCATCAACTGACCGCGGGGCTCGGAAGCCTCAGTTGCACAGTCCATCTGATGGCCTGGATACTGAACACGTGTGATTGCGTGACCCCTTCCTGGGTTTCCAAGGGTGGCCCATTCCCAATATCCCCACTCTCAAACCTTGAATGTAGTTGATCTGTTGGTAGCATTAAGTTGCCATCGAAGCACAGGTGCTGTATCAGTCCCACTGGTCTCCGGGTAGGAATGTTCCCATGCTGAAAAGCAGAGGCAGCCTGGGGGGGATGCGATCAGGTTCAGATCACTGCAGCAGCCTGGGTGGCTGGTGCTGAAGGAATGAACAGGCAAGTCCATGGTGTGCTTCTTAATGAGCTGAGGAGCAATTAGTGAGCTTACCCAGTGCAGGGGTGGGCTTGCTTCCCTGGGAGCATTTCTTGGAGCAAACAAGAGCTCAGGAGAGGTGGGATTGGAATCCTGCAGACAGAAGTAAAACCGGGACAGGAGATGGGAGAAGCTGCAATATTAATGAGGATCTAAAGCACTGCACCTGCACTGGGAGCAGTGTGATGTTCTCGTTCATCTCGCTCATGTTGAGCTAGCTGGAGCTTTACATCTTAAAGCCTGGCTGGCGCAGAGGGGCAAGGTTAGGCAGCTTACAGTGCTGTGGTTGCACTCACGGCTAGCTCAGCAGCTCTAAAGGGAAAGAAGCTTTGGGTACCAGGGCTCAGCACCTGCCCCCGTGTGTCTGAGCCTTGTTCCCTTATCCCTGCTCTGATGCAGCTCTGTTCCGGAGTAGGATAGAGCCCATGGATGGGATATCTGCACCCCTGGAGCTTGCTGCAGGCCGATGCTGACAGCGTGGCATTGGTGAGGGTGCTCTTCAGCAGAAGTCATCACACAACAGGGATGCGCTGGTACCTTCTAGCCCTGTTTTCTGAACATCCTCCTCTTTTCAGCAAGGAGTTTGCCTCCACCTACAGGAAGCAGAAAGCAAGAAAAAACCCACCCCATCATCACACAGCACGGCCTGTTAGTCCTCATCTTTCAGAGACGCTCTGTAAAGCATCTCATCAGCCTCCATTGCCACGTGAAGCACTCAGATGTGCTCCTGAAAGCTGCCATGGCCGTCTGAAGACTTCTTGCCCATTAGACAGGTTTTAATTCACCTTTCCTCATAGCCTGAGCCTCAAAAGAAAATGTGCAAAAGCTGACAAGCCAGTAATTGGATTTTGGTCAGCATTAGCGAGTCTTCTGCCGGGGTCCATGGCTGAAAGACAAAGCACATGTTTCCGAGGAGAACAATAACGGTGCTGGGAAACAGCAGCTTTGGGAAGTGGGGTGTTGAGTGTGGTGTGCTGGAGTAATCGGTAGGCAAGCGGCAGGGAAAAGGGGGCTGGGGTCAGTCTTTCACATCTGTCACAGCAGACGGGCTGGGCAGGGGCTTGGGAGGAGTGGAAGCACTGGAAATCCCTCTCCACACAGCCATGATTACTGAAGGGGCATGCGGGACCGTTCCTGTCACTCCAGGCCATGGTTGCTCTGTGTTGTTTCAGTCACGTTCCAGTTTTATGGTTCCGTTTCCCTTTTCTCTGCAGAAGAAAAAGAAACCAAGGGCAGGTGACTCCCTCGTGCCTTCCCTTCAGGCAATGTCTCTGTTCCCATTTCCCTCCAGCAGTTCTGCTGGGTTCGTACCCACCCTGTCTGCTGCATTGGAGCAGTCACTCCTATGGGGGTGTGCAGAAGTTGTTCTGCTGTGAATGTCAGGCAGTGCTTCAATAGGCCACATTTCCATGGGGAATGATGTCCCTGTAGAGGGATGACCTGGGCAAAAGCTTTTAGTTAGGACATCATGGATAGGTGTGGTGTTTGTCCCGGTGTTCCAGGTCTTTGGAGCTGTGATGTCCAGATGCTCAGAGCAGAGCGAGGAGGGGTCAAGGCGCTGGAGCTAAGGGTGCCCACCACAGCCTGGTTGAGCCCCACCAGCAGCACACTCGTGCTGAAGGAGCAGGCAGTGCCTTGGGCTTTGCAGTCCATCCACTCGCTGTCAGTCCAGAATCACGGCATCGATCCGGTGTCACGCTGCTAGGGTGATGTTTTTGTCTGCTGGGCGGATGGGGCAGGCTTTGAGTGATGTCTGGGCGAACGAAACTCCAGCCTCCGCGTTTTATATACAGGGTACCTGATGGTAAAGCTGTGTGATGACCTTTATCTTTATGAGCTGTGAGAATTAAGGAGTCCTGTATTTTAGTTTAATTAAGCTATAAGGCATAACAGATGGTGCTTTTCTGGGTGATTATTGAATGTCTCTGGTTTGACTGAGAAGTGCAGTAACAGTGCGCTCGTAAGCGTATTGTGATTTGAGAGCTTTGAGGTCTTGGAGAGTGTGTGCCTGGAGCTAGATACCTGTCACCAGTTGTGCTAGCAGCCTCTCCTCTGCACCCATCCATGTGATGGTGTGTGATCCGCGCAAGGGATGGGGCCTCTGTTCACAGCCCTATCTGGCCAGGGTCTGCAGGGGATGCTGGACTTGCTGTTGCCCCATCCAGCCTGGCTGCTGTGGGTAAGAGTGGAGTCATCTGCTTCCCTTTCACGTTCCTCCACGATGTCTGAGTATGAAAATCTGCGGGGAAATATTGTGGTTTTATGAAGTGCCCTGAGCGGAGGCGAGGCTTTGATGCGTTCCTTAATAAAATTGACAAATAAATTACCCTACAACTTGCAAAATGAGACAGACTGAGAAAACACCCAGCGCTCCGTGTTTAGAAACAGCTTGCGTTAGGAAGCACGAGATCCCGTTGTTACCAGCACGATGCTTGGGAACCCAGAGCAGAGCCTCAGTGCTTGGGCTGTTCCTATATTTGCCCTGCATGAACAGGGTATTGAAGATGCCTTGTATTACCTGAGCAAACGTGGCCAGTTTGTGGTTGTTGGAACAGGCTGCCAGGCTGTGACCTCAAGCTGTGGTTTCTTCTCCTGCTGTGTCATAACCTTCCCCTTTTCTGGCCCCCATCACCACCAGAGATGTGAGTTGCTCAGGACCTGTCACCGAACTTGCCCTTCTGCAGTGTTTTAGATCACTGACTAATAAGCCTCAATTTTTCTCATTAATGGAGTATTTAAAATGATCAAAGTGAAACAGATTCACTTATTGGCTGTAAAGTTGTTACAGGGATGATCTATGAGGAGTTTTTAGCAGAGCTGTGGTCTTTTGGGGAGAAAATCGCCTGTTTGTCTCAATCTTGTGCTGTTCTGAGATTTGGGATCGTACCTGTGGGCTTTGAAGATCCAGTTACACGAGTAAGCTCTAAGCCTCAGGTCCCAGGGGCTGTGGTCCCTTCTTGGCCCTTTGGCTCATTACATGAGCCATCGCCCCTTGGCATGTGGTGGTCCCTTGAAGCAGGACACACCGTCCCATGTCAGGCTCTGTCCTGGAGGGAGCCCTCAGCTCCCGAGCTGCTGTTTTGGATGGAGCAGTGCAGCACAGCCCCAGTTCTTGGTTGTAGATGGCTTGGCTTGACGCCACGTTCGGAGACAATGTCCCGCTTAAATAGCCTGGATTGGGCTGAGGAGAATAATTGCTGCTATGAAATAATTTTGCAATTAGCGCTGTAATTAAGGGCAGTTTGTTAATGGAGGCACTTGGTGAGTGATGACTGCAGGGCGCTCCATCCTGCGGCACCGCAGCAGCCGCGGGGGCCAGGGCTGCGGGATGGGGATGGATGCGGGCACCCGCTGCTGCTCGTGATGAAGTGCTGTCATTACCTCCTGCCCCACGGGAGCCGGGCAGGCGAGGAAAAATAAACCCAAAACATCATGGCAAAGGCTGCCCACGGCCCCCTCCTCCCGCCTGTGTGCCTGGGTATGCAGATGCCCTCACCCAGCTGATTCATTGTTCAGCTGCGAAGCCCCGAAGCCATTTTTCAGCAAAATGAGCTTATTCAGGCTGTTATTTTTGTAGCTTTGCATGTTTCAAGCTTGCTTTTCCACATCGTGTTTTCCTCTTAGAACACAAACCGGTGCAGGTTTTCGCTTTGTATGGGTTTGAAGAGAGAATGTTGCTGTGTTTGCATGTTGAGTGTACACAGAACTGTTGACTGTCAAGGCTGGCACGGTCTGTTTGTAGGTAAGCACTCGTGACAATATTTGTGTGTTCAGGGGCAGCAGATAAGCTAACCAAGTGTTTTAAAGCATTGAATGGGGGTAGCAGTGATAGATGTGCCTGCCATGGACTTGGGGGATGAGTAGGGACTTATGGAAGCCAACCTGGTAATGATGCAACATCGACCTGTCACTTCCAGGAGGCTCCTGTTTCCTGTGTGACCCAATCCCAGTGACTCTTGGCTCTTTGTGTGGCTCACAGGCAGATTTCCCAGCATGACAGAAGGGTTGGGGTTGGGGGTCTCGCCATCCCTAAAATGGGGTGGCCCTCCCAAGGACTCCAGGTACCAGGTGGCTCTCCTGATGTGATGTTTCGGTGCCAGGTTAGCAACAAGAAGCGCCGGTGTCGATGCGAGGAAGCAGCCTGTCTGCCTTTTGTACCAGGCTTGTCAGAGGCTTTATAGATCTCCATAATGAAGATGGATCAGGTTCATTCTCATTGCCAGTTGCTCTATCAAAATAGTCCTAATTACCGCAGGCACACGTGTTACACACCACCATCCTCTTCCTTAAAGCGTAAAAGCACACTTTGTACGGTGTAGGAAAGCTAAACTTGAGGCAACTTTTCTTATTCTATTTTTGGGAGAGTAGTTCGTAAAGGAGAAGGAAATTGATTTTGGTGTCAGAAAGGACATTTCTGACAGGAGCATACTTTGAAATGATTCAAGGCATCTGTTTCTGTTGCAGACGCCCAACGCTGCTAAGAGCTGTACCTAAATTAAACTGTTTAAGATGTCAGCTCTGGGTATGAATGCAATTTACATCCCAGTAGCACGGTTGGAATTTTTATCATTTAATGAACTTTCTCACTCTGTTTGCGAACAAAGTCTCTCCTATGGCAGCTATTCTTATAGTAGCTTTGGTTTCAAGAGCGGCTTGGATGCTCATTGTGGGAATGAATGGGGCAGGGCTTGAAGGCCTGGGCAGGTTCGTGGGAGCTTTGGTGGGCTGGGTTAACAGTGGCTCTCTTTGGGATGTCCTTTTTGTTGCCTTCCTGCTATAAGCTTGGTTATCCCGCAGTCAGGCATCAGGCAGGAGTGTGCCACCTTGCTGAAGTGGTGTCCCCTGTCCTCTGTGCTCTGCTGAGGGCCTGAAGAAAGCATGAGTGTTTCAAGGGGCATGTTAAATGAATATGAAAGACTTGTAGAGCTCTACAATTAAAAGGTCTTTTACTTTCCCCACATCAGGATAGATCTGCCGGTTTATTGCTGGAGCCTTGGCTCCGAGCCTGGCTGACCTTGGATCCATGCCTTTCAAGTACCAGCAGGGCTTCTTGTGCGCCGTGGTGGCCTTTTATGTGAAGAACAAGCCTCTACTGTGGCTACCGGCTTTGCAGAAGAATTGGTGATGCTGGGTGGGTGCTGGATTTTCCCTTTCACAAGCATCTCACAGTTGGTGCTTATTGTGCCCGCGAGGTGTTTGTGACCGTAGATACGTTTTCTATTTGCTTACCTTTGAAGTTCTCCTGACCTGCTCCAGGCAGATGAGGAGTCCAAGCCTGTGCAGGCTGTTTGCCTCTCACAGACCTGGATGTTCAGTTTCTGGTTGCTATAGTGCCCTTCGTGTTTCCAGTCCTGACGCACCTTTGGCAAACAGTCCAGAATCGGTAGCAGAGCTGATCCGATCCCCTTGAAATCAGCTTTCCGTGTTCCTGCTCCGCAGGCTTCAGTTACAGCCTGGGCTGTTAAAGCATTCAGATTGTGTTGAAAATCCTGGCTTAGAGTCTCAAAAGCAGGCATTAAATGTACCGGTGCTGCTGGGGGCCTGTTAGGAGATGGCACTGATGCACTTGAGGTATTCCTTTGCCCAAAGTGAATTTCTTTTCCACCTGACTCATGTGCTTGAGGGGGAGAATCAATATTAGACTGCTAACAGGAGGAGCGTGCTTAAGAGGTCACGGGTGACATGTCATTATCATTTGTATTAGTTTATATTGGCTGAAAGGATGAAAGGGGAAACAAGAATATTGACTTATGTTACCTCATATGGAATTAGCATCCCTTGCAAAGGGCTCCTGGCTTAAGTCGTAGCTGTAACTAGGTCCTGTTGCAGCAGGGACTGGGCAGTTGTGGAGCAGGGACTGGGCAGTTGTGGAGCAGGGACTGGGCAGTTGTGGAGCAGGGACTGGGCAGTTGTGGAGCAGGGACCAGCAGTTGTGGAGCAGGAACCCGCAGTTGTGGAGCAGGGATTGGGCAGTTGTGGAGCAGGGACCGGCAGTTGTGGAGCAGGGACTGGGCAGTTGTGGAGCAGGGACTGGCAGCTGTGGAGCAGGGACTGGGCAGTTGTGGAGCAGGGACCGGCAGTTGTGGAGCAGGGACTGGGCAGTTGTGGAGCAGGGACCGGCAGCTGTGGAGCAGGGATGCCTTCCTCCCTCCCAAGTGCTCCTCTCTGCCTTCCACCACTGCCCCGAGTATCTTCAAATCTGTAAGACCTCGTGATGCTGTAACTGGAGTGAAGTTTGTTTAAGCTTTGGCTTCAAGCAGTGGATTACCTTTTATGATATTACATGATGAATTATTGATCTGAATATTTCAGTAAAGGTGCGCTGGCAAATCCCATGCCAGCTCTGTGGCTGGGGAGTTGCTGGCTTGGATGCGATACCGAAACATGTGCCATTCTAAATCTCAGCTTCACTGGGTACATGTAGGTGAGGTGCTCTGGAGGGACCAGTTCTGACTGCAGCAGGCATTTCCAGAGCAAAAATCATACCTACTTCTGGCTTAAAGCTGCTTGGACAAGCTGTCTGGGAACTGTTTGCACTGAGACTAAGATGTACAGTGCGTGCAAGAGGAGTGCTGGAGTCTACTCATCACTTGCAAGCACAAAAGATGGTATCGCTGGAAACGGAGAGGATTTTAAGGCTTTGAGATGAGTTTCTGCTTGTGTGGCTCCGTGCATCCTCCACAGTTCCAGCAGTGTGGTAGCATTCAGCTGCATTGCTGTGGCTGCATGCATCGATCCAGCCCTTCCCCACGTGCCCTATTGACAGGCAGCATGACTAGTGCTCACTTTCAGCAGTGCAGCACGGGTAATTAAGCAATGCACTCTGCGAGCTGATGATCAGCTTCTTGTGGAGGACCAGTAATGGAGAAGAAGTACATTAACTAAATTAAACTCTTGGTGCCTGTAGGTCTGTGACTGTGGAGTTGCCTTTATGAAATTCATTACAGTTTGTGAAACTTCTGTTAATCAAAAGCCTCCTGCAGAAAACATTCTGGGAATTAAAGTTGATGTTATTTCTGTATTGTTTAGGACAGAGATGAGTGTTGTTGCTGTTGCTCGGGCTGAATCCTTAACTGTGCCCAACTCTGAGCCCATTACATGCGGAGGAATCGAATTTGAACAATTAGATGGTCCCACCCCTCTAAATCTGCTTAATGAGACTTTATGCTCTTTCCTAACAGCATCTTCTCTTTGAATGCAAGTGCTGTGCTTGGTTGTGTATTCAGTGCAGCTAAACGTGTACTCAGGCTGATTGCTTCAGCATCTGCAAGACACTGTGCACATGGTTTTGTATTGTTTAATGTGTGCTGCTTGAGGCTCTGGCAACTGTCTGAAACTGTTCCTGTGCTTGGTGGATGGACATTTGTTGGGTGGTTTCTTTAGATTTCTTTCTGTAATCCCCATAAACCAGTCAAGATGCAGGCGATAACTAACAGACAACATCAGAAGGTGTGCTTGGGTAGTGTTGTGGATAGGGTTTGGTATCTCAAAGGCATGTGGAGCAGGGACACTGGGCTTTGCCCTGGTTTGGGGCTTCCTGCCTGCACCTGATGGTGTTGTGCTGGGGCTCAGCACCCGCTCTGGCCAGTGAGCACGAATGGCAGGAGGATTTGCACACATGTAACTGTGCTGTAGCGAACAGTAGTGCAATCACCACTGCACCCAGAGCACTGCAGCGACCGCAGCGGGGCCCAATGGAAGCTCTGTCTGCAGACCATTGAGCCAGGCAGGTTCTCTTCTTGCTGTCCAGATGTGGGAATGTTTCTGACCAACACAAACATGTGCAAAACCCATGTTTGCTTCCCAAGTTCTTTTTGTGAGAGGCTGCCAACTGCCAGCTTGGACGGGAGCCATTTATTTGTAGCACAGTCAATCTTCCCTTAAAGAAAACCACCAGTGAATTAGCTTTTGCATAGTGTTTCAATCAAAGCATTTGATCCTTGTTTCTGCGAGATAATCCTAAGAACTTCTTATTTGGAGAATAGAAGACCGTGATGGATTTAATTTATAAAGGGAAGCGGCCGTAAGGAATGTAAATGTAAGAGGCTGATAAGGTAGGATTTCCTAGTTGCCATGACAACCCCTCGGTCATGAGCCTGAGAAAATATAAAGTAAGTCCTGGAGCTGTGAAGATGATTATAAAATTTAACTGTCATTCTTCATTTGGAGTTGATGGCAAACATTATTTACTTAAGTTTATCTCCAGGCAGGCGAGGATCCTTTCTTCCTCCCTTAAATCGGAGGCTTGGATCACAAATGAACGTGTCGTGCGCGGCCGACATTATAAAGCAAACCTGCTATTTATTATTCTAACCAGACAATTTGCACGTAATATCCCTGCGGATTCGGTCAGGCTCCTGGACGAAGTGGAGCCTTTATCCGGCATATCCTTGATGATGACGTCCCAGTGCAGGGATGCTCCCGGCGGGGGGGGGGGTTGGTTTTGCCAGGGATGCTTCCCTGCACCAGGGACACCCTTATTCCTCTTTTCTCACCCCAAATCCAGTTCTTGGCTTCCATAGGGAAAGAAAAGCTCAGACCTCATTATTTGTTCTGCCCAGTGGAAGAGCACAGGGAGTCATGGACAACCTCTGCATCCACTGCGCTGTGTCTCTGGCACTGCTCAACCTTCACTCTCCCTCGCATGAGAAACTTGGGGTTATTTATGCTTTTGTTGTTGCTGTCCTTCAGTTTTAAAGCAGTGTATGGTTCCGTCTGTCAGAGGGACCTTCTGTATGTGCAGCAGGTTATGGTGAGTTCTGGGGAGGATCAGGGTTTATGGCTGTTACTAAAGAGAAGCAGCTCGTGTGGAAATGGAGCAGAGAATTATTGCTGTGGGAAGAGAACCAGAGTTCATTGCTTTTCCTAGTGGAAACTTCCTGAAGGCGCTTGCCTAGGCAGCAGCTGAAGCAACCTGAAGTTGCGCTTGGAGTACTCATATGAGCCCATGATTGGCATCACCCAGTGCTGCTGATTCCACCTCTTGCCTTGGGCATTCCTAGGGGTGTTTTGGTTTGATTTAGACTGTGTTGTTTCTCCTTGGGACGCCCATGGAAGTGATCACATTGGCCTTCTGCAGATTCCCAATAGACATCCCTTTTATCTCAGCCCTCACACTTGCTGGGTGTGACGGCTCTTAGCTTGAAGTCAGTGGTTAGCAGGGACAGGGGCTTCTGTCACCACCAGCTCTAATGTGTTTGCTTGAAGCAAAGACAGCTTTTTCACTCTCCAAGTCTCTGTGCATCCAGGCATCTCGGCAGGGGCTGATGCTCTCAGTGAGGCATCCAGGCTGCATTGAGGGTCTGTATTTCCGGGTGTTTTAACAGCAGGAGTTTTGGACCAGGCCATCACAGAACGTGTGGTAGGCAATATTCCACTGAGAACGAGGGTGGGCTTTGCCACTGAGGTGCCTTGCCTGGAGAATTGTGGTGGAAAGTGATGAGACACCAGAGAAGAAGATCATGTTGCCTTAGCTGTTGCTGCTTATGCTTTTAACATTTGCTTTGGGGGCTGAAGACTGTTTTACTGCGTGTCAGAAAGGCTTCAAGTGATACCTAAATGTAAAATAACATCATCTGTTCTCATTTCTCAAGCGCTACGGAGCGCCTGGGAAGCTCATCTTCACCATGGCTCCCGCCTGGGCTGGCAGGGGCTGAGCAAGGCAGCACGTTCCTGCTCTTGGCTGTGATGGCAGCTAGTCCTAGTTCTGGTTTCAGCACAGCTGTTTGCTCCTTGGAAATGCCTCTTTGCCTCCCTGGTGCGGACAAGCACAGGAATCTCAGGTTTATTCCCCATGTCACCTGCTACAGCCCAGGCACTACAGCATCCATCCATCTCTGGACCAGGCTTTCCCTCCTGGATGCTGAGTGCATCTGCCCCCCTTGTGTTAGTATCCCATCTAGTACACCACAGGAAACCAGGATGGCACAGGGGCTGAACGGGCATCTTGTTAGGTAGCAACCTTCAGTAATATATCCCACTATAACCCAAGTCAACCATGTTTTTCTACATGATAAAATCTGTTTGGGCAGGGAAAAACCAACCCATTGCAAATGCTTGTGTTTCTGTCCGCATCCAGCCTGGCTTCCTGCAGTAGGTTATTTTCAGACATCTTCACTCGCTCCCAACCTGGTAGTTCTGTCCCTGGAGCAGTGGAGACGTTAGCTTCCCGGTTTATGACCTAATTTAGCCAGGATAAAAATAAAGCTGTTTTATTTGCATCTACCATCCACTCAAAGTAGCTACTCTGAAATCATGTTTTTCTATCAGAATGGGATTTTGATGGCTTCTGTGCAGAGGGAGCTTTAAAGTCTTTTAAAAGGAAGAAAACAAATTCTTCCTTTGCCTGAGTAAAAGCAGGACCAGATCTGTTCCCATCCTCAGAAAAGGCCCATTCTGGGGAGGCTGGTGGCCAGTGTGTCTCAGTCATTGGCATTCCCGCTGTTGGAAGGACCGATCCCAGTCTTTGCTGAGAATGACTTGGCACAACCTGAACACCTCTTGGAGCAGATCCCCATCCCTAGAAATTCCTTGAACAGGCATGGACAAGCTGTTGCACATCCCTGAACCGAAGAACATCTTTAGTTCCTCATCAGTTCTTCTTAAGCATCGCGGTGTCTCTACCTTGATGGGAGATTTAGCTCAACCACCTTTATTATCCCTAGTTTAAGATGGAAGGTACTTTTTTGCACATGTGAAGACAAAAGCCTTTCAAGTTAATGGAGCATATGAGGAAACAGCCTGGGAGCTGTAGCTTTCCAGCCCTTTTCAGCGTGAACCGTGGCACTCCGGTGCTGTCAGTATGCTGATCCAGCCTGGCCTCTTCAGGTAACACCAGATTCCTCAGCAAAGCAGAGAGTTCAAGCAATGTGCATGTAAAAGCGAGCCAGAAATAGCTGCTCTTCCACAGACTGACAGGTACATGCCATTCTCTTCATCTGGCACTCGCTGCCTGCGATGCCGCTACGGGAGCTGGCACCAACCTTGCAATGGTGGGTGGCGAACAAAGGCTGTTCTCATGAAGATTTTCCAGGCAAAGCTGGAATTGAAAGCACGAGAGGATAGAAAAGAACAAGGATAAAGATACGGATGAGGGGAGTTGGTGGAAATACACAACTAAGCTGAAATTTGTAAAATGAGGCTTTCTTTCTGTCCTTGTGCTGAGGTTTGCGGTGGGGTTTCTCCTTTTTGTGAAGCGCAATTGCTTGGGATCTGCTTTGCCTGCCTGTTATTGAGACAGCAGCAGAGAGCAAGGATTTGTGAACGTATGGAATGGAATCAGCTCTGGAGATGAGGCTGCTTCATGACTGGGGAAGAGGGTGGTGTTGCTGGTCCATCTCAGCTGGCCATGACGTGAGATGCTCACCTCTGCCCAAGACTTTGGCTCATCTTTGACTCACCTCCAGAAGGCTGGGATGGAGAGGAGCGTAGTCACCTGCCAGATCCCTTTGGAGAGCACACAGAGCTCGGTGCAGACGCTCACTCTTCCCTCCCACAGCCCCGTACGCACTGCCTCGAGCTTTCCTCTCATCACCCACACTTAGTGTTGGTCCTGAGAGCTCAGCAGAGCCCACTCGCCGCCCTCCTCTGCAATGGTAACCGAGGGAAGGCTGCTACTAGCTTACCATCTTTGGCAATGGGAGGAATACGGGATATCTGCTCATCAGCAGGACTGGGAGTGTCTGGGATGATCCATGCTGTTCACATGCTCACTTCCTTTGCCGGTTTCAGATCTGTTTCCCTGTTCTCTGTGTACCAAACATTCACCAGAGACAGAAGCAGTCAGGGATGCTGAGGGCTCTGTCCCATCAACCTGTGCAGGGATCAAAGTGCTCCTTCACGCAGGTTTCCCTGCCTGCCATGGGAGGTGACCAGACAAAGATCCACTTTGGACCCTCCACCGGTGTCCAGCCTGACCTGGAATAAGGTATTTGCTGGGATTGGTGAAGGGCAATGTGCCCCTTTGCTCATGTCCCTGCTGAGGGATGGTTCCTAGGGCTGTGTGAGCTCCTCCTCAGGCTAACCTGCCTGGCAGGAGGCATTGTGAGGCAAGGTGGAGATGCTGAGCATTGCTGGCCGTAGCCAGGTTGGGCAGCAGCGGGTGTGGATGGAATCCCTTGCTGACATTTCAGGTACCTTCAGCTGAACTAAGGTAATTGGAAAGCAGCAGTGGTAAATGTCGTATGTTCTCCTCCTGTAAGAGGGATGGAGCAGTGCAAACAAGTAGGTAAAGATCATGCAGCCAATAAAGATCATTATGAGTAAGTACAGAGGTAGAAGATCAACCTGTGTTCATGTTGCCAGCGTTTTCAGCTGCCAGAACGTAATGATTATGTTAAATACGTGGCTTTCCCAGCAAATCCCATTAAGCCTGCTTGTGGGTGTGCTGTATCAGGATGTGATGCTTCTGTTCCTTCACTGCCTCGGATGGGAACACAGCATCCACACCCCATGGGGGTCTCTGTCTTTTTGGGGTGCTTTGTGTGTGGGGTTTGTGGTCTTGAGTAGGTGAAATGGAGTGGGATTGAACCCTGAGGACTCCACAGCTCCATCCTCCACCCTGTGCTCAGCTCCAAGTCTATGTGTTTTCCATGTTGACTCCGGTTTTGATTTGGGTCTTTCATGGATGTTAAGAAACTGAAAGGTTTTGAGAGGATGGGTCTTTTTTCTCGCTGTCAAGTTTCCTGCTTTGTATCCTCTTCATCTCCAACAGTGCCACTGAGAATCCTCATTCCCAGGAGCCGGTATCACCCTGATACCATGCTAGCAAATGTGAAGTGGTGATGGGCTTGGCGTGCGGGACCTCGGTGGTTGTATGCTGCAGGAGTGTGTAACGATGGTATCAAGACTGCTTTTAATTTATGGAAAAGGAGGTTAACACATGAGAGGCAGAAATGCACTGCTCTCTTTGTATGGAAAGGTCATGTTCTGGAGCACGGCAGGGTGGATCTGTGAGAAACGAGCTCCTCTTTGCGAGGAATCACAATCAGCCTCTTGGTTTGATTTTTCTCCCCACTTGTGACCTTTAGAGATGCTGCTCTCAGATTGATAAGCAGGTGGATGCTTTTAGCTACCCAATCCACAAGCTCTTTCCCCTAAAGAGACTCTCATTCAAGCACCATGGGTGTTGTTGCCTGCAGAAAGCGTTCCTTTCTGTGACCCTTCTGGGAGAGAAGGGCCACAGTGCTGGGATCATGGCTGGAAAACCAGGAAAACTCAGATGAGTAAATGGCAGGTATAGGGTGGGTTGGAGCCGGTGCATGTGGTACCTCGCATGCTGTGCCTGTGATGCACGGGCACGCTTTAGATGGCTTGTGCTGGTTGGTAGCAGCTGAGCAATGGCTTCCCTGGATGCTGTGGGTATCCATGCATTCTCTCAGCTTCCACACTGCTGTCCTATGGTGAGGGTGGGGTTTGCCCAATGCTGTAGCAGGACTCCCCCAGGCCGCTTGTTCCATCAGTTGTATCATTGTACAGTCAATCTGTGGCTGTCCTGGGTGGTCGGGCAGGAGCGTGTGAAAGCTGGTGATGGAGAAGTAGATGCTTTCCTGGTGATGCCTGCTCTCATTGCCCAGAGGCAGCAGGACCACTCTTGCCCTCGCACAGTGTTGGTTTGGGAATGTGGACTCAGTGCAGTGGAAATCCGAGGTTTCTGGGTTGGAGCCAGGCAGCTGGGCTGGGGGTTTCATGGCCCTCTTCAGTGGCATTAGGACAGCTCATAAAGCAGCCTCTCGGGGGTATTGTGCTGAGAGCCACATTCCCAAGCAATTAGAGAGCTGGCCTACATCAGTAATGAGCCCCTGTTCGGGAAGGGACACGGGAAGACAAAAGGAAAACTTCCACTGAAAGCGTGTGAGTGTGAATAGATGAGGGCTGTTAATTGGGATCACCCTTTGAAGCGCTCCCTCCGGCACTGGCTGCGTGTCCCAGGCTCCAGCCAGGGGAATGGTAGCAAGGGAAAATGGCCAGGAAGCTGCAGCTCTTTAGGGTTGTGCTGTTAATGATTTTGGGTGGTGGGGATGAGGCGTTTTCAGACCAGAGCAGTGCTGCAAGTGGTTTTGTCAGCCGAGCAGGTCTCACCCTCACAATACACTCAGTACCTGGAGGAAGGTTTGCTTTCTGTCTCCAGCACCATCCTCATTAGCCATGATGTGGGAGGAGGTGGAGGAGCTGCTCTGGCCAAGCTTTTTACTCCCCAGTGCCCACATCCTGGCTTTGGGAAGTGGCAGCCAGGACACAAGCACAGGCTGGTGATGGGCTCTGTGTCACGTAGCCCTGTGGCAAAGGTCCCATTTGGGTTATGAGTGTGCACAAACCCAGCAGTTCTCTGCTGTACCAGGCAGCCCTGGGGTACAGGGTGAGTATTCCTGTGCCGCACCATGTGTGAGCTGTGCCTTGGGTGCTGCTGGAGGGGCAGTCCAGTCCCAAAGCACCAAAACCTGCTGGTTTTGAATCAGATGGGACCGGCTGGAAACCAGAGCAGTGTGGGAGCTTGGCAGATGGGGGTGAGCTTGTGCTGACTGGGTCCTGTTCACAAGTAATCCCAAGCACAAGGGCAGGCAATGGGGCTGGTGCAGTAGCAGGGTGCTTCCAGGTGATAAAGCCTGTTAGAATGGAGATCTCATTAATAAACAGCCCCACTGCTGTGTAGACCCAGTGATGACATGGGTTTGTACTTAGGTATGTTCAGCTTGCTTCTTCTGAATGCTTTTGTTAGAGTTTGGTAGGTACCAGGCAAGAAATGAGGTTTGATTGAAAATCCCTTTGGTTTCTGCCATTTGTGATTGCCAGGTCTGCTCAGAGCTGGGTGTCCCTATCTCTGCACTGGTAACTTGCCTATCAAAGTACATTCTGCTGTTGTTTGCTTAGAAAACAAACCAAAAGACCTGAACCAGCATAAAGAACTCATCCCACTGGGATTTTGTGTGGGACAACAGGTATAGTGTGCATACAGTGTGCATTGTGCTTCACTCTGAGACACAGCAGTGCAACTGCGTCCCCAGTAACGTGGTGCATCCTCTGAGCTGCAGATTTGGGTGAATGGATGCAGACACAGTTCCACATTAGCCATGCCTGGTACAAGGTTTGGGGGGGCTGTGTTTCCCATCCTGCGGCTCACAAACACCCTGGCTGGCACAAGGACCCACGGGGCTGTATCGTGGGGCTCTGTGCTTGAAGGGTGACCAGTTCCATTCCTTACACCACATTTGGGATTGAAATGAAGAGTGAGGCAGCAGCACTTCCTGCTTCTCTGCTTCCCTGCCCCGTTATTTGATGAGGCTGTTGTCTCTTTGGATGCCTGGAAATGGGGTTTTACTTCCCTCATTGCCCCACATGCTATGTAATCGCCTCGCTCCCCAAATCCTCCTGTTGTGCAGCCAGGTTTGCTAATGAGCAGGGTGTACTTCGATTCTTAGGGAATTATCCAAAGCAGCACACCCATAAAACCTTATGATTCATGAGGACTGTTTTGTTCTGTAACACCATCCAATCTCAGTAGGCGTTCATCAACCCATGAGGTCTGCTCCAGGCTGCCTGGGCAGCAGGCGAGGGGTAGTTCATCCCGATGGAGCAGAGCATGTGCCCGCTGCTCCCATTCCAGGCGTGCTGCTTCACTCTCATGTTTGGGGTGGCGAATCTGTGCAGCAGCAAAACAAAATCTTCCTGCTTGAAGTAACCCAGCTCATCATTGGTGCTGAGCATATGGTGTCTGTGTCAAAGTGTTTTTCCGCACACCCCTAGTGTTTTATCTCACTGGCTGAGTGTAATAAATCCCGTTCACAGGATCGTTATTCCATGGTAATGAATTCCAAGCAGCAGCCCAAGGAGCTGAGCTGGGAGGAGCTGGGATCACTGCACTTGTTGCAGGCAGGAGGTGGCTGCAACAGGCCCAGGGAGTTATTACCATAACTTGGGAGGCGGAACCTGTGGGCGCATCAGATGGGCTCTGTGATTTATGGTACCTGCAGGCTGGGGCAGCTCTTCAGCTCCCAGCCAGGCTGCCGGGTGGGAAACACCTCAGGAATAGGCAGCTCTGGCAGGTTCCAAAGGATAAACCAAGCCAGAAGCACCTTTGGTGCAGCAGCTCCCCATGCTGTGACTCTGATTCTAAGTGGTGTTGCAGCAAAAGCCATGTTCAAGTGCAGAAAGTGCTTTTAGAAGGCACATTGAGCCAGGCTGTAATTCCAGTCACACTTAATGGTCACAGTTCCCAAACCGAGGTGTCGTGGAGCTCGGTTCCGAGCTTCAGGGCAGGGTCTTTATTCTCAGCAGACCTTGCTGTGAGTTGGAGGGGTTTTAACATGTTTTTGGCACAAGTGATTAAGGGGAATTTCTCTTGCTCTCGGATGTGAGTGCAGCTCCTGACTAAAACAGCTGCAGAAAGCTGGGACTGCCAGGGCTGTGCTGCCGGGTTGTTTATTGTCCCCTCGCTCCTCTGGAATGAGGCTTGCTGTTCAATATTCCCCCTTGATGTGCTGAGTACGAGAGGCCAGGCTCCCAGTTCCTTGCAAGTTGGCAAGGATCAGCAGATCTTTTCCAGCTGCCGGGGTCTGAGTGAGGAGCTGTGAAGAATGAGTGTGATTTACATTGTTCTTGCCAGGGATGCCAAGCAGCTGTCTATAGCTGGTCCTCAACTGCTGGTTCAACATCTGGCCAAGGCCTCATCTCTCTCATGCGGGATGGAGTGAGTGTGCTCAGCTCTGGGATCCGGACACAAGGGGAGGGGTTGTAGAGCACTATTACTGCATTCACAGAGGTCCTGGACATGGTTGTTGGGTAATACCCAAGCGGGCCATGCTGTGAATGACTAGCAAGGTATCAAGCCTTCAGGATGCTTTTCAGTGCTCCAATGGATTGCATTGGTTTATTGGAACAGCGCTGACTTTGTGCTTGCTGTAATGAATTCCCTTTTCCGGGCTGGGGGAAGGTTGGTTATAATTTCCTGCATTCTTTTATCGTAAGGCCAAAGGAGAAGCTCAGAAGAGCGGGCAGATAGGAGTGCTGCATACATGCATTTTAATTCAGTTTCAAGCAGTTAAGAAGATAGATTTTTAGTGAAGTGCTCTCTCTGTATTGCTCAGTTTCAAAACAAGGTGACCCAGGGAGTTGGAGCTAGGATATAGTGCCCATTTCCAAGATCCCTGGCTGTCCTCCCACCTGGCTCTGCCTGTAAATCTGAACCCTTCCTTTCTAAGGGCTATTTAGGAGGCCAGAAGACAGGAGTTTTATCTGTTGGTACTTCTTAAGCTGCAGGATGGGCATCAGGAGGACTGTTGGGAGGGATTACAGGTTTATACCAGCCCAACTGTTTTCACCTCCAGAGCCTGGTCTTTGAGCTTGGGA
The DNA here is from genome assembly GCF_012275295.1 of Melopsittacus undulatus. Classification (NCBI taxonomy): domain Eukaryota; kingdom Metazoa; phylum Chordata; class Aves; order Psittaciformes; family Psittaculidae; genus Melopsittacus; species Melopsittacus undulatus. The sequence continues at coordinate 4,266,556 of NC_047541.1, forward strand.
AAGGGAGGAGGCATTGCTGTTCATCTGCTGCGGTCCATCCCTTCTCCCTGCTCCGGGCACTGATGCCGAGCAGGATCATTCCCGAAGCCCCGCACTGATGCCAGTTGCCTTGCCAACTGTGTGAGGAAGGTGTTTGAGTGGGCAGAGCTTGTGTCTGCCATAGAGCCGGGGTGGTGGGAGAGGAGGAGGAGGAAAAGGAGATCCTCAGCCGCCTGGAGCAGCCCTTCCCACTGCTGCAGAGGGGCAGATGGAGTAAATAACAGCTCCTTGGTGCTCCTGCAGCATATCTTGTAATGATGGGAGATGATGAAACACGCATTTCAAAACTGTTTGGGTGGTTCTTTTTGCCTTCTGTGTAAAGGTGCAGAGTCAGGGAGCTCGCTGTAGTTTACAGTCACCTGGGTGCCCACGAGCCTCATTGATGGAGCTGATGCCTGCTGGTGTTTACCATGTGAATATCAAGGAGGAGCAGTAAATTGAAAATTGCCTCTAATGGGCTCAGTTTGCCTGTTTTAATGCTCCTCGGGAGGAAACAAGCGATGGTGAGATTTTAAAGCAGCACAGGCACGGCAGTGTCTGGTAACGTGCGTTGCTTGTGTTTCCCTTTCTTTACAGTTCACATCCCCTTTGTGGTAGCTCAGACGTGCCCCTCACAGAAAGCAGACCCTCAGGAATGCAGTTTTACCTTAGGCTTCCTACAGCAGCAGGAGCATGGGGCCAGCATCCCTGTGGATTAGAGGCTGCCAGTTCCCACTGGGCAGCTGGATGTGCCATGGAGCTGCACTGGTCCCGCTGTCCTCAGGGAGGAGGTGATGGCACAGTGCCCTGCGCTGGGCAGCAGCAACCCTGCCACCAGCATAAGGGTCCTTGGCCAGAGGCTTTGATTTCGCACTGTGCTCCATGGTGCAACCAGAGGTGTAGCTTGAGAGGGTGGGAAAGGGGAAGGTCCTAGAGAAGAATGGGATCCTTCCCATCCTGCTGTGTGCAGGAACTTAGCAGCAAATTACCATTTCCATCAAAAAGATGCAAATATGAAGTGGGAAGCCGTTCCATGCCAGGGTTCTGCCTTGGAGCACGCTGCTCCAGAGACAGCAGCGGATTGAAGTCACTGGTTGTGGCTGTCTTGTTCTTTCTGGAGGCAGTGTTTTGATAAATGTTGATGAGTTTAACTGTAAAACTAAATGACATTTATAGCACGATGTATGCTTTACCCATTGCTTAATTATATCTAATGGTGTTGCGTGTAAAAGGCATTTACCATGCTGCTTTTGTTTAAAACGACAAGCTAAACCTCAAGGCCGGGTGTGTGTGTGCACAAAGAGAGCTGCTTAATTAAGAACTAAATGCAATCTGGTTTTGAAAGGCAACTGCAACTTTGAGAAATGAGTGTGAATGTTCTGGAAGCACTGATGGGAGCAGGGGCACCAAAGGGGGTTTGGGCTGATGACATTTATGAAGCCTGTGTAAGGAGCATCTGCCCTTTCCCTTCTTTTCATGGCTTCGGTTAAAGCAAATCCCACTGATGAAGGGAGGGAAAGAAATACAGAGCTCATGGAGGCTGGGGAGGATGATCACAACCTGCACTGACTGATGAATGCTTCGGGATGTGAGTGCTGGTCTTCTGCTAACAGTTATAAATCTGATGGGTAGCAGATCGAGGGCTGATTCCATGGTTTTTCTTCCTCTTCTGGCAAATAATATATGGTAACCCAGCTCCCAGAACAGCCTTTATCACTGGGAGCAATCAGGACAGTTGGTGTTGCAGGAGACTTCAAACTTACAAATACGTTGCCCTTTAGGCTAGCATTTGTCATTGTGTCTGAGCCAGACCGAGACTAAAGGCTTTTGTTGTAACATACCTTGTTATCCGTTCCGGGAGGGTGAGCTGGGAGGAGCTCTCTTGGATTGGAATGCCACTGCTGAGATGGTTTCCCCCTGCGTTTTTTGGGGAGGGAATGCATAACCCTCATGGTTATGTGATGTATAACCCTCACTGAGAGTGGCTGTTGTGCCGTGGCAGAAGATCTCTCTGATCTCTAAAGATTAAAATGAAAGGGGGGTGGCATCACTTGTGTGGATAGTGTAGCAAGTAAAGTGGTGTCCTTTAAAGCTGTCTCTTAGCCAAGGAACGGGAATTGGCCAGAATACTCCAAGAAATATAGTGTATCCCAATATTATCTATTATCTCTGCAAGAAATGGGTTACAAGAACGGATATCAGACGTATCTGCTTATTAGAGTAAAACAAAACCCATCATCAGCCTTGAAACAGTCTTCCTGGGTCTTGGAGAATCCTGTTATCCTGAGTAACCCCTGTTGGCAGTTTGGGGAGTGTGGGTGTTGTGCCTGGAGCCGGTGCTGAGGTGCTTAAGTATGGAGCATCCCTGTGGCAGAGATGGAAATGTGTGAGGCAGCAAGTGCTGGGAATGTTGTGATAATGTGAATGCGCCCAACGTGCTCATCGTCTGGGAAAGCTATTTCACCCTCTTACCTGCACATCAGGCTCGGGCTCCTGGACCACGTCATGACAGAGAGAGGACATTCCATGTGTGTGTGTGAAGCTCTGGATTAATGAAGGTCTCCCTCCTCAGATCCAGGCCGCGAGTGTCCTTGGCAGCGATGCAGCTGGAAGATAAAATGCAGATCCGGGATTGTGTGTTAGGGCGCTGTTAATAATAAATGAGTGTTGATCCTAGACGGGTGTTATTTAAACACACTGAGCGGAGGCAACAGTCTGCTGGGACCCTCGCGTGTTGGCAGCCTCCTCCCTCGCTGGAGCTGCTTCCGAGCAGTGGAGGGGGGAATGGAGCAGTGGGTTTCAGGGGGTGCCCTTGATGGGTGATGGCTCAGTACTGGGAGGAACAGGAGTGCAGGTCTTGCCTCGTGTTTGTTCTGAGGCTGTGCGCAGCTTTGCCCTTTGCTGGACTTCTGCTTGCTCCTCCTCATGCCCTTCAACCTTTTATTGTGTTGGTGATGGACCTGCGACTTCCACAGTGAAAGCAAGAGATGAGGTGCTGCTATTTCTGGAACGCGCTGCTTCTAGGCAGTTGGTTAAACTGTTTGAGCATCCCTAGATAGATAGATATAAAAAAGTAAAAGGAAAAGCTGCAGTAGCAACATCTTTTATTTAAGAACTGTCCAATGGGTTAAGGAATTAGTTCTAAACCAGGCGTGCAGCTTCCCAATCTATCTATGGCAGCAAAATGTGTGAACTGTGCTTTCAGACAGCAGAAGCTCCATTGTGGTGAGCGTGGCTCATAGGATTCTTCCTTCAAAGAATCCAAACCTATTAACTGTGCAAGAATGATCGTTTTCTGAAAGACTGCATTTTGGTGGTTATGAATTGCTTTCCATCCCAAGATTTGGTTAGAAAAGTGGAACAAAACCCCAGAGTTACAAAGAACAACAGGCTCTATGGCAAAACCCAGTTACTGATGCTGCGAGCTGTGCCAGGTCCTTCCCCCCCCACAGCAGCCTTGTTTGCTCTGTTCCTCCCAGCCAGCGACAGATGAGATGGGTATCGATCCTCAGCATCCCCAGGGGTAACCTTTGAAGGGAGAAGCAGTGTATGGCCGTGGAATTTTATCTATCAATATGTGGGTAATAGAAAGACAAGGCTGACATCTAATCCCAGCACAGGTGGCAGATCATAAATCTGCACTGATGTGGTTCCTGGTAGCAGCAGCAACAGCAGCAGTGTGAGAGGAGCAGCACGATGGGCCTGGCAGGTCAGGAGATGCTCTGGGTTGAGACACCTGTGGCCAGCAATGCTCAGGGCTTCATAGGAAGGGAAAAAGGGGGTTTAATTCTTAGGGTGAAAAGAAATGCTTCCTTTTGCTTGTTCAGGATGTGGGTTATTTCTGCCTCTGTGCTGCTTTGGTTACAATCCAGTGGAAAGAATTCCCCAATGCCACTTCATCATGCAGAAATTCACAAATGTTTAAAGTAAATACAGCCGCTGGTGTCAGCTCCGAGCTGTTGTCATCTTTTATTCTTCCTCTTTAAGCCAGAAAAGCCATAAAGGTGGCTGTAGCGTTCTTTCCTCCAGGAATTGAATAGCTGTGCCCAACTTGCTTGACTTTGCAGTGTATTTGAGTGAAGTGTGTGTGTGTCACAGCGTAAACGTGCTCCCCGCAGTAAGGAATTTTTAGCACGCTCCTGCATGCTGTCTCATGAGAGCCGTGGAGCAGGGAAGTGTGAGCTGTGGCTCGGCGAGGAGCCGGGCGCAGCGCCGCAGAAAGGTGCTGAAAGCATTCACACGCCTGCTAAAATATGGGCTGGGAAAGAGGGAAACGGGTCCCTGTGGTGACAAGGCAGCTTGGTGAGCCCATGACAGCGAGCTGGCGGTGCTTGGCTCCCTGCAGACTGCGCCAGACATCCGCTCGATCCCAGGATTGGTGATCCCAAGTGGTGCACAAGTTCTGCACCCAAGGTTTGGTGGGGAAGCTATGGGGAAACCAACCCGCCTTTAGCCAAGTTGGGTGCAGAAGCATCTCCCACCGACCTCGCTCCTGGGGACCGGTGGCTGGACCAGGGTCAGTCGTGGCTCTGATGTGACCCTTTAATCTGGTGCTGCTGTCACCTCTTCCGTTTCCTCTTAAAAGCAATCAACCTTTGGCCAAGCTCTTCTGTGCTTGGAAAGTAGAAGACATCGTGCGCTGCTGAGGAGCAGTTCCTTCATCGGCAGTGCCCTTCCTTAGCCAGCAGCAGTACCTGCACTTTCACACATCCATGGGACTAATGTTTTGGGGATAGTTTCTGTGAATGCTAATTCCAGCCACACCTCCTTTCTCCCCATCCTAAATAGGAACTGATTCTTTTAGCATCATCAAGTGATACCAGAACTGGTGCCATCAGCAGCATCCTTTCTTAAAGCAGTTCTATCAAACCTAGCTGTAGTGGTGAAGAAAGAATAATACACATTAAATCTGAAGGCAAGGATATTTGTACCAGGTGAGTGTTGCCACATCGATTTGCTGCAGTCTCTGCTTTGAGAGAGAGAAGCAGAGCTGCAAGATCCCTTTCCTTGGTGTCCCTGGAACAAGATCTGCTCCCTGTGTGGCTCCTTGGCCTCATCAGGCTTCCAAGAGGGTTACACATGGGTGTAAGTAGCAGCAGGCTACGTCTGCTGCTCTCCTTCACCCGGAAGTGCTCATAATTAATGCAAGTGGATGGCAACATCCCTGTCTCTGCACATGATGTGGACTGCAGACTGGGTTTCACTGTGTGGTGCTGCTCTCCAGCCCCAATCCATCCCATTGCTGATGTGGGACTAGCTCACTGCAGCAGTGCTTACCCTGCTGCCAGCCATGCCCCTCACTCGCACGTGCATGGTCTGTAGGCAGCCTCATCCGAAACTGTCATTCTTTTGCCCATGAAAAGCTGTCATGAAATTAACTCTGCAGGAAGCAATTGCCTTTTCTCACCAGCACAATTAGCGCGGATTGTCCATTCTTCTCCAAAGTTCAAGTGTGACGACTGCAGCTTTCTGAAAGAGCCTCTGAAGACTTGGAGACCAGGTGCACTGAGCTCCTCTCCTCCCTCCCTGAAGCAAATGTGCAGGGAAGTGAAGCAGTGATTTGATTTCCTCCTCTTTCCTGCTCTGCAAGGCTCCTCTTATCTGATCACGACAAGAAGCCTCTCTGGCTCCTGAAGTCCTCCCAAACAGGCGGTTCCTGACGTTTCCTTTAGAGGGATGCTATCTTCATGATGGATGGAGACAGCGTAGGCACTGCTCGGGGAGAGGAACATCAAGTAGATGAAGCGCCTGCAGTAGGTGGATCACGAGGTGTTTATCAAACCCTCCTCATGTTTGTCGCAACTGGGGCTGGGTATTTAAGCACCACGTTCCTTGTAGGAGCTGGAACTGAGAGATGAGTTGTGGCATTCAAATTACATTAATTCTGTGGACTGGTCGCCAGGTCGCTTGCTGCTGGAGCACACGAACTGTTTGTGCATCCATGTGGGTTGTTTCCCTGACTCCGGTGATGAAGAGGAGTTCTATTTGAGTCTCTGGGCATACATGGCTCCTGTACGGTGAGGATTACTCTTCCTTGGAAGGCCTTTGTGCTACTATCCCATAGGCTGGATCAGCAGCTCGTGTTTCCCTGGAAATGTGGGAATCGTGCTCACGAGCACGTAGTTTTCATCTCTCCCTCTTTCTCCCTGGCGCTCCCCTTGCTCCCGGTGCGCTGCAAGTGGAGAAGGAATTGATTTTAAATGTGACCACTGCATATGAGCCAAGGTCCCTGGGCTGTGTCCAGCTAAGAGGAACTCATTTGAAACACAATTTACTCATCGATGTTTGTCTTTGCAGTCTGAAAAGCGGAGACTGTGGTGGTCTGAGGCAGAAAGAGAAGTGGGGAAATGAATTGCATAGGCTCCAGACACGGCTCTTCCCAGGCTGCTGTACTTGCTCATTAATGCTGCTACAGACATTGCATATGTAGGGCAGTTCACCCTGAACCTGGCTTCTTCTGTGTTCCTTTCTCCCTTCTTCTCCATAGCAATGCCTTACATTGGAGATAAGGATGATCCTGACTCTGGGCCAGGGCCTGGAGTCTGTCTGTTGTGTGCATTGAATGCTGGAGAGGGGATTTGGGCTTAGTTTTGGACTTCCCAGCAGGAGACCACCACCCAGTACAGAGACAGAGCATGGGGGCTGTGACAGTCTGCTCCCATGGAACAGGTAAAAACCTATCCCATGTAATTCTGCTGGGTTTTTCGCATTGGCTCTGCTCGTGGACCCCAGATGCATTGGGAACTGGGAGCTGATTTAAAGTTGGTTTCAGTAGCAGCTTTCCCTTGCTTCTTTCAACTTCTGCCATTCTCTGTTGGGTCCATAAGCTTCGTTTCCCCTCCCCAGTCTTCCCTTTTCTGTCACAACATGTCGTAGTGCTGTGAATGTGTCTAATGCTCCTCAAACACACTGCCAGTAAATATTTACTGAGAAACTCTCTGGAACGTTGACGTGAAGATGGGTCTGGAGCTCTCACTTCATGTTGCCTTTGATTTAATTCAGCGTCTGTACTTGATGCAGGTCACGGCAATGCCCTTCTTGTCTTGGTAAGCGGGAGCAGATCGGAATCCAGATCCCCCAAAGCGTTATCGTGCACGGTCTGGTGCTCTCAGCCACAGAAGCATATTTAGGTCAGCAGAGCAATGGGAGCTTTGCAGCCAAGGGCCAGATTAGACGCCCTTTGGTTCAGAACAAATACGCAAAGTCTGCTGGGCTGGTGATGCTGTTGGCTTTGGACCATGGCTCGGCGTGTCCTTACGTGCACTCGGCCGGCCTGGCGTTGTCCTCAGGGAGATAAATGCCTTCTGGAGAGGGGGATCCTGATGCCAGCCTGGCCAGAGATGCTGGACTTCCAAAGCCATCAGTCAGCAGGCTTAATGTAGCAGCATCCCGGCATGAAAAGCTTCAGTGGCTTGAACTTCAAATAATTTATTTCTAAATTACTTCTACTGTAATTCTTATTAATTCAAATAGGCTTCTAAGCTGATGTAAAATTCAGTAAATGCAAGGAACAGTTTAATGAATTGAAAATAGGATTGAGTCTTTTAAAGTAAATGTAAAAAAATATGCTAGCAATAATTGCTGAGGTGGAAATCGAATCTTAATAGCTTTGTTAATGATTTGTAGTGAATATTGCGTTTATGAGAACATATCAAGCTGATCCTTGTGCAAGAACCTTGTTTTGAATGGCTTTGATAAAATTATTCCCCAGGAGCAGTTAGTACCATTGACTATTTGTGCTAGCACTGCTCCGGAGGCATCCGAGCGCCTGGTGTTGGCTCTCATGGACCGGGGCTGCTTGGGCACAGCCATGGTCCTCCGGTGCCCAGGCAGGATGCGGCTGTGGCCCCTCATGGATCGGTGGCTTTGGGTCTGCGCTGTTGGTACGTGGGTGATGGGTGCAGGATCCCAGGTGCCAAGCACTGTTTTCAGATTCCCATCCTCTGCATCCCTTAACATGGGAAGTGACTTTCTCTGCGTGCATGTGATAGGGTGACCCTGTTCATTAGGAGGAGAGTTTGAGGTGGTCTCCTGTAAATGATTACATGGTTCCCGCTGCATAATTGCATTGAATTCTCTTTTTCTTGCCTCTGGATGTTAATATCGCCTACTGATTACACAGAGTGAGTAAAAACTGGTCCCCCAAAGTCTGTGTGCTCCAGTCAAAGGGTAAAACCTCCTTACAGCAAACTGCTCTTTGAGGTAACATAACAGAATTAATCTGTTGAGAGAGGAAGCAGATTTCTGGTGTTGCTGCACATGTGGAACGTGTGTATTAGAGCATCAGGGGTTGTGTGGTGTCTGGGAGCCCCACTTCGGCTGCTCCGCTGGACATTCAGGCTAGGTCTGGCTTTCCCAGGGTGCTGGGTACACAAACAGGACTTGCAGACATCATTTCTGATGTTGCTGTTTGTTCTGTGCTCTCTCCTGAAGGTGATGGCCAGAATCTGGTTACAGAAGATGTGACGGTGGTGGAGGGGGACGTTGCCACCATCAGCTGCCGCGTCAAGAACAGCGACGACTCGGTGATTCAGCTCCTGAATCCCAACAGGCAAACCATCTATTTCCGAGATTTCAGACGTAAGTCCCATCATTTCTTGTTTGATAACAACTTTTCCTGCGCCTCGCTCGCACTTGGGAGAAAGCGTTTGCCAAGAGCTCGTCCTTTAATGCAATGCTGGATGCTTCGAGTTTAGTCAATTCTTCAGAGGGTAGATGAGACAGGCAATCATAATCTTTCTCCTTAATGGAAACCTTGACGGTCCCCTTTAAAAGTTAGACCGTCTTACTTTGCAATAGGAATTGATTGTAGTAATTCAGGGTGAATTGCAATTGAGTGCCAAATATTTAGCTGACACAAACAAATTGAACAGGGCAACACCGAGACAGCGCAATGTTCTCAGAGGTAATCTGTTGGCTTTGAAGACTGAGGATTTCAAGGCAGTCTGTGCTGCTTTGTAACCAAACCAGCATCTCCCATCAGTGCTGTATCCAGCGGATGAGGCTGGCTTTGTTTCCTGTGATGGTCATGCCCCAGAGCATGGTACCTGCAGTGAAACCCTCTCAGTTACACCAGTAATGGGCAGCTGTTACTGGACAGGAGACTTTAAACCCATATGCTTTAAACCCAATGCTTTTCCCAGGTCTTTTCTCTCTCATACTGCTCCTAGTCCACTGACTGCAAACACTCAGAAATGGGGCCACGTAAAAGTGATTTACTCAACAGACATTATACGTACAGGTCCCTAGGCCATCTGATATGAGCTTATCAGCTGATAAGCACCTCATAAGGTGCTGGGTTTACGTTGAGTCCTTGTAATGATATGGGAACTGAAATATCTTAGGGGACTGGGCTTAAAGGTCAGAGGCAGGATGGAAGCTGCCATTAGGAGCCCAGGGGGTGGGTGTCTCTGCTGGTTTTATGTGAAGACCTTTGCTGGGAGAGGGGATGCTGTGTCTCTTTTGTCACGGTCACTGAGGCTGTGCTTGCTCCACAGCGCTGAAGGACAGCAGGTTCCAGCTGGTGAACTTCTCCAACAGTGAGCTCCGGGTGTCCCTGACAAACGTCTCCATTTCTGATGAGGGAAGGTACTTCTGCCAGCTCTACACTGATCCTCCCCAGGAAATCTACACCACCATCACAGTGCTCGGTAAGGACCAAACAGGTGCTTGTGGTGAGCTTTGGGGTCAGCAGGATGGGGCTGCAGCTCTCCAGTGATACAGCACAGACAGGATTTGAACACCCAGCACTCTCCCACTGGAGACCAGCTCAGCCCTTCAGCAGCTCTAAGCAGCCTAGGACTTGAACCTGCAGGCACAGGGTTTTCAAGGGCAAGTACCAAGCAGGTCATTCGGTGGCATCATCCTCACATAGCCTTCCTGTCCTGCAAGGTGTCCCTGGCTGCACCCAGAGCCTCTCTCTGCAGGTTGCATTGTATTTAGTGTGATTCTCAGGTCTTCCCTTTCTGTTCAGGCAGGTTTTGGCTTCAAAGAGTGAGCCGAGGTCTTGTGCCCTTCCAAGCCTCTCCTTTACTTGGGCAGGTCCCTTGGAAAGCTGTGAGGTTCTGCTGCCATTTGTGGAGTGAGGCTTAATACCAGCCTTGGTTTGCACCCAGCCTGCAGGGATTAGTCATTAGTGCTGCCACTGCTCTGTAAGAGTATCCCAGTGAATCATTTGGTGTTCTGGACCCGCTGGTGTCCTGGCAGGAATGTCCTCCTCTGTCTCGTGGCTGCTGCTGTAGGGCAAGAGAAGGCACACGTCATAGGGAGAGAGGAAGACGGGTTGCAGTGGGTGCATCTCATCTAGCAGAGTGAGAAAGAAGTCAGCCAGAAAGGAAGAGCTGTAGGAAACGTCTTTCAATAATTATCTGATATGCAGAGGGAAAATAAATTGACAGGAATGCCTCGTAGCGTGGTGGAACTGTTCAGTTTATGGATGTTGTGTTTTCAGTAATCAGACTACTCTGATCACACACTGACTCTTCCCTTCCAAAACTGGGGGATTTGAGAGATTACATTTTAATGGCAAATGACAGCATCTTTGCCCATCTGTGATACTCCTTAAGGGCTGATGTTACTAACGGCCTCGCTGGTGAACCTCCAGCATGGTGAAGTTCTCGCATCTCTGTCAGTTGATGTATATAGTCAGAGAAACCTCGAGCTCAGCTAATGGAAAGTGATAGCTTCCTATTAATTTTAGCAAAAATTTGTTTCACGTGTGAAAGAACACGAGGTCCCTCGTTTGACACCATCAGTTTGCTCATTTGCTTTGAAATGGCTGTTTGCAGAGCTGAGGCTGGTGCTGCTGCTCCCCTCCATCCCGTCCCATCCCCGGAATGTGCTCAGGCACGCTGGGCTGAGCTCTCCCCTTTCCTTTGCTCCCCTGCACAGGCAGCTCAGCCTGATGCTGTTACCAGTAATAGCAGCTCATGCCATTAGAGCTGCTTCTGCAGATTAGCAGCAGCTTTTAAGACTCTATTAATAGGAGAACCTGAATCACAGAGGGTGACTTAATGTAAGATCTCACTTGCTGATTAGTTTAAATCTTCCTTCTTCTGTATAATGAGATTTGGTTCTTAGGTTTTTATACGTTGTTTAAATAATGTTTATAAGCAGTTCTACTCATGCCATTACATTTATCAACATCTTCAAAGTTTCAGTGTGCTTTCTGGTGTTTGTAGGCATAGGAAGCTCTCCCCCACCTTTCCTCTCTGAATCACACACGAAAAATAGTTTGTTGGATTTCATTTCACTGCTAACAATGCTAAGAAGGTGTTTGAAATAGGAGTACTTACTGTATTCACCTAGAAGCCAGCACGGTGTGTCCTTCAAATGGGAGACAAAACACAGTTTCATAGAAGCAGAGAATGGTTTGGTTTGAAGGGACCTTTAAAGCTCATACAGTTCTAACCCCCTGCCATGGGCAGGAACACCTTCCACTAGAGCAGGCACAGTAGATGTTCATTGTGGGGAGATGGAGGAGGGTCTGTTTCTCTTGGCTGCAGTTTGTATGGAGAGGTTGGGTACCACCATGCCAAAGGTGATGCCTTTCCTGTGTCGTGTTCTACTGACTCCCTAATGAGGAGAAGAAATGAGCTGGGGCAGAGGAGTGGTTCTCTGTGTCGGTATATGTCTGGTCCTGCTGGGAATGCATCCCCCACCAAAGATCTCATGGCTGTCCCTCCGACTTTGATACAGAGTAAGGTCTATCAAGGAGTAATGTCACTGATCTGCATCTTCCAGTGCCAGTGCTGCATCCTTCTTTGGAGCCAGTGTCGGAGAGAGCTTCAGCAGCGCTTCCCCCTCTCGCCCATGTGCTTTAATGTCTTCTGTGACACAATATGTAGATTTATTCATGCTTAATTGGAACATGTGAAGATCTCAAATGTGTAGCCTGTTCTGCTCTTGTTAGAGAAAAGCCACAAGTGACTAATTAGTCCATTTGATCATCTGGATGGTATTTATACATATTTGTTCTTCATTAGCTCCAAAACGTGTTAGTCACATTTGAACTATGCAGTTGCTTAATCATATTGATCAGAGCAAAGTTGAGTTTCCCTTGGAAATTCCGGGGTTTTTCTGAGCTGCAGCTTTGTGCAATGATCCCTTGATGTTCATTTTCCTTGTACTGGTGCTTTCAGGGGAAAGGAGACTCCTTGTTCCTGCCTGGGAACTTTTAAGCTGGTTGGTCACAGTCTCAGAGACACTGCAGTGGTTGTTATCTCCTGAAGCTATAGCCTGTTTCTCAGTATTACTGGGTGATTTTCACTGTGCATAGTCTCCTAGCGTGGTGTTTGGAAGAGTCTTGATCTATAGGTGCCTGAGGCGAAGGGCAAACTGCCATGCTGAAGGAATGGCCATACAGTGGAGGTACCCATCCCTGGGTGCAGAGCTGGCTCGCTCCCCTCGCTGGGTCGGTGGCTGGTGCATGGTGCTGCAATGGATGGGGATGCAGGGTGTGGTTCATTCCATCCCAGGCTGGGGCTCAGCAGCCCCTCGAGCCTTTTAAATGAGCTTGATGCTTGCTGGCCTAGTTCCACTCCCTGCGGCTGAGGCTTGAAGCTGAACAGCAGGAGAGAAAACTTGCCTCACGAGGTTCGAGGCACGGTAAGCAATGCACTCCCAAACGTCAGCTCTTGTGTTCCGTCTCCTTGTCAGAAGAAGTCAAGAAGTGTGTGCAGAGTCAAGCTGTACCTTCAAATAGCAGCACGGAGTAGCTCAGAAGCTACAGCTCTTCCCTGGAATGGTGCCCGCCTGGGATTGGGAACAGAAAGTTACAGACTTGATAAGTAATAATTTGCTCCACCACGATGGTTGTTAGGTGAAGAGTGGAAGCACTTACTCTGGTTACTGAGAAACCACCTATGAAGGGTTTGATTGATTGAAAGATGAAGTAAATCCCGATTGCTGCTTTCCTTTAGTCGGTTTTATGGGTTTTCCTGGAGGTTTTGTCTTGTGTTAGTGATCCCAAAATGGTTTCTCATCAAGCACATGCTCTGTTGTCTCTCTCATTGCAGTCCCACCACGCAATCTGGTAATCGATATCCAGAAAGAAATCGCTGTCGAGGGAGAAGAGATCGAGGTGAACTGCACTGCCATGGCCAGCAGACCAGCCACCACCATCAGATGGTTCAAAGGAAACAAGGAGCTCACCGGTAGGTGCATCCTCTCAGCCACTTGCTTTTTCCAGAGGTGACATCTCAGGCAGCTGAGATGATTTATGTAATGCCAGGGATTTGTTCTCTGTTGCCAGTTTAAGGGGAGAAAATAAAAGGAGAAAGAGTGGAGTGAGCTACTTTGAATGCCAGCTCAGGAACAAAGGAGCGTGTGGGCAGACAGCTTGTTCTCTAATGCAGAAGGGTGGACTGCGTTTGGGGCTCTGCCTGCCTGCCAGGCACCAGTACAGGGCTCTGGAGCCTTTCTATAACTGGAGGTGACCTTGAGCAGCCGCAAAGCTGGGTTTTCTTCCGCAGTGGTTTCTGCAGCTTTCCGCCCAGTTTAAGGTGCAGGCAGGATCATCCGTGCTTTGGGCTGTGAGGATTTTGAGCTCACCTTTGCTTTCAGCTCTGTTGTTTATAGGGTGTTTTCTCTGTGTTTGGTTGAATATTCATGTGAGATGGGTTTCTCCGACTCCCTGAAGTCTGCCTGCTCCTGGTATTTGCACTTTCAAGTCACTGACTCGGATTGCATGTGACATGCTGTTAGTTTAAGCTTGCATGTAGATGTGAGCTTGGTTGACAGCACCTTTGTGCTTTACCCAGCCTGAGACACTGAAGGGCTCTCTATACAGGTCCGGACTTACTACTTCAAATCCTCCCCCTCCAAGGGCAGGATGAAATCCTCTCTTTAAGTCAAACACCTGCGAGCATCCGAGCAGGACACATCTGAGAGCGTGCTGAGAAAGGTGGAATGCAAACCTGTTGCCACTTGAAGGGCTGTTCCACTGATTCCCAGCACCAGTTGTCGCCAGTGCAGATCTTCCCATTCTGGGGCCCCTTTCTGGCTTCCTTCCCCGTTCTGGTGGGCAGCAGTGCAGCAGTAATGACCCTTTGTGCTTGTCCTGCCCGGCTTCTTGATTGAGTTTTCTTGTGCTGGCAAATGAATCCCAGTTTCCCTTTCCCTTTGAAGACTGCTGAGCTGGGTGGTAGCTCCCTGCTCACCCTGCTGATTTGTTCCAGTTTTGGTGTTTTACACAGAAGTAGGGAATCTGCAATACCTGCCCGTGGGTTGTGAAGAGCAGGACAGCGCGGCTTTGTGGATCAGAAAGCCTTTCTTTAAACATCATGGGGTGTTGCTTTCTGCATCTGGCCTCTCTTTCACTTCAATAGATTACACAGAGTATTTTGTGTTTGAAAGACCTCTGCTACAGGAGTTGCCCTTAACGTTTACACTGAGAATTCTTAAACACAAAGCCACAGATGAGAGTATCTGAAGACAAAGCGGAGGTGCATTGTCAGCAGGTGCCTGCTGTGTTCCTTTTCCTCCTGCCTTGTCTGCTGCTTCTCCGTGTCTCCATGCTGTGCCTTACTGCATCCTTCCAGCAGCCAGCCTGGAATAGTGCTTTGCTCTGACCAGCACCTCTGAAACACTTCCGCCCATCAATACCGCTTTTAATGGAGTTAATCTGGTTAATCACTTCTGTAGCTAATTGTGGATTCAGGAGTGGGAGGGATTTGCAGCTCATTGATTTAAGAGTTTGGGGATTTGGGGATGGTGTGAGAGGATCGTTAATCATTGCGGTAACACAGCATTGACTTCAACTGGCAACAGCCCCAATAGCTAACCCTGGGAGACTGACGAGCAGGGATGGATGGCACCCAAAGGGGATGTGCTCCCTCCACCATCACCCACCCTCTGCTCTCTCCCCCAGGCAAGTCAGAGGTGGAGCAGTGGTCCGACATGTACACAGTGACCAGCCAGCTGCTGCTGAAGGTGGGACGGGAGGATGATGGGGTCCCTGTCATCTGCCTGGTGGACCACCCCGCTGTCAAGGACCTGCAGACGCAGCGCTACCTGGAAGTTATGTGTGAGTAGCAACACTTTTCATTCTCCTAACATATCAAATCCCTCACTTCAGAGTTCAGGAACTACTCTGAAGGTAAAATGACAGCATTGATTGCACTTCTATATTGTTGCTCAAAATGGTGGGTACCACTTCAGGGGCTAAGCCACGACTTCTCCTGGCCCTTCTGCAGTACAATAGATACATACCTTTATACTCTGAAGAAATAACTTTCTGTACATAGAATCTGCACTGTCAAAGGTTCCTGGCTGGGCTTTATACTTGTCAGAACAGATTAAACCTGAGTATTTTTCTCTTAGCAACCTACCTATCTCTTTGAAAAATGCTTCTCTACTGCCACATCAAAGTGACTGGTCACCACTGGGAGTTCACTGACAAAAACTCGGCTCTGTGCAAAAGCAACCCAGTGTTGTGCACTGCAAACACACAGGACCAGGTGCTTTTTTAAGTCAGAGGAACATGATGGATGTGGAATCTTCAGTAATGCTGCTGATGAAGGCCAGCCTGTTTTCTGTAACACTTCTAACATGTCTGCTGTTAATAACATCTCACTTTGTTCAGGAACTGGGCTGCTGTATATGACAATAACAAGGTTTAGGAGCAGGTGCCTGGGAGTGCTGCTGGTCCCAAGTGCAGCTGCTAGGGATGAAGGTGGGAGCTGCTGCACCATCTGAGCAGCAAGCAGCTCCCAGAGCATCATCACAGAGTCCTCACAAAGCCGGGGTGCTGGGGCCTGCAGGGGGCTTGTTTATGGAGGCTCACTTCAACTGGAACATCACTTCAGAAGGAGAAGAGGATGTTTCGTATTAATTTATTTCATCTGCTTCATTATGTAGTTTCATTATGAACATCTTGGTTACAATTGTCATATCTCTGAAACTAGCGGGAAGTAATGTTCCTGTAATGAGGAAAACAGAAATGATCAGATACCACCTAAATTGGCAGATACGAGATTTCATGCGACCGAGCTAATGTGTAATTCATTTATGCAAACTTAATGTCCATTAACATTTCTTGTAGAGCTCCATTAGCTTTAATAATACATTAGCACCTTTGTGAGGCTTGATCAAATACTTAACGGGGGGAAAAAAATCCCATCTCCCCTGTTTATGCAGAGGTATTGAAACCTTGCTGGGTTCTTCCCCTTGTTCGCAAGGACATCAGCTCACCTTTAGGCTTCCTTTCAGCAATCCTTCTGGAATCCCAATTGTCTGATGGGACAGGAGGTGGCCGCTGTCCTTTTTCTGCAAAAACATTAACATCTTTTCCACTCTTCCTCAGATAAACCCATTCTGACCTCTTTTGTTTGCAGCCTTTGCAGGTTTCTCCATGCTGTGAAGGCAGAGCACACACAAACTGCAGTTACTTGGATGTCCTACAGGACACATGCCTACTCCAGTGAACACGTTGGAGGCTGCACTCGCTGCCCATGTTTCTGCCCTTAGCACTGATGGTAGCATCCTTGTATGTCATTCCAGAGCCGTCTGTTGGACTGGAACTAGCGCAGAGCCTCCTTGGAGGGGAGCAGGGATGAGCAGGAGAAGGGCTTTCAGGCTGCTTTGTGTTTATGGTCTGGTCTGCACTGAACTCTGAGCTTCTTAAAAGTGATTATGGGGATATACTGGGGACCTGACCCATGCTGGTCTGGTCAGGTCCTGCAGTGGGCAGCAGCAGATGGCTTGAGAAGAGAGCACAGGCAGAAGAGCATGTCATGCATCATAACCTGGCGGCTCCCAGCAGGTAGCAGCTTTGGGACTCCATGTGCTGGATGGCATCCAGACAATTGCATTTAATACTTGCTGCTGAGCCTGAGCTCCGAGTGGGAGAGGCTGTTGCAGAGCAAACTTTACCCTTCACACTGATGGTGTGTTGGGCAGGAGGAAGACCCTGTGGTCTTCACAGAGAGGCATCTCCATCAGTGCTGCTGTGGACACGTGCTTGCCCTCCTGGGGAGCTGAGGTGCCTACAATGAGGCCTAATTGATATGTGCTTGATGGCTTTTTAGGGATGGGCTTTTGCAGTTGGAGCATAGGACTCCTGCAGCTGCTGGTGGTGCAGTTCCCCTGGCCATGGTGTATTTCCTGCTCCAGACCCATTAGCTGTGCTGCTCGTTCATTCCCTGCTCTTCCATCCTCTCCCCATGAGTCCTGCCCATTCCCTCCAAGGTCACAGCAGATCCGCTTCGTTGGGACATCAGCAGGGAACAGGAAAATGTTTTTCTCAGCTGATGTTGTATTTCTCTGCATTTAATGTATCCAAGTGGAGCATGACATGTTTTGGGGAAGGACAGGAGGATGATGGATGGAGCCTTCCTAATGAGGTGGGTTTTGTCTGACTAAATTTCGGAGCTCAAGGAGGTTTTTTCCAAGATGCAGCTCCAAAGTTGTGTGTTGGTTGTGTTGTTTTCCAAGGAGCTCCAGGCAGGAGCCTGCACAGCAGCATGTGCTGAGAGGAAGGGCTGTTCTGCTGCGCTCAGCAAAAGTGGCCCATGATCACTATTAGCTTGTCCTGCTCCTGGAGTAAGCTATTTGTTACATATGTAATGCGGCACAGCCTGGCCCTTTGTGAAGTTGGGAGATAAATGCTTCTGTGTGCATGGAAGGGATGCTGTTGAAAAGAAATCTGTGCAAACAGACACTGAGGAATACGTCTGAGAGGCTCCTGTGATGCCTCCCAAAGCAAACAGAGTTTGAGCAGTGGTGAGAACATCCAGAACATTAACAGTACACAGGGAACCGGGGGCAGCGGCAGCCGCAGTGTGCTGCCCAGTCCAGGTTTGGGAGAGATTCCAGCTGGAGCTGCTTTCCCTGTGGGATTGTGGTCCACCGGTGAGGGATGGAAGAGCAGCGCGTTGAGTGTAATTTTAGAAAGGAAATGAAGCAACAAAACGCATTAAAATATCATTAAGGAATGGAATGGAACCAGATATTCTCGGGGACATTTAAGTTCAGCCTTTGTGGAGCTTATCTCATTTCGTGAGGCTGGAAGCAGAAGTGTCGGGGTCTTGATGTGGCGTTTTCTATGCATTGCTCCATTTTTTGCCTTTCTGAAGTTCTAATTAATTGCTTATTCATTCTTCATAACATCTGCACATGTCCTGTTAAAATACGCACCGATGGAATCTGTTACAGCCTCTGCTGTTAGGAAGGGAGGATTTTTTGTGCCAAATGATGTTCAGAATGGGCCATATAGATGTATGTGTGCTGCTGCATCTCCAGCAAACCTTACATCGGTTGCGTACAAGTATTAATTGCATAGTATGCAGCGAAGTGATTAACATCAGTGTAATTTATCATCTGGAGATTTGTGAAAAGGACTAAATGAGTTGTTTTGTTCAGTGAGGTGTTGACCCCTTCAGAAACTTTGATTTAAGGCTTTTTTCTCTCTCCCTTCCAGAGCATATGAAAAGCGCCAGGATCAGCCAAGTGTTGAGTTATTTGATTTTCTGGGGCGTTAGCCACTCTTGTTTGTGACATTTCCCAGTTGGGTGCTCATTTGCAAGCTCATTAAGAAGGTTTTCTCCGAGGGGTGTTGTTGGGGGTGAGGAGCTCCCACGTTGGGCTGGACGCAGGCATTAGGCAGCAGAACTCACTTAAATACTGATGTGTTTGTAGCCTGCCTGGCCTTGGCTTCCCTTTTCCTGCTGCAGGCTTTCAGTCCCTTCTGCCCAGGGTGAATTATGCAGAGTGGCCTTTGCAAGGCTCTTCCAGACGAGTTGGGAGCTGCTGGTCCCACACTTATTATTGCAAGCATGGGAGCTATTTACTTACAAGGTTTGTGCCTTTTGGCTGAAAACAGCCACGCAGAGTCCTGCCCTTGTGAGAGGTGAGGGGAAGATTCAGGCTCGCCAGGTCTGGGCTGTCTTTGACGCAGGCTTCATTTCCTGATAAGCAGTCCTGTGTGGTTTCAGAACAGAGGGGACAGTTGTGTTCAACCCGTGTATAAACGCTTGCTTGGCTGCTGCCTTCTAATAGTGAGGGATGCGCTCCTCCTGCCCTTCTCCATGTAGTCAGCATGGAAGCTGCCAGTAGTCAGGGTCTGGATTGTTGCTTTGGGGCGCAGATGAAAGCAGAGGTGAGGAGCTGGGTAAAATAGTGCCCATTGGCAGGTGAAGTATTTTCTGGGTGGCTCTGAAGCCACGAGTGCTACCCAGAATGTTTTCACTGTGTTATTCCGACTGTTTCAGTGTGGGTTTGAGTTCAGGGTGGACAGATTGCTGCATTGTAGGAGCTGTATCACTCGCATGGAGATTGCTGGAGGACTGGGAGCTGCTGCAGTGCAATGATTGAATGCTGGCAGCATTGGCACAGCCCCAAGGAACATGTACGTGGAGTGCAATGCAGGTTGTCTGTGGCAGCTTTTGGTAGCTCTTGTGCACAGTGAAATTAGCAGGTACAGCTACAGAGTTGAAATCACTGCACGTAGCTTCCTCATGATGCACTTTGTGATTGTATTCCGTGGGAGAGGCGCAAGGATGAGGATGTAACCACCTTTCACATGCTGCCTTGCCTTTCCCAAGGAAACCAAACATCTGTTTAAGTCCATGGTTGTACTCACAGATAGAGTCATGCATCCTGGCTCTTCCCCCTTGGGAAGAGGCGCTTAAGGGGCAGCAGGAAGCTTGCCCACAGCTTGATGGACCTGTCTGGAGCATCGTGGTACCCTGGGCACAGGAGGAGGTCAGGCTGGTGCTGGGCTTTGAGATGGTAAGCGTGCCTGCTTTGGAGATCGTAGGCTGGCCTGATGAAAGGGCACGGGTAGGAATAATAGGCTTAGGCCTTTGTAAGGCACTGAGCTCGATGTAGGGTTTTATCTTGACTGATTAATGACATGTAAGCATTATCGATGGAGCACACATTTAAATGGATTATGGAATTGCTAACCGGCAGATCTCAAAGGAAAGTCCTTAGGGAGTAATCAGCAAACGATGGTATTTTTAGAGTGAATGCACCAGCCCAAGTGCTCGGCCTGATGCTGTTCAGTGCTCTCAAGAAGTCACCATTAATAATCTCTGCTGATGGCACAAAAGCTGGGCAGGAGGCTGATAAAAGGAAGGATGGGGACAAATGCAGAACTGGGGAGTTCTGGTAACTTCCACAACACGGAGCTTTAAAGCTGGGAAACATCAGCATGGAGAGCCCAGGATGGCCAGTGGAATTGGAGGGGAGGTGTGGTCTCCTGCCTTGGCCTCCCTCTGTCTGAGCTATCAGCATGACCTGTCAGTTGGAGGAGTCTTCAGCATCTGGAGGAATGAAAGCAGAGGTGGTGGGACAAGGAGCAGGGCAAGGAATGGGGTGCATGGTCCCGTTGGGATGGCCGCAGCTCCCACACCGGCAGGCACACGGGTGCCTGCTGGAAAAGAAATCTCATCAGACACAGAATGGGTTTGTAATAAGTTTTTCAAATTGGTTGCTGCTACAGTGTAACCTTTAGACTACTGGTATTTAACCTTGTATATCACTCTTAGCTTTTGAATGAATTGAGCTTAATAAAGGTGCCTTATTAAATTACCAGGCTGGTTTTTTAAGCCGCTGGAAATAGGAGCACGAGGAAATAGCTTTGGGTTGTTAGATCTAATTGCCTGCCAGTGGTGTACGTAGTGGCCTGGATGCATAGATGCGAGTGCTTGTTTTTATGGAGTATTCAGTGGTATGACAACATTGAAGCTCCAAGTCGAGTATCTCAGGCTGCTGAAATGAACTCGGGGGGGGTGAATTTCTTGCTTTGAGTTCTGGGTCACCATCCTGGATTGTCCTTGCTCAGCTCATGCAGCTGCAGAGGCCACCACTCGAACACGGTCTTACAGTGGTTAACGGGCAGCAAACTGCGTCCAGGCTTTGAAACCATCGCAGCTTTACTGGCAGGGGCTCCTAAATGTCACAGTCTCATGCAGGAGCTGAGCTGGGGATCCCACGGTGCTTGGCATTTCACAGAGCTTCACTAGCAGAGTCCATCATCTGAGGGAAATAGACTGGCTTTGTCCAAGACGGGATGCTTTGCCTTAGCAGTAGAAAGGCATGTCCTTAAAGGAGAAAATGATGCCACTGCCACTCCAGTTCTTGGTGGGAGCAAGTGGAGTTCTTTCATAATTGAAAGGTCGGCTTTCCTGAGTGCCTTCTGAACCCTTCAGACTTGGCAAGTGTGTTCATGGTGCCCGCTGTCATCACTGGTGTGCTGGTGAGTACTGTGCAGGAGTGATGCTCGCTGTGAATAGCTCCATGGGAATGCTCTTGTTGCCCTGAGTGCATGCATGGGTGCTGATAAAGCCCCAGGTTCCGTTGCAGGTGTCACTTCTGTGGTGTCCAGACCAACACAGTGGGGTAGCTGTGCTGCTCTCATTTGCTCAATGAAGGCTGTGGGGCCAGAGAGTTGACACGGCAAGGCTCACCTATCCCCTGCACTCAGGAGAGCTCATTCCAAGGCAATGTGCAGCACATTCCCAGTGCAGCAAACCTTCAGCGTATCCCTCTTGGTTTCCATCAGGAATTGTCAGCTGGGGAGCAGCTCATTAGGAATAGTGGAGTCTATGGAAAGCAGGCAGGCTGGGAGCAGCAGGGGAGGCAAGCTTCCTCGGCGCAGGGTGCCGTCGTCTTTGTGTGCCCATGGAAATCAGGCAGGGAAGGTTTTCTGTTCTCTCTACAGCACTGAGCACAATAGCATCGTGTTGCTGGCATGGGCTCACAGGTACTGCTGCAAAGCAAATCATAAATAGGGAGCAGATGGCTGGGGGGTGGGAATTGTGAGCTGGAGTGGTGAGCCTGAGCACGGCGTCTAAGATGCTGCCTGTGCTTCACTTGCTGCCTAATCCTTGGTTTACGTTGCCTTCCCGGGTCTGTGGTTGTGTGGGCACTTGTGGCTCAGACCCACTTCCACCTCTATATTTGGCACATGCAGAGCATGGTTTGGGGCAGGGTTGCAGTGGCACAGGCACTCTGCACCCCAGATGTGTGACACCCCGGCACAGCAGGATCCCACTTCCAGCCTGCAGAGACACCGTATTCCATAGCATCTGCAGCGGGATTAGTTCATGAAGTGTTTGTGGTGTAGTCATCTCAGTAGGGGATTTACTTGCGTTGCTTATTCCATTACTGGAAATTATGAGAGTTTAAATTGGTTAAATCCTGACACAGGTTTTTTTTCTAATCTCTATTATTCCATAGGAAGCATGTTAATGAGTTAAACACAGTTAATAAAATGCAGCAAGCCAGTGGTTTTGGTAGCAGTTACTCTCAAAGGAAATAGAAACATTTAAATGGCTTCAACCTCTATGCATACTGATTTCTTGCCTCCCTTTGTTCCTTACAGTTGAGTAAATTCCTGAAAAATGTGTATGGCTCAATGGCAGTTGTAGCACTGAATTGATTTCTCGCGCTGATAACGTTTTAGCTACAGCTTAGATTGAGTTTTTAATCTGTGTTTCAGTTGTAGGAGGTAATGAATGTTTTAATTGTGGACTCCAGCTCTGTGGTATGGCTGTGGTTTCTCCTCCTGCAGGGTCTTACTGAGGAGTTTTTGAGTTGGCTCCATAACTATCAATGCCTTAATGCTCTCTGTTTGTTTTAGGATTTAGAAGAGCTTCGCTTGGACCAAATAAACCCTTCTGTTGCTGAAACAGCAGCAGCGGCTCTGACTTCTTTTTGTGCTTCTAACAAGCATCTCCCATAAGGCCCAGCATATTAATGTGTGCGGATGCCAAGTGTTGTACAGTAATACTGGATGCACAGTACAACCTGTCAGTTCCAAGCACCATGGATACCTCTGGTTCACCTTAGCGGGAAGGCAAATGAGTTCCTTTTAGCTTGGGCTTGTTCACAGGTGGACTATGGCACAGCAAGCTGCATTTCCCAGGAAGCCTGGTGCTCTGGTCGGTGCAGGAAGCGCTGCCAGGTCCCCCTCTTTCCTGCTGCCAGCCGAGAGGAGAGCGGCTCCGGTTGGCATGGATGTGACCCAGCTTGGTGCTTGGTGATGTCTTACAGAGGCTGTTTTCTGTCCTGCAGATAAGCCTCAAGTGCGGGTCTCACAGAACTACCCGGTGCAAGGCCTTACGAGAGAGGGGGAGCCGCTGGAACTGTCGTGCGCAGCCTTTGGAAAACCACAGTAAGTTGGGCATTCCCTAGGATGGGCAGGTCGTGGTGGGGCCGTGCCGTGCTGCAGGACCTCTGCTGCTGTTGCAGGCACCCAATGTGCCACTCTCTGCTGCAAAGATAATGTCACAGTGCAAAAGAGAGAGATGCTTTCTGCACCTGAGCATCTGCTGCTCCATTTGGTTTTACTTTATTGCTATGTAACCAGTGGCCGAAGGATTCCCATTGGAAGAGCTCCCAGGAGAGCCCTTCGTGGTCACTGCGCAGTGAGCCCTTGGGTGCAGAATGAAGTGCCCTGCAGCCATGTGCCTCTTCCCCAGGGAATGTCTTGGGTTGCAATGGCACTTGACCTGCAAGAGCTGGGCCAGGGGCCTGTGTATCGCATCCCAGTGAGGTGCTGGTACGCAGGAGTCAGGCTGGCCCCAAAGCACTGAGCACTGGTGAAAGTGGAATGGATCCCAAGGTAAGGCAGTCTGTCTTTTTGCTGCTATTGACTGTGGGATGATCTTGCTGCCTTTTGGTGCCCTGCATGATTTTTAGGACATGCAGGTTTTATTCTTTCTCCTCCTCTTGCCATGCGCTTGAGGCTTTCTGACATAGTTGAAGGAGTTCCTGCATCAGGAAACCCCTGGCAAGGCAGGGTAGATTTTCTTGCACACTTCCATTTGCTGTTGTAATTTAAGTTTTGTTGACTTCATTTTTTTAAGAACACTTTCTCTTCCACTTGGATTTGTGGCTGTCAAGTATTGACTATCCTGTTTTATTTCCATCATGTCCATGAGATTCCTGCCAACATCCCTGAAGTCTGTCAGCGTCTCCTTGGTAGCATGCCCAGGGTGGGAGTCCTGGCAGGGGTAGGGGCACAGGAGCCATGGGGAGTGATGGTGCTGCTGGGGGCAGGGGCAGGCAGGGTGCAGTGAGGAGCTGCCTCCCCTCATTCCGTGCATTCCTGCTTCCCAGTGCCTTCTGTTCAGCACAAGGCTGGTTCCTGCCCCATACATTAGAGACTGGCACATCCCCTGCTGAATTCCACTGTAATACCTGGCCCCTGCTCAGAGCCTGTCAGTGCCCCTTTGCACACCTCCTCCCTGGGCAGCTGCAGTTCCTCCCATTTGCTATCACCTGGGAATTTAATGGATAGGCTGCTTTTTTTCCTGCAGGCTATGAGTAAGACACACACACATTCAGACAGACACATCTCCCCCGCAGCACACTTCTTAATGTTACATTGGTGCCAGTAATGTGCTGTAGGTCGCTTCACCTGGGTCTCTCCAAGCATAAGAAGATGCACACTCAGCTAATGGCAGTGTTTGGTTCTGGGGTTTTGAGACAGAGATTTCATAAACTCCTTTGCAGTGGTTTAAGGTGAAGAGGGATGTTTCTCCACTTAAAGTCATTTCTCTGCAAGACTGAGCAACAGAAACATTGGAGAGAAACTCAGGAGAAGAAAGGCCAGAGAGTAGGAATTTCTATATTGGCATTTAACAGAGGTTTCTTGTGAGGTTTGACACAACTCCCCCTGCCCCAAGACTATGACAACAGTGGGAGGACAGTAAAACAGCTGCTGTTAGGAGACCCGGGGTGAGGGACATCCCTCTGTGTCATGCACGCAGCATGGGAAACCTGGGGACTCTGAAATCACAAATGGCCTTTTGAAGCCCATAGCCAGGAGCACCAAAACCCTTTCCACCATGTGGAAGTTAAGCCATGTTTCCAGAGCTGCTGCTGCCCATGTGGCAGTGCTGAGGGGAGCACCCAGCCCCTGTGCAGAAGCAGACCTCAGCCGGTACCCAGCTGGCGTTGCTCAGTGCTGTGTCCATGCCAGAGCATCCTGGTTTTGCCACGTGCTGGCCGGATGGGCGCTCAGGGGTGCACAGGTCATCCGTGGCCTCACAGGTTTAATGAACAAGTGAATGATTAACCACTAATGAACTTTCTTCCTGCTTGCATTAGTGTTTTCAGAAAATTTAAGGTCTGGATACAGTTTCCTGTTGGGTTAAAGTAAATTTAAATTGAGGAAGCCCGAGAGCATCGGGGCTTGAGTAGTGCAAAAAAGTGTGTGTTATTTCTTTACAGTTTTTCTTGGTTTGGGCTTTCTGTCTGTGGATGAACTATTGAAGATGCCATCTTTACCATAGGAAAATAGTAATGTGCTTGTTTCTTTCTCTCCCTCCTCTGTAGGCCTACGGACATGAGGTGGTTAAGAGTAGATGATGAGATGCCTCAACACGTTGTAGTGTCTGGTTCAAACCTTCTCATTAGTAACCTAAACAAAACAGATAATGGTACATACCGCTGTGAGGCTTCCAACGCGGTGGGGAAATCACATGCGGATTACATGCTGTTTGTATACGGTACGTGAGAAAACCACCGTTCTTCTAGACTCATTTCCACATAATTGCAACATTCCTGCTCTGAAAGCTTTGACAAAGTTAACTTTTGGCTTAATGCAAGATTTACAGCCGGCTCCTGACACCTGCATTGTCCCGGGCTGGGGCCGGGCCTGCCAAACCCTTCCTTTGCTCCTGGAACTCTCGGGTCGGGAGCAGAGCCTATTCCAGTGTCCGGTGCGCTCCTTCCTCCGGAGCCGGGCTCTCCATGGCACTTGGTGCTTCCCCGAAGCTGAAGGAAAAGCCAGAGCAGGGCCATGGGGAGAACTGGGAAGTTCTCTGGCCTGACAGTTCCCCTAGGGCTTCTCTGATAACTCCTTTTCCTTCTCGTAATGTCAGTGTCTGCAGCAGTGGTCCGGGAGGGGAGGGTATGTCCAGGCTCTTTGTTAGGGAGTTCAATTGCCGAAGGCTCAGCCAGCATCCCAGGCAATTACAATGCAGTAAATAAACTGGAGGAATGAGATGCCTTAAGCCTGTCTGGCGGCTGAGCAGGCACTAAACCATGCCTCAGCATCTTTCCTAAGTGCTGTTAAGTACCTACCTCAATTCTTCAGTCCCTCTGCATTATTTTGCCGTTGCTTTAGACCTTGTGCTCCTGTCACCAGGCATTGCATATAATGAAGATTCAGTAGGCACTTGGGAGAGTGACCCCCCTGTTTAATTATGAGCAATTCCCTTGGGCTGCGTATTTAAACTTTATGGGTTCAGAGTGGTTGTTGTGTGCCTGGGCTAAGCTTGCGGTGGGTGCTGCACTTGAGGATCTTAAAGGTCTTTTCCAACCTGAACGATTGTATGGTTCTACTGAGATGGGACAGGAGCTTGTTTTGCTTTGAAGTTCAGGCTATGTAACAGCAGCTTGAAGCTCTGCAGTCCACCTTCTCTTGTTCTTGCTCCAATCCACATTAATAGTCAAGGACCTCGTTGCCTGTCTAAATGCCACTTGCATGTGAGTGAGTTTAAGCCCAGTCCTAGAAACTCGCCCAAAGGCTGAAGGTAACAACAATGCTACAGCTTTTGGGCTGAAACTGAGCTCATCTGCCACCTCACACGGGTAGTGCCTGTAGGGCCAGGAGACTCTAGTTTGCAAAATGAAGTCAGATATGCATTTATGATGGAATACTTTGTGTGCTCATGGTGTTAAAAAATACCTGGTTTACATTGGTGTTTAAAGAAACACTAATGTTTCGGAGCATAAAAAAGTTGGGGTAGGACATGAGCAGTTCCCTAGTGCATGGAAACCAGGGAGAGCTGCTGCCATGGAGCCTTTGGAGGCAAGGTGCTTTCACTTGTTGTAGAGTTTATGTACCTGTTTCAGCCCAGGCGAGTGCTGGATGAGCCCTCTCCAGTGTTAGTGACTTGGATTTAGGGCTTATAGAAACACACTGTTAATTCTGTGGTTTAGATGTGCGTGAGAACTAGACTGTGCAGGACTCATGCAGTGCAGCTCCCTCCAGATTAAATCCATGGGAGGAGACCTGGGACAGTGTTGTTTTAAAGGAGGTGCATGGCCCCGGGGGATATGAACCTGTGGACCCTATTTGGGGCATTTTAGCCACACAGGAGAGCACTTTTGGGGTCTGTCAGGGGCTTGTGGGCAGGTAATGGTTTTACATCCCATCCCCCCCGGTTTCTGCATGTTTGGGAGCATCCCATGAGCATCCAGCACTCTGGAGTCCATAAAGAATCCAAACCCAGAGGCTTTGATGTGGTGGTGGAGCTGCAGCCGTCAGCTGAAGGCCCTGGGACTGACCCAGCTCAGGCTGTCACTTGAGGAAGGTGCTGCCACTGATCGCATCCCACTCGGCAATGGGAGTGTTTCCATCTCCAGCCCTCAGCTCCTTCCCCACTGCAGTGTGATCTTGCAGCAGCCCCAGAGTCCGTGTCCTCCCAGACACATCTCTATAGGTGCCGTATGGATGTTGGCTCTCACCAGTGCAGGGCTCCCCAAATCCCATTAACTTGGGAACTGGGGTGATAATGGAAACAGTCCCTCTGCACCCAGGGGCTGTGTGGGCATGCAGCTGTATGGCTGTATGCAGTGATAGCTGCAGCAGAGCCGTGCTCTAGTGTGTTTCCACGAGAGGCAGTTAGATGGTTTTCCATGTGGATGGATTCCAGCAGGCAAGGCTTGCAGAATAACTGCTGCCAAGCTGTGCTGAAGGCACACATGGGGCAGGGGTGCCCAATCCCACTGATACACCAAACCATGCCTGGTTTTAGAGCTCGTTCCGTGCTTCTCCTCCCTGTGGGAATGGGCAGGCAGGTTTGCTAGAACCTTTAGCACAATTGGCAACCTTCTTTTGGTTTTATTTTATGGAGGAAGATTTTATGCAGGATGATCTCTGCTTAGCATCATCCCATGCGTGGTGAAAGGCCAGGGCCTTAATGCCCCTGGTTCTGCTGTTTCAGTCTCCGAGACTCCTAGGGTTTGCATTATGAGCAAGGAAGAAGTTCCCTGTCCTAGGTGCAGGGACCGGGATGCTTTGAACGTAGGGAAGGGATAACAACTGCTCCTAGTACAAGTGCTCCACAGCAAAGCAAATGCTGAGGTTTCTTAACTTTGGGGAAGTTGTATGGAATATAAGAAAGGGGCAGCATATAATTAAAGTTCAGATGTCTTAATTAGGGAATCTGAGAGAGCTTGCTTGGAGATAAAAGAGTAGCAGATGCGTTAGTGATGAAAAGTTGACGTGCTATAGAGGAGACGTAAAATCAAAAGCCCATGAAATGTTTCATGCTCTATTATTGGCGAATGAATTCATAGTTCAAAGTCTCCCCAACTGCTTAACACATTCAGTTTGATCACCTGGGCATCAATACGTATTATTCACTGACATCTTCTCATATGCCTGCTCCTGCCCAGTACTCATGAGGAGGATGTGCCCCTGTACGGAACGCGAGCACAGTGAGGAGCGGCACTGTTGGAGCCTCTGCAGCCCAGGCATGTCTGGGACATGGTGGTTGTTCACAAGTGGAACAGTCCTTGTAGCCGTGTTCCTCCGTAACAATGCCCCAGTAGCCAAACCCTTCAGCTGCAGCAAACATTGGCTCTTTGGAATGAAAAGATCTCGGTGAATTTCCTCATTGGTTGGTACTTAGGAAGGACGTTCTCATTCCTGTGTATCTGTGACTACCACTGAAGTAGTTTTTAGCATCCTGCTGACGTGCATTCCTGCAAGAGGGATGTCAGTGGCCCTGGGAGGGAAGGGAGATGTTCTCATGGGCTGTTAACATTAAGCCTTCAGGCACAGCGGCTCCCCTCACACAAACCTGCCTGGGTTTTCAGGGGTATACGTAGAAACCCAACCAAGCCCCCCTGTGTCTCTGCGTGTACCTGTGAACTGTTCTTTGTGTTGTGGAAAGCGTGCAGTTTATTTTCCTTATGCCTCTCCCATCCCATTTCTGTCTCTCTCTCATTGACTAATTTATGCTGGGCTTTATTTGTTGTTTTACTTTGGTTTTTTATTGCTGTGGAAGGCAAGAGGGGGAGGGTTTCTGGGACCACGCTTTCCAGCTCAGCACACCCTTGTGCTGTGGTGCTGCTCGCGGCCGTGCCCTGCTGTGGGCTCTGGCCCCTGGCTCTTGGAGAAGGAAAGCAGGAAAGGTCCCCAAAGCCGCGCCGCTTCTTTGCGTCCTTGGTTGTCTGTGCTCCCTATTGACCACTGTTGTGTTCTGCTTGGGTTTTCTTAATTTGCTTTTTTATTATTATTTTTCCTTTTTATATTTTATCCAGATCCCCCCACAACTATCCCTCCTCCCACAACAACCACCACCACTACCACCACCATCCCTACCACCATCACAGGTACGGTACCTTCATAACCATTGGAAATGTCCTGAATGTTTATTGTCTTTTGTGTATATAAACCGAGCATGAAGCCTGGGGAAAAACAACAAACAGGTCACTTGCACTTTACCTTTTTCTCTGCAAACACCCCCCCAAGCCCTGGTCGGGCAGTTGGATGGTCCCTGCTGCAGGGGTTGTGACAGGCAGGGGTTGCTGTGGCAGGACAAGCTGTTCATGCGGTTACTGGTGGCTGGTGCTGGGTGCTTTCAGGTGAAGGATGCAGACAGCCGTAGAGCTCAGTTAATCCAGGCTGTTGTTTCTGCCTCATCCCCATCGCTGTCAGTTTCTGAGCAGTTCATACTTGGAAGCAGAAAGTTGGGTCTTGAGTAATGTAATTCGCCTGGTGTGACTCTGGATGTTATCATGTCTCAGTGTTCACTCTGTCTCTGTAATAAGGCCTCTGCCTTGCTCTCCCAGAAAAGGGAATTCTACCAGTCAGTTTAGATCCAGTCATAGGACCCTTTTTGAGGAGCTGGCTTTTAGTGGGTTTTTCCCTGTCTCATGAGACAGGAGGAACAAACCCAGCCAGCCCATCATGAGGCACCTTGTGCTGTTACCTGCATCCATCACCCTTCCCCACTAGACCTGACCCTCCCCTCATGCCGAAGGCCTTTCCAAGTTCTTTGTAATCATTTGCATTGCCATTTCCCCAATCTTTTCTATGTCAGCTGCTGCTTTTGCTTTTGCTTGCTTTTCGTTTTGTTTGTCCTTTGGGGTTTTTGAGGTAGGGGTGGCAAACCCAAGGTGAGCATGGAGTGTTGAGTAGCTAATGGCATAATGTTTATCGCTGCTGTAAAGCATCCCCTGTGTAAATGCCTTCACCTTTTATTTGCTCTTCTGCCGTTGCTCAGCTGACCTGACTGTCCTGCTCGGGGTGTGTGGCTTCTCTCCCTGAGGTTTTGGCACCCAAGTCAGACCCGGCTGGCATGGACGAGCAATTGAAGCCTTCCTCCCAGTGTGCCTTACTGTGCGCCATGGGCCACCTGCCATCGCGCTCTCTGGACCTGGCCCTTCTCTGTCTTCCTCCTTCCAGGTGGTTATGGATAAACCCGGACTCCAGGCACCCGGGTCTGGCTGCTTGAGATGCTCCACTGTGAATGTGCTCCCGTTTTGCCATTCGGTCGCCTTGTTTTGGTTCTGTTTTTACTTTAACTTAACCAGCTTTCATTTCAGAGTAGTGTCAAGCTTGATGAAAGTCCCTGCTTACCGAGAAGCCTGGTCCCTGGGGCTGGGTGTCATGGACATGTATACTGTTCTCTTCTGCTTTATGGTGATTTGTTAATGCTTTCAGTGAATTTCGGAAGGCTGAAAGGACGAATTGGTGCTTCATCGACTCCGTCAAGTCCATGTGGGTGCCAGCAAATGCGTGCCCCTTCCCTGGGAGCTGGATTG
Organism: Melopsittacus undulatus; assembly: GCF_012275295.1. NCBI lineage: Eukaryota > Metazoa > Chordata > Aves > Psittaciformes > Psittaculidae > Melopsittacus > Melopsittacus undulatus. The sequence continues at coordinate 4,297,309 of NC_047541.1, forward strand.
TTATCAGCCTGTCACTTTAGGGATGATGGTCTTCAAAGGGAGGGAGGACCTTTGGCAGGATATTATCCCAGCTGTTTTTCCTTGGTAGCTTTCCATCGGAGCAAACTGCAACCCTCAGGATCAGCATGGCCCTTTGTGAGGGTGCTGCTCTATGGGGAGGCACCCAAAGATGCATTGACCAGAAACTCTTTATTTCCTGTGCCAGCAGAAGTGTGGGCTACTCTTTCATGAGCATGGCAGAAGTGCCTTGAGCTCAGGAGTGTGTGGCTGCCCCATTTTCTGTCCTTTGTTTGCCATGGTGGAGGATCTAAAACTCAAAGCTTGCTGTTGGCAAAACCCGGCTGGGTCTCCATCGTCTCCTTAATTCATTTTGTTATTGGCTCTGAGCTGCTGAAGAGGCTGGGAAAGTAATGAAAATGTTATATTGTTCACTGATTCCAGCAGTTACTGCTCACGGGGTGTAGGAAGAAGATTGGTTAATGCCGATAAGAGTGATTTTTATATTCCTCCCTGACACGGAGCTGGCGCTGAGTCTTCTTGATGTGTGTCTTCACATCTTCTGCCCACCACTTCGGTGTGCTTTGCCCACAAAAGGCAGCTGAGGCTTTGCTGGGACGTGCCTGGGTATGTTTTCCAGCAGCCAGGCAGTGTGAGGCTGCGGCAACTTCTGCTCTTCAATAGTTAAGAGACTTTGTCACTGGGAAGAATTAGGTCAAATTAACATAATCTCTAGAATTACGTAGCATAGCAGTGTTGAAACCCTTTTTAAAGCCTTGAGAGACAAATGATACCTTAATTCCCATCCTCACCAAAGCACTGAGATACTACTGTGGCGTGACAGAAGTGCTTAGGAGGCAGACAGGGTGTTCTTGCCTCTGCTGGCAGGTTGGCTGCAGCTTGGAATCGGTTTTAGTTCGCCCTTTCCCTCCTGCTGCTTGTATAACCCCAGCCTAGTTCGCATCCCCTGGAACCAGAGTGTCCTGGAAAACAATAGTCTTGCTTTAACGTAAAGTATTGTTAAGACAGGGTTAGGGAGAGCCCTGCACTGAGCTGTTTCCGTGTCCCACGCTCAGGCTGTGGGTGTGCTGTCAGCTCCTGCAGCTGCCCCTAGGAATTCTTGGAACTGCTCCTTCTGAGATACTGGAGATAACTTGTCCTGAATTCACTTTCCTCTGTTGAAACTCTCCTGTGGAACAATCTCAAAGGGCTGCATTTGCTCCTCTGCGTTCATGGTGAGTTAGCTGCTGTCAGGTTCCCGTGACAGACATCTTTCTTTTCTTGCCTATGTGCGTTGTTTCTACTCCAGATGTGTTTGGACATGAAATGGAAAAGCAGCCCTGTCCTGTTATCCCTGCGCAGGGATAGATGCTGCTCAGCCAACATGAGCTGGAGCAGTGGGTGCAAGTGGGGGAGGACAGGTAGTGTGATGTGCAGGAATGAGATGGAGCACGGGTGTTATCCCTGTGCTTGTGGGATGCACTGTGCTTCCTGGGTGCTCTGAGATCCCCCCCAGACCCAGCCAGGTCCATGCCTAGAGCCATGCATCAGCCCCAATTGCTTGGCACATCCAAGTCGTGTTCTGTTTCTGCAGGCTCCGTGCAGGGAGGTGGGGAAGGTGCCTGTGAGTTAACCTGCTGCTTCCTTCCAGGAGAGGGGAAAGCCGAGCAGCGGTCAAGGTTCCGCACAGCACGACCTTTAAAGCTTTGCCTCTGTCCCTGTTGCTTTGCTTCACTGTAGGTGCTTGAAAAGATTTCCTGTGTGACAGCGTGATCTTTTCCATATATCCTCCAACTGCATTGATATTCCAGCCATCCTTCAGTGCTTCAGCTGTTATCGCTGGCAAGCCCTTTCTGATCGGTTCAAATTGTCCTTGTGGCTTTGTTCATTAAGATGTACAATACGATACAGCAGAGCAAACTGCATAATTTGAATTACCCCTGGAGTTGTCCCCTGAAATGCTGGCTTTGGGCAGCTCTTGTTTCCTGGGAGATAAAGGTTCTTAATAACAGCTTGGCCCTCATCCGTGGTTATGGCGCAGAGCAGGGCTTTCTGCTTCCCCTCCTGGGCATCCTTTACTCTTCCGGGATCCACGGGGTTACTTGTCCATGCATGGTTGCCTTTATCACACTCTCTTTGCAGATGGGTCATGCAGGTACCTTGGCAACGGCTTTGGTGGAGGCCTGGGGGTGACATACACGCACTGAGCTTTGCAATGGGTGCTACTGATGCTGCAGAGCTGCTGTCGGTCTTACAACTGCCAGCAGCTTCCACTGTGGCCTCTCTTCAAGGGCCTTTTAGACTGTGCTTTAACCTCCTGTGTCTCGGATATACCATAGCAGGGTTGGTATGCATGGAGGGGCTGACACACTGCAGGCAGCAAGTTTAGCTTGAGAATTCCCAGGGATGCTCAGGCCCCACGATGAGCTTCTCTGGGCAGCACCAAGCCCGTGCTGTGGAAACACTGTGCTCCTCGAGGCTGGGGATCTTTACAAGCAGGAGCAAGCAAGCTCTGTTTAACCAGAGGGGTTGCTGTTAGATGAGGAAACTGGTGATGTCCTCAGCAGAAGCTGGTTCTTTCCTGGTGGCAGCGGCACAGGGTTCATTCCCACAGTAATCCAAAGTGGGGGTGGCTGGGAAGGGTGCAGCGAGAGGTGCTGGGTGCTGACATTCCCTTGCGGTAGGTCTGTGGGAGGTGCGGAGGAAGTGTGGGAATCACTGGTCCACATGGATTGCAGGCCCTGCATCCCTTTGGGTTCGGCTGCTCATGCCAGTGGCTGCATGTGATGGTGCTCAGCCCATCCAGGGGCTCAATGGCACCACGCAGGGCTCAGCCCACCGCCTTGTGCCCCCGCATTATTTAGTACCATCTGGCTTTGGCTTTTCAGCAGGTCCCCGGTAAAATGTCAAGTTAATTTAAAGATGATGCTGCTCTCTCCTGACATTTTCATCCAGGATGTGACCGCATTAAAGGGAATAAAGGAAGAGAGAGTAGCTGACAGGCCCGTTACAGGGAAATAAAATGAGATAAAATTCAGTCTTTTAGTGCTCTGTCCAGTCAGCAGCAGGTTGTACCTGTCACACCTGGTTGTACCGGTGGTAGCAGCACAGAAACTGCCCTGCTGGGCAGATATGTGTGTGTTTAGGAGAGCATCTATTAGGCATATTTCTGTGCTTGTCACACGCAACCCCCATGCAGATTGTGATTGGTTTTGTGAAACATCTGGTCCACAAATCAAGGCATCTCGGGGGTGCACTGTGACATGCTGGTACCCAGAAGCTTTCAGCACAAGATGGAGATGCTTTACAGAGGCTCATTGTTGAGGATCGTAACTCAGGGTGCGTGTCCATCCATCCTCCAAGGGGCAGCTCCTCTGCCCCTGGGACAGCACTGTGATGCTGTTACTGAAACAGAGCATCTCTGCTGATGTCCAACACCAGCAGGTGCTTGTCCAGTGGGAATGGCAGGGAATTTTGTAGGGCTTTCTCCAAGCCTTGAGGACCTGGGGTGAAGCAGATACCACTTGTAACTGTGCTGGTCCCCAGGGCTGCTGTGAGAACAGCCACGTGAAGGAATTCAGGCTTTCCATGGGCACTCCAGGCAAAGTAGTCTGGAAAATGGGGAAGAATCAGAGTTCCACAAGTCAGTGATCAGATCAGCTCTTGTTTTCAGTTCAGAAAGCAATTGAGAAAGTAATATATCAAATAGATATATACACTGACTAATACCTCCTTAAGTCTGAAAAGTATGTTTTACCATTATACTGGTGATGAGGGGCTGTAATTGTCTTTACAATAGCTGTGTGGTTTTCAGCCCCATCGTATCGTGTGCTTCTCTGAGGCTGCAGCTCAGACATTCAAGTTGGTGAATGGAAGTTCGCTGCTGGGGTTTTAATATTCCTCCCTCATGCTCATTCTGTTTGAGGCCGTGGACTCCTTATGGACAGGTTTAAAGGGCCTGGTCTGTGACACTGCACAAACAGTTTGAAGTTGGAGAGAATCCATTTGAGGAAATGCGGGGGCCCAGTGATGGAGCTCGGAACTCACCCAAGTGCTGCCCAGATGCCTTCATGTAAATATGTGTGAATATATGTGTGTGTGTGCACGCTTGTGTAGCTGCCTAATGAAGTGGTGAGTGCCAAAACCTTGGGTGTCATTCAAGTTTTCTTAGCTGCAGATAGCACCATGTGTATCACAAGATGATGCGTGATGGTGTCTTTGTCGCAGAGCTAGCAGCGTTAAACTCAGTTCCTAGAGCAATGCTAAAAGACATCATGATTATGGAGCTTTATAGAGGCCAGTGGCTCCTTTCTGGGCACCTCCTTTAATTATAAACCAGTGCTCTGGTGAGTTTCTGTACACGTAGCTATCAAAGGTCTATTGCATTGTTTTCCTTCTCCTCAGACAGCACGCTTCGTTGCCTTACCGATTAGAATTGGGAAGAGAAGCCTTACTCTTAAGAGGGAAAGTACCACGCTGAGGCTTTTTGTGTGCTTTCCATGTCCTCTCTGCTTTGCACATCCTGTGAATGAGCCTGTTTTCAGCACCAACTTGCCATTTTAAATGATAAACATCAGCTCTGTGTGATGGTGTGACTGCTTTTCACACCTGGGGCTCAGGACCAGAACAGTGCTTTTTGGTGCTTCCTTCAACCTTAGCTAAGTCAGGAGTGTATCTAGGACTCTCTTATCGGTCTATATTTGAGGAGGCGAGATGATTTTTATTCTAGGATTATACAGCATACGTATGCCTGGTCTAACATATGAAGGTGGCTCTCAGAAGTGAATGGCACGTACCCAGAATTCAGGGGAGCACAGTTAAAGTGAGCCAGTCCCTCTCAAAAGGGTGGACGGTTGTAGCAGCAGTGTTGCAGGGCTGGGGTGTTCCTTCCCATGCTGGGCAGAGCAGTGGGGGAGTTGGCTACACGCAGTTTGATTCACTTCATACCAAAGCAATGGTGATGATTCTTCTCTCCTTTGCCATGTAACCACTGTGTTGTGTGCTGCTGTTGGGGGACATTCTTTGCTTTGCTTTAACACGGGATTATTCCTCTCGGAGCATGGTGTGTGTAGAACCTTCTTCTCAAAGAAGACTCTGGGCTGGAAAAGGACTGCCGGAAAACTCATGCTAAACTTTAACTGGTCTGTGTTTCCTCTTGCTACCATCCAACCCATTTGCTAATCATAACTTTGTCATTCCAGCTGCAGCCAACATGTTGTTTGACTTGGATATTTGTTCGCACTTACAACCGCTTGAGAACTTTGTGTTCTGTAACCTGTCGGTCTCTGTCCCCAGCCGGGGAAGCGAGATGCACTGTCCATTTGCACTGTTTCCTCACCGCTATCTCTTCCAGCACGTGAATACAAGTTTGCTTTCAGCAGATTCTCTGTTGAGCGTAAAAGCTGACATAACTTCTTTTGTTTCAGGAAGACAGTAAATTGAGACTATTTATAGATGGCAAGAGGCTATCTCAGGAATTAATGCTCAGGTTTACAGCCCTTTCTAAATGACAGCTTCCCCCCCCCTCCCTTCACCACCATTTTCCCCTCCACCATGTGCTTGGTTAAACCAAAGCCTCGCTTGGGGACGGCTGCCCGACAGCAAAGCAGAGCCTGGCTTTTGCTCTCCCTTGGCTTTGGGAAGCTCCCTTCCCGCGGGAGCGCGGGCTGGCGCCTCTAAGCGTGCGTTAGGCTGGGTTGCCAAGACGAGAACAGTGTGCACTGGCAGCGCAAGCAGGCTAATGACAGCTTGATAATCTGTTATGCAAATCTTGGTGCAGTTTGTTAAATTGTGCAGGGTTTATTTGTTTTGCTTTCATAATTAAAGCATGTAGACCTTGTATCTGTAAGTATTGTGTATTCCTTGTATGATTCTTGTCTCCACTGGTGCTTCACAAATCCAGACCTGGGCTGTCCTCAGCTAAATTGCAAAGGAGCAGGGGGTCCTTTTCCCATTGCTGCCTTGGAACGTGCAGGGGGATGCCCCGTGTGGGGTGCTCCCGACAGCATGTGAGCGAGGGGAAGCACCTATGTGACTGTTGGTTGTTGTGTCTCAAGACTCAAGCTCCAGGCTGCTTTGCAGGAGCAGGCAGGAGAGTTCGTCTCTATGCTTATGGGGGTTTATGCATTTAAACATTGCCTGCATCAGTCGAGCTGTGCAAACCCTGGGCTTTGCTGTGGGCTCCAGGGATATGTGGGGTTACAGTAACATTGGGAGGAGCGAGCCCCACTAATGCAAGGAGCCAGCATCACAGGATGTGTAGAACCAGACACAAAGCAGATGAGTCTCAGTAGCTAAATAAGCCAGTAATTTGGATAATGCAAGTAAATATGATTTAGAGCTGGTGGTGTAGGGCAATAGCATAGGAGGCTGTCAGTAAAAGCCTTCAGATTTGGTCAGTCTTTAAAATAGCCTGTTGCAAACATCCATGAGGAGATGAAGCATCTCTCCCTTGGCAAGGCAGCAGATCCCAAGACATTTCTGATGGTGGGTAATAGGTGTGGGGTGAAATCAGCTTCAGATTCCCAACCAGAAAAGGTCAGTTTGTTGTAATTAGCCATAGCTGTTAACCAGGTGGCTGTTGCAGTAGAGGGCTTGGTAATGTCCCTCTGCATTTGCCAGTTGTAGAACATTTCTACACCTAAAAGTATCTGGCAGGTGTGAGGCTTGGTGTGGCCAAGGCAGAGTCACTGCTCACACCTTCAGTACCAGACATGAGGTTTCCAGCAGCCCCTTTGGCTCTAGCCCTGGCTTGCCACCTCGGCAGGGCTCCAGGTTAGGAGGCTGGGCCATGTGCAAACATGCCTGGAGGTTCCCTGCGTTGGGTGAAGGAGGAGGAGAGGTGGGAGTGGATGAAGGCAATGTTTGAATGCATAAAAGCCCCGTGCCAAGCGTGGGCTCTTTGTCCTGGTCCTGAGCTTCTGCTTTGGTCCTTACCAACTGCAGCGCTGGTGTGGGTGTTCTCCCCCGCCTCCTGCTCCCCCGACTTTGCAACCACCAGTAATCATTGTGGCAAGGTCCTGGAAAAAGAGGCAAATTTACTGTTTTCCTCAGGCTCATAGCTTTTGAACTGGAGGCATGTCTTCTAAACAGTGCAACTCACTTCAAATGCTTTTTGCCTTTCATTTGATTATTGCTTGTCACGCAATGTTCTTTGAAAGCTTGCTCATATATTATCTGTTCCATTTTTTCCATTTTCCCTTTTTTTGCATGCTGTTCCTCCTGTTTCTTCCCTTCCTCCAATCCTCTGTTCCCGTGTGTAGACACAACGGCGACGACAGAACCGGCAGTTCACGGTTGGTATCACATTCCTGTTTCTCTTATTTCTCAGCGCTGCTGAGTGGCAAGACAAGCCTGGGAAGGGGAAGCAAAAAGGGAACTGCGGTCTTCAAGGGAAAACCAGGCTTCAGGTGGACTCACCTCATACATATAACATGGGTTTTAAGGCTGGAAAGTCTGTCTGGTTTTGTCATTCCTGTTGTGAGCTTTGCAGCTGTTCCAGTGCCAGGCAGGTCCCAATCCCCCAAACCCCATGGAAATGGTGCATGTCTGTGAGCAGTGCTGAGGCAGTGAGCGGTTCTCTGCTCATCTTGCTTACTGGGGCTGTTGCTTCATGCATGGAGAAGAAATCTGTTGTCTTTTGGAAACAGGAGCTCAGATTTAATTCTTTAAGTCCAGTGGCAAGGGCAGCGTTTGGCATCCTGGGGATGCTCCACAGAGGGGCCAAGGACAGAAGCACAGTTCCCATCATTGCAGTGCAGAAGGGGGCTTGGAAAACAAGTCGCAGCACTTCCCTATCGGCATAGCAGTCTAGCAAAGTAACCCTGCTCATCTGCTGGAGGCAGCCGAGCCAACAGCTTGACAGCTTCCTTCGCTTCCGAAGCGAGCCGCAGTACTCACGTCAGGCTGGAAGCTGAGCATGCTGCTTTTGGCACGAGCTCACTTTTCAGCTAAAGAACCCAAATCCCTGACAACTTTAATGAAGGCTAACCCATATCTGGGTTTGCTATTTTAGTTGGTTTCAGCTGATAAATCAGCCCTTTCTTTTATCAATAGAAGTCTGTGACACAGAGCCACTTCTCCTTGGTGTATCTGGGGCAGTGACAGAGGTAGGACTGAGTGAAGTGACAGTTGAGTAGTGAGGCCCCTTATCGAGTGGAGGGACATGCAGTTCTTGTCCTGGATAACTTACCTGCTCCATGCCTTTTCCCCCTTGCCATGAGAGCTGGCAGCCTGCAGGTGTAACTTGTGTTCTCTGTACATTGCCTGTCTCCCTCTTCATGTTTGACATCAGATGAAGGCAAAATGTTGGTCACCCAGTGGCTGGGCCACAGGGAAAGCCTTGAAGAGCTGCCTCTGAGGGTGCTGGCACCATTTCATTGCCTGCAGGTCTGCTCAGCTGTGTTTGCTCTGGTGCTGAGGATCTGGCTGTGCCATAAGCACCAGCCTGGCACTTTGCTTCCCTGGAAGGGTCTGAGAGCAGTCAGGAGAGACCCAGGCTTGGTCTGGAAGGAAGCCAGGCTCCATCCACCGCTTACTGTCATGGTGAGTGCTGTGTACCGTGGGGTGCAGCAGGAAGGTGTCCTGCTTCAGCAGCACCTTGATGCAGAGTGCAGGGAGCACAGTTGGTACAGAGCCTTCAGCATGGCTCTAGGGACTCAGTGCAATCCCATTCCAGTGACCTGCCACAGACTTTCCTGCCATAGATCCCAGCCGGGCGGCACCAAGCCCCCTGCGCTTGCCCATGGGGCTGCTTTTCCCATGAAGACTTGGGGGGTTCTTTCCAAGCTTGTGTTGCTGGAGTGTGTATGGAGTATACCAGGTGTTTCTGTATGTTGGCCATTTGTTCTTACCGATGTCCAATGGGAGTGAGCATGTCTGTGAATGACTAGAAATGCATGGGCATGAACTACAGCCAAATGGATTTTCTCCAAAAACGAATCCAAATGAATTGGGGGAATTAAAACTAAAACCAAAAGAAAAAGAAAGACACAAAAAAATTGGTAGCAAAGAAAACAAAACGTAAGGCTAGTGGGAACCAGCACAATACTTCAATTGGGGAAAGGATTTTTGAGTCATGTAGTGTTTTGGAGTGTATCCTAGAGGACTGGGGGGAAGGAGTCCTGTATATGTGTGCATGTAAAGGCGGTAGCAAAGCCCCTGCCATTCCCCTCTGGAATGGAGCTGACGGCAGCGCTGCATGAGTGACCTAAAGCACGAACATTGTTAACTCTTTCTGTTGAAACCTGAGAGCTGAACTGTGAGTTTTCTGATGCACTTTCTCCTTTCTCTGCACTGTTCATTGCCAGAACTCCAATAACAGCATGGTCATGGCCGGCAGGAAGGCTTGTGCTTCTGCTGCAGCGCACTCAGCCGGGTTTACCGAGCTGAAGCCCTCCTTCCCTCCCTCCCGTGGTGCCCCGTCAGGGTCCCTGGTCCCTGCTGATGTGCAGCTGGAGCCTCCCACCACCGTGCATGGAGAGCAGGCGCTTTCCCTTCCATGTCCCTGCTTTCCATCTCTCCTGCCCCTCTCCCCCTCAAAGCCCACAGGCCAGGTTTGATCCCTTGGCCGCTGTCACCACTCACAGGCTGGGATCTCCTCCCTGCAAGGATCCCATCGGACGAGATGTCCGGCTCACGCTTTGCCCCCTGCACAAGCAGGACATGTATAAGCAGCCATGACCTTATACATGACCAGCGAGAGCAATGACTTAATTCCTCCACTTTTTCCCAAATTCTGACCCTGCCCTGTCAAAAGCCAAGAGCTGAAGGAGCTCCTGAAGGATCTTCCAGGCCTCGGGCATCACCCGTTGCAGGGGGTTACGCTGCGGTGTAGCTGTGGTGGGGCAGCCCCACGTGCACGTACGTGTGCTTGGCTCAGAGCTGCCTTCGGCTCCACACTGGGGCAGAGACAAGGTGCTGCTGCCTCAGCACAGGCAGGATCTCTGCTTGTCCCCATGGAAAGGTAGGGCGAGAAAAATCTCTTCTGAAGCTGGCAAAGCAGGAACCCGGAGTGGAGGTTAAAATAACGAAAGCATCCCAGGCGTGAACGAAGAGGGACGAAAGTGCCTTGCCCATAATCTAGCAGGTAAATGATTTTCTAAGCTGGAAATTCTTCCCCAAAGGCCCATATGAGTTTTTAATTAGGGCCTTAGCAGGGTTTTGGGTGAGAACATTTAACACTGCTGTGTTAAGCTCTTGTTGCCTTTGCTGATAGCGCTCGGTCTCTGAAATGAGTTTTACTCGTGTGAAGCCTGAAGCTGAGCCAGAAGCTGCTGGGCTCTCGTGGGTCTCACCATAGGCAGCAGCATACAGGGAGAAAGCCTCAGTGCCTTCTGCAGTGTTGTTGGCACGCAGCCCTGCTTGTCCAGCTGCCTTGTTCCCCTTTGAAGGTGCAACTGAGAGTAAATACATTCCTCAATGTACTTCACAGCTCCAGCCCTCGGGAGATGGAGTAAAACATCACAAAGCTCCTGGCACATGTTGAGGTTCCTGAACAATGCCATGGAACTGGCAGCATGAAATATATCCCCTAATTGATATTTACAGCTTGGTACAAAGAGGAATTGTCTTTTCCTTACACCTGGAGGCAGCTCAGGCAGCATTGTGCAGCTCTGGGGCTAGAGATGTGCATCTGACCAGTGTGTTGGGTCTGAGTAGCAAGTCAGCTTCCATTCCTTCTGCAGGAGGTGCAGATTTGGAGTTCTTCCTGGCGAGGGGTGAAAAGGAGGAGCTTTCATAGCTCAGGTCAAGGTTTAACAGGAGAAACCAAGCAGTAATTTACTGTGTTTAAAGTGCCTCGCAGCAGGCTTTAATACAGGTTGGTGGCATTTTGAAGTGTAGCAGACACAGGGAGAACCTGGATCACTGAAATGTTACATTTTCGCTTCTAAAAAAAGGTGTTTTGGCTGCATGGAAAATGCAGCTCTGCCCTTCCTTGTTATTGAGAACCTGTAGAGAAAGGGAAGGCTGTACAGAAGGAAGTCTGGAGAGAGAAAAGTCAACCGGCTCTTCTTTGAGCCCAGGTTGGCATGCCCAGTGCTTCTGGAGTCACCTGTAATGGTATTTATGTATTGTATTCCAGTAAAAGAGAGGCTCCCTGAAGCCAAGAGCAGCACACAGACAAAAATCCAGCCATTAATCTAAACACTTCCCACTTCAGAAGGTAAATCCCATCCCAGCTTCCAGGTGACTTGATGTGTTTCACCAGCAGTCACTAAGAGCCAAGTTTACCTTTAATGTGTTCCCTCCATGCGAGGATTGCTGCTTCCCCTGGGCACAGGCTGCACACACCAGCATCGCAGTGACCTCCTGGCTGTTTAAAGGCAGGTTGGTGTTCCTGGGGTCTCCCAGCTCACGATGCCACTTCCCAAATGCATGCCCAGTGATGCCAGTGTTTCTCCATGGGGAACACTTCTGTTTTCTCCTATAACACCTGTGCTTTAGCAGCCAGAGGAAGCTACCGCAGGTCCTGCTGCATTGATCCTGCTTTAAAGGGATCTCTGTGGCCTTCAGGCACGGGTTTGCCCTATAACCTGTGCAGAGGAGGGCATTGGAGATACTCTGCCCTCCCGAGCAGCTCCCAACATCAGACTCCTCAAGAGAGTAGGAAAGAAGAGTGTCTCACCTAACTGCTTTATCAGCTTTGAGGAGAGAGACTTCTCCCATGAATGCATCAGATTTGGGAAAAGGGAAAAAGGAGCCTGTGTGCGATGCGTTAGCGGAAGCCCCAGCCTGCAGCCTGCACATACAGGTGCCTGGCAGCTCTGAAATGCGACCCACAATATTCCCGGATCAGTAAACTGCCAGGCTTGTCAGCATTCCCAAACCAAGACTGAATTGTGTGGCAAATTGGAAGGGCTTTTTCCAGTGCTGTCTGTGCACAGAGCCCAAATTGGCCTGGCCTCAATTGGAAATTGCTCCCCATGGGGGCTAAAAGGCAGAGTCTGGGGGTCGCTGCATGCTGTTATGAGTGAGTGGTTTTGATGCCATGTTTGGTGTGCCAGTAGTGTAGACTGAGGAATGTTTCTGTCTGTTACAAAGGGAATGATTGCAGTTCTGCCCTGCGGGTTACTCTGCCCTATCTGGCAGATGGTGGCGAGTGATTGACGCATTATTTCTGTCCCCCTCAAGAAATCCATCCTCAGTTCTCAAGTGTGTTGTTTTTTGTCACTCGAGGAACGCAGAGAAAAATGAGTTTGTTTTTACTTGTAAGGCTTTACTCACTTGCCCAATTCGGCAGAGGAGCTGGACTATGGGGATCTCTCAGGTAAGGGCTAGTACGTAGGTAAATGCTGCTCTTCTACCCTAGATACTGGTTCCACTCTGATTTCTGCACCCTGGCCACGTTGCGTTGTCCCCTTGCTGTGGCACAGCCATCCCCCCACTCATGGTCTCATTGCTTGGTGTTCTGTGTGCCCACGTCTCCTGACATGGGGTGAAAAGGGGGCGATTGCCTGAAACTCTTTATCCATGCTGGGCTGAAAGCTGCATAAACCCATCCTCAGAGTCAGTCCTTGCAACTTAGCACTGGCCCAGATGGAGAAGTGAAAGCATCTTCTGTGGATGCAGTTGGTATATTTGAAACAGGGCTGCAGATAGAGCCTGGAGCCCTGATCTCTGTTTCACCTGTCTTCCCAAGTGTCTTTAGGAATGCCCTGATTTTCCAGTGCATATGGAGAGGAAGCCCAGAGTGGGCAGTGCAGCACAGGGCAGCCCCACAGCTGCTTCCAGCCAGGAAGAGCCCGGCCAAGGGCCAGGATTCACCCCATTCTCTTGGTACCTGAACCCAGTGCAGAAACACTGGCAAAAAAACCCAAACCCCTAAATCCTCATCCTGTTCTATAAAACGCTCACCCTTTATCTGATCCAAGCAGCAGCATCCACTGTGAGCCACTAAGGGCATGCTTTGGCCAAGAGGTCAGAAATGACTGCTGAATTCAGTGTGTGTTCTAACACGTGAGCAGTACTAATGGTTGTTATTGCAGGCCTGGCAAGGTAAGCAGCGCTGTGTGTGCAGTAGCTCTCTGTGGATGGGCAGGGATGGTTCTGCTCAGAGATGTTTGGTTACTTCTTAAACTTGGGGGGGGGTTTATTGAAGAAAAAGGCACCATTTGGTGGTTGAGGGGAGGAACAGGAAACAATTCCACAAAGGAATTCCTCAAAGTGGGAGTCTGCTGGCAGCCCTGCTTTCCCCCGTGCAGGCTCCTGCCTGTTCCGGAGTATCGGGTGCATGATCCAGCTTTCTGGATCTTGAATGCAAGGCAAGATTTCCCCACCGCACACCCATTTTGGAGCATCCCTTTGGGCTCCTGTTTTTCTTTCCCCTAGGAATTTCCCATTTTACTTGTTGCTTTCTGGGTTGCTGACTCCCCCCCAGGGGTAATGGTATCGAGTCAAAGAGAGAAGGAGCCCCAGGCCATTCCCTGCCTCGAACACAGCTGTCCTCTGCCCCATAGCTCATGCCCAACTCTGGGAAGCTGCAATAGATCCATTTGGCCACCGGGGTCGGCACATTTGGGCTGTCGGGCGGTGGTCCAGGTGAGTGCCAGAGCCGAGCTCTCCATGGAGAGCACTGGGAGCCAGTGGGACCAGCCCAGGGGTATGTGGGAATGCCGGGGTGCGTGCTCATGGCTCGTGGAACGTGTGGCTGCTGCTGTGGGTTTGCTCAGTGTGCTGTTCCTTCCAGGTACTCCTGTCCTGCTAAATGCTTCAACGGAGGCTCTGCCAACTGTGCAATTAAGTAATGCATCCCTTGCCTTCCGTCCAGGTAGCTAGTTTGCAGAGCTGTCTTCGCTTCTCCTGGTCCAGCTGTGTGTGTGTCCGTGCCACTCGCAATGCTCCTCCCATTCCTACCGTGTAGAAACTGCAAACTATGGCAAGGAACAGGGTCTCTTCCTCACAAACCAGTGTCCTGCAGTAGTCGGGATGGCTGGGGCACACGGCTGTATGTCCGGTTGTGCATACAGGCGTATGGCTGTGTGTGTGCATCACCGCACTGCTGCCTGCTCCAGTTGTGAGCACCGGACTAGGCGGATGCAGCACGTCTGGACCCCTGCCCAGTCAGGGAGGGCCAGTGTAGCTCCACTGATCAGCACCTGGTTCAGGGGGATGCTGATGAATCGGCTGCTATTGATTGTGAGTGGGCTCTGTTCCCTAGCAGAGAGGAGGCTCAAGAAGCCACCAGAGAACATTGAGCGCCTGTCATAGGGATTAAATTGATTGAAGCAAAGCGCAGTATTTCTTACGAAGCGATCTTGAAATGGGTCGCTGAAGGGGCACTTATTGATTGACGAAGGGTGAACTCCTCAAATCTCTCTGGCTTAAATGAGACCAAATGCAATTATAATACAACAAACAGGTTAATGCTACTCTTTAACAGCCCATCAATAAATTAGAGTAGGGGCAGAGCGCTTAATGCCGCTCCGTAGTAATGAATAATGGTATTGCTCATCCTGTCATACACAGGCAAGGATTTCTGTCCTCCCACATCATGGTGGGGTGGTTTATAGTGTTTCTAATGCAGTGACAGCCTGTTCCTCCCCCAGCCCCAACCTCTAGTGCTGCTCTAGCATTTGGAAACCACAAATTCAGTGGGGAAGTGTTAGTGTGAGCTGTAGGTGCCCTACCTTGTAGTGAGGAGGAATAGCTGGCTGGCCAGTTGTTCAAAGCACAGCAGGGACTTAAGGCCATTCGCACACACACCGTGACCTGGGGAAGCCTGAGTCACATCAGTGCCTTCCTTATTTAGTGAACTAAACTTTCAGTTTAGAGGGAAACAAAATAGCCAAGTTAGGAATTCTTCACAGAAATGAATAGGTTTTCTGTTCCCCACCCTGCTGCAGATGTTCTGTTAGCATCTGGGCAGCATGGAGCTGTCAGTGGAGTTAGTGTGTGTATAAGCTTAGATATGCACACACAAATATAGCCCGTGTTGTCCTACCTCAAGGGCTTCACGTTAATTCTCACCCAGAAATAGAAATGTTCGCAGGAGTGCAGCAGTAACTCATTAAACCAGAACTGAGAGGAACCTTTTTACTGGGAAGTTAGGAGGAGAGCAGTCTTCCCTCCGCTACAGCTTGCTGTGAGGGCTGACCCACATTGTTAGGATCCTGCTAACCAAATCTGCACGCTTTTGAGAGTTGATTTAAGCAATTACGGCTGTAGAAGTGTTAGAAAAGTGGAGATTGTTAATACCTTTATTTTTAAAAGGCCTCTCCCCCTGCAAATAAAGCCCATAGGTAAGAACCTGCAGGCTTCCAGCGCAGGTGTGGGTTGGCAGTGCTCATGTGGAAGATAAACCCCCCGCTGTGTATTGCTCCTCACTCAGTACATCCCGCTGGTACGGTGAGGAGCAGGGATGGGTTGGAAGTGCCTCTTCTCTGCCTGTATAGTGTTCTATGAGCTGCACTGTTGGGTTAAAGGAAAACTTCAGTGGCATCATCTCACTTCTGTTAATGACATGAGCAGTTGGCTAAAATACTGAGTGCAACCGAACTGAAAGCTACCAAAGCCTCGTGTTGTCCACCAACAGCAGTGCTCTCTGCTGATGTGTGTAGGTCTGCGTCTCACACAGACCAGTTCAGTGCTATACCAGGGAAAACTGTGGGATCCCTCTATCACGGGGCAGTGCTGCAGTTTGTCTGCATCTGTTCAGTTATTGCAGGTGGATTGTGCCATTGGTGCTGTAGTTTTCCTTTAAGGTGCTTTGGCACCAAGCAAAGCACCAGCCCACAGCAGTAGGTGCAGCAAGGTGTGGAGTAGCTGCAGAGTAGCCACACTGCGGTGCATGTTCATCACAACATGCAGCTGTGGCAGCCCCTTCCCTGCTCTTCCTTCCCTCCTCCCGCTCCCACCAAAAATCCCCCAGCAAAGCCAGAACCAGACCGTGGCAGGGAGATTCCTGAGTGCTCCATGCAAAGGCCAGCACACTCCTTAACATCTTAATGGAAAGCTCTGCATGTATACATTTAGTGCGCTCCGACAAGAGGGAATTAAATGTCAGAAGGATTTGTAGCATCTATAATTGAATTGGTGCTGAGAAAAGCAAATCTTCAGGAAGAATAACATATTAGGATTAGCAAATAACGTGGCATTTTGTCAGTTCCTGCCATCTCGTCTGCTCCCTCTTCAGTAATAAAGTTGTGATCTCTTTTTTAATCATAGATCTGAAGCGGGAATAGCTTTTGTGAATCAGAGGCAGCATTTCAAAGCAGATCCCAAGGTTTAAGGTCAGGTCTCTCATTCTCAATACAAATTGGGGGAATTACTCCTTGCCCCATAGACTCGAAACTTTTAGATTACCATAGAAATGCCAAGTGGCAGCAAACTTCTGTGCTGGAAGGCAGAACGGGGTTGATGTTCGGTCACCGCATTGGAGCACATGGAGCGTGGTGAGGTGTTGAAGATGAGGCAGAGAGGAGATGTTGAAGGAGGAGTATCCAGCAAAGGGATCAACCGGAGCAGCTTGTGTAGGGAAGTTATATATTGGGGTGAGAAAGCAGCATTGTCCTGCACGCGGTGCTCCTGGGGCATCAGCATCCTGCATGTTGGCAGGAGAGCCATCCACTGGCTTATCCAATGGAAATACACATACATCACTCACTAAGAGCCCGCTGCCACCTCCCCACAGGCCTGGCACTGGATGGCTGGCAGCCACCAGACATCCTCAGAAGGCATCTAATTCTGATGTAGTCTGTTAAGCTTGAAGATAAACTGGTTAGCCACACGCATAATAAAATGAACTCGTGCTGGCTCTTCGCAGAGGTCTCTTTTAACAGGAATAATGAAGAAAAATGGCCCTGCGTGTCCCAGTAGACAAAATCATACTCAGTAAACTGCTCTGCACAGACTGTTTGCCACAGTCGCTTAGGGAAGGGCTGTTTCCCTTGTGCTGGCAGGCAGCAGAGCCAGAACTGCAGCCGAATGAGCTGGATTAGGTGATGGGGCAGCCGGTGCTTTTGGCTTGCAGGGCCATTTTTGGGGCAGTTTCAGCTTTCCAGGTAAGCTTGGAAAGGGGCTCCCTGCTCCTGCTGCCCATGCCAAAGCTCATGGAAGTTACTCGAAGAAGCACTCGAAGGGGTTTTGTCTCAAATTGTTTTAATTAAAAGGCGCTTTATGGTGCTCTCAGTCACGAGTTATTCACTTAGGGCCCCTGCTCCTTAATCTTGGAGCAGAATTGGAAATATCGATAGAAAGCGTAAATCCCGGGCTGCTGCTCGCAAGCTTTGTATCAGGTTTCGGCTCCAAAGAGCACCATTACCTTTAGCTGTCACGGATCTGTACGCTTGATCGATAAACTTCAAATATTATTAGAGGTGGAGGCTTCAGAGATTTGCTCTGCTCCTTGGAGGGAGACGGAGATAAATCTTTCTTAGAAATGGACTTGCATTTGCACTCTCAGTCTTCCTGGTAAAATGCATTTCTCTTAGGTGTCTGGGCAACTGCATGCAGGGCAGATTTATAGGCCATGTGCTTCTTGTAGTGAAAGATTTAAATGGTAAATCCTTCACATATGACTTCACAAATCATGTAAAGTTAAAAGATTTTTACCGTTTCTGTTGCTGCTGTGCTTAAATTGTAAGGTATGGCCAGTAAATCATTTTAATGGAGGTGTCGTGCTTGACTCCATGGAAAAAAGAGACAATGGTTTAGCTTCTATTCCAAAATGTTAATGTATTAATCAGCGGGAGAATAATTGTGTTTTACTACATTATAAATCTCGCTTGCCATTAGGATTGCAGTGAGGGTTGATGTAGCTGCGTTCTTAAATTAAAATTGTTTACACTGCCATACATTCATTTTACATGGCCATAGCTCATTGTGGGTTCATTTCGGAGCTGTTCCCCTGCCAAACAAGTCATTCCTCTCCCCAGTGACGGCGTCCTAAGGGAGAGGAGCTTCTGAAAGAAAACTGATTGTGTGCTGAAGGCTTAAATAAGCGCAGTAAAGCAGTTGGAGGCCTCCACAATTATCACTCGCTTTCAAAGAGCTTTCTGTACTGTGGGTCAGGAGTTCCGTGTCTCCGGACATTGCAGATGCTTTGGACAGCAAAAGCATCAGCTTGGTGGGACGGGGCAAGGACGGTTGTGAATGGTTTCACTGGCCTGGCTTGGCTGGGTTGTGGTTCTTTGGGCCGAAGTGGAATGTTTTCAACAGGGCCATTGTTAGCGATGCTCCTCCGGAGCTCATGTTCCTGTACTGGCCTGCTGCTCCCTGCATCCCCATCCCCAGGGAGGTGGGAACTTGGGGAGCACTCAAGGGAAACCTCCCAGATCCGCAGCCACCTCCGGCTCTATCTCTCCTCTCCCAGCTGCCTCCCACCTGCGTAGTCTTAGCCCTGCTGCTTCTAGTGGAAAACCCCTTGGAGTTGAGCCGCCACATGAGTTGGGCTCCAGACCGAGCTCCTCTGCCCCAACTCATCTGGGAGGCAGCTCTGTGCTTTACCCCTCTTCCTTTTGAGAGCACAGGGGTGGCTTTTCCAGCCCCAAGAGCAGCCGCAGCCAGACCCTTCAGAGCGCATCGTAGTAAGTCCCCAATTCTTATTCCTCTTCTGATCTCAACAGATTCTCGTGCAGGTGAGGAAGGGGCGATCCGGAGCGTGGACCACGCGGTGGTCGGCGGCGTCGTGGCCGTGGTCGTGTTTGCAATGCTTTGCCTGCTCATCATTTTAGGGCGATATTTTGCCAGACATAAAGGTAAGACAAAAGTGGGAGAGGAACGGACGTGGCGTGTGCATCCCTTTGCTCGCAGCGGGGTCTTGTCTTGTGCAAGGGACCCCGGCTGCTCTTGGAAGAGTCCTGAAAGCCTTTGGGAGCAGGGAATGGAGGAGGGCTGGAGCTGCCCCCCCATGTTCTGTGTGCTGGGTCAGGAGGACAGGTTTCCCAACGCTGGCTTCCTGTTGCAGCCTGGTATTGTCGTGGTTGTGGAGGCCAAGTGCCCAGCTCCTGCTATAATAAATGGGTTGCTCCTCTGGATGCCCAGGGCAGGACTGGACGCACACTTGCCTCAGTGCCATTGGGCTTGCAGCATGGTCTTGCTGCTGAAGAGCCTCTCAGTGGCTCAGTCCCTCATACTCAGCATCCCCTGCTCTCCCGTTAGGGGTTTGCTTTCCCCTGGCACTCGCAGCTTCATGGCTTGTGGTCTTGCAGAGACCTGCGAGGAGTCACACAACCTCCCGCTTCCCTTCCAGGTACATACTTCACTCACGAAGCCAAAGGAGCAGATGATGCGGCCGACGCAGACACAGCCATCATCAATGCAGAAGGAGGACAAAACAACTCCGAAGAGAAGAAAGAGTACTTCATCTAGAGCAGCCTTGGTTTGTTGAGGTGTCCAACCGTGGACGGTTACTATTTAAACGCTCAAGAGACAGTGATATTGGAAGTTGCAACCAGCTTGTGTCTTTTCTTTTCCAAGAACAAAAGCCAATGTGTGGAGAGTCGGAGGCTGGGAGGGTCCGGGATTGGCTGTGTAAAAATATTCCTCGCAAAGTACACTCTGCTGTTCGACACCTCAGTTCGTTTGGGTTTTCTTTTTTTGGCCAAGTCCGGCTTGGATTTAGTTTAGTGAAGTCATTTGCAGAAGATTCTGTGCCTTGTTTAATTTCTGTTTGTTCGGGTCGGGGGGAGGCTGGGAAGAAGAGGGGCTTCTGTGCGTTAGTTCCCTTCGGGTTTCTGTGGCTCTTCGTTTCCCCTTTCCCCTTGGGCTCCGGGAGCTGCCTGCCGGGACCCCTTGGAGTAGGTGCGTTTCCTTGAAGGTGTTTCTTTTTCTCGTCACCGGTTTCCGTTCAGAACTCGAGCTCATCGGAGGAGAACCAGCACATTTTAGACTTCGTAGTTTGCAGTTCAGTGTGCCCATGTCCCATTCCCTCTATCGTCCTAAAGGCTCGGATAAAGACCGGTGAGAACCCACTCGTGGCTGCCCGTGTTTCAGGTGCTCTCAATGGTGGTGACCAGGAAATCGGCTGGAGCTCAGCAAAGGTGCCCTTCGGCCCTGGGGTATCCTCCGGGAGGGATGCGGGATGTCCGCTCCTGCCCCGTGCCTTGTGGATGCTCCATCCCGCTCTCGGGGCTAGGCCCCCCTGTCCCGCTTTGCCAGAGCCGGCACAGCCCGGCCCTTGTCGTCCTCCCCCCATTGCAGCCATGGGGCATGGGGAGTGCAGTGGCCTCGTGTCCTGCCCGTGGGACACTACGGGAGCGCTGACCGACTTACAAAGCCATAGGTGAAACGGGGACTCGAGGTCCGGTAGAACCGTAAGTGAGAGGCGGCAGAGCACCAGGACAAGGCGGTGTTAAAGTCTCTATGCTGAATCTTTTGTTTCTTGTGAGTAATCCGGGATTTGGAGCGATTCTTGCTTTGTTTTTACTGTGTTTCTGTGGAAAATGTTTGCTGATTTATTTAAGGGAGGCATTAATCTTAGCGTCAGGTTTGGGTTTTTGGGGGGCTTTGGGGGGAGCGTTTCCGTGCGTTTGGGTTTTTCTTGTTTAGCTGTTGTTTTTGGCAGCCCCGTCACACCGCGGGATTCCTTTGGGATCGGGACGGCAGAGAGCAGGCTGTACTCTGGCATCATTCCGCCTTTCCCCTCCATGCGACAAGGACCTCGCAGGGATACCCCTTGTTCCAAGCCGATTTTGCCGAGCTCCTGTCCGAGCCCCCCATGCCATGGCTGGGAGCAGGCAGCAGTGGGGGCTCTCCGGCCGCCGGGACGGGCACCCTGGCTTTGAGCAGCCCATCTTTGTTTGGAGTGTACCGTAGTGCAGTGTTACCGATGTAACTTTGACTTACGCTGTTGACATGTCTCAGGTTCATGTGTTTTGATTGGTGTTTTCCGTCTCAGGTAGATTGCAAATTTTGGCCCCACGCATTCGAAACAAACCCTAGGAACAGGATAAGAACCAGGAAATTGCGACTTTGAGTTGTATATTGGGTTATGTATTTTTTCTTCAGTATACAGTGCACTGTTTGAAATGTATTGTTGAGTATTACTTTGTACAGCTTTAGATCATTAGGATTTTGAAGCGTGAAGAAAGAACAACCTTGTTTAAGGGATATTACAAATGAAGGACGCGGAACTGATGATAAACAACCTTGTTCTTTATTTACCCGGCCTTTTTGGTTTTTCCCCTTAGGCCAGTTCTGTTTTAAGGTGTCCATGGAAGGTGTTACAATGTAAGAAAATACATATCCATCTGTTCCCATTCACATTTTGTATTGGTTCATGTATACCATTTTTACAAAGGAAAAGAAGTACTATAAAATATCTGTCTTCTTAATAAAAAAAAGATTAATGTTACAAAACTCCATCTCTCTGTGCTCTCTGTATTCCTGCCATCTGCAGACACGGTCGTAGCCATCCTCTAATGCTGTTTTTATCCTGCGTCGGTGTTTACTTAAGGAGCAAATCGACCTGTAACTGATATTCCAGTCTTCCTGAGGTGCTCCGGAGGCAGCCCAGTATGGAAGCTTTAATAGCAGACCAATATTTACATTCTGTAACAGCAGGTGAGCATTGAGGGACCCTGTTCCCATCTCCACTTCAGTTCTGGCTGCTGCCAGATACATCACACCTCCCTTTATAACACTTGGGATTTCCAAACCATGATCTGAGGTGGCTCCTTGCCCCAAGACATCAACTGCAGTGAAGAGAACTGGTACCAAGGGCCTCTGCTCATTGTCCCCCCTGAAATCAGGTTACGAGGCAGCTGCAGCAGCGGAACTGGAAGCATCAATCTTTGATGTTTTGGACAAAGGAGGAGGAGAAAAGCGGTTGCTTTCCAGTGAGGAGATGCTGCCGAGAGGCACGCTGCCATCATCCCTGTGCGTAAACAGGCTGCTGTGTACAGTGAAGCTGTTCTATGTACAACTGGCCCGTGTCTCATAACATAGAGATGTTACAGCAGGCCAGCACCCCGGAATGCCACAACCCACATTCTCCTGCACACACTTTGCCATGAGCTGCCTCGAGTGTCCCACTCTGGATGTCGCAGTGGGGAGAGGTTCTTTGTGATTCCTCATTCAACATGTGCTGCTGGAGCCAGCCTCCCTCCCCGAGGGCTTTGAGCCATGATTAATGCTGTGTCTGAGATGCCTGCTGCACACAGACCTGCTGCTGCTGCCGGGCTGCAGTGGCTCTCAATAATTCAGCATGCTCGGAGGTGATGTGCTGTGGTGGGAGGGGAGAGGATGGGGAGCCCTGGGTTATGGCTGCTTCTTGTTTCCAGTGTCAAACCAGTTCGAGGGTGTTTGAACACCAAGAGCTTGTTGAGGATGCAGTTGTGAGCATCGCTCAGTGCGGGTGCTGCCAGCCCCAGCCCTGCTGTGGACAGATCGGAGGCTCATCCCCATCCCAGCATCATCCTTGGTGGGTTTGCCAGTGCCTCTGTGTGCGACTGCCTTGCTCTGGGGCTGTTTACCTTCTGTGAGTGCTGAGCGGAGCCTGTGCCAGAGCTCTGGATCCCTGTCCTCCAATGGCACAACCATTTCATGTCCCCAGTCGCCTGTACTGAACCGCTGCTGCCTTTAATCTTGGCAATTTCATGCCGCAGTATCCATCTGTTTGGGAAAGAAACCCAAACAGGGAGTGCTGCTTGCAAAGATCACAGGCTTACTTAGCCACGGCTTCTAAAGGTTCTCATTTCTATCTCGTTATGGGCCTGGGAACAAGGGGGTCTGTGTGGACAACCAGAGCTCAGCCCTTCCTCTCAAGCAGCATGGGCTCATGCCACCATCCCACATCTGACTGTAGGGTTACACTGTGAGCCATTGCTTTAGCCATTTGTCTGTCCGTTTAGCACCACACAGAGAACTACATCTGCTCAGAAACCTCCTTGAGTTCGTCTGTGAGGGCTTCAGAAGCTGCAGTGGTTTCCCTGTGCCCGGGGTTGTGTGCCCCCTTCCACCCTTTGCTGTGTTGGGGCTTTGCTGCTGAGCGTCTCAGCTTCTGTGGAGCTTCCTATGGCCTCCCTGGTCCTCAGAAAGAACAAAGTCTGTGCTTTATCCTATCTGTGGTCCTCATCCTTTGGGCTTTCAGGGGTCACCTACTACCCCTTTTCTGCCTCTTTCCTCCTGGCACCTGAACACTTCAGGCCTTTCTCCTGTGGCCCTGCCCAGGCAGCACAAATGGACAAGAAGAATGTGCAAATGTACCATTTGTAATCAGTTTCTCAGTGAAACAGCTGCTTGAACAGACATCAGGACACACAAACACTGAGGGGGAAAGCTGAAAAGAGGAACAGTAAGAAACTAGACTCAGTGGATCGAATATCCCTGGTGACCAGTGGCAGGAACGTGCTCCCTTCCAGAGCGAGCCTACAGCTGTTGAGCCTTTTGCATGAAGAGGACCTGAGGATGCTTCTGGGTTGTTATAAAATCAAAGAATAAAGTCCCAGCTTCGAGTGCTCTGCCTCATAAGGTAATTAGTGATAGATGACACTTTAACCTAGATCAGATAAAACGAACCTGAATTCCAGGCTCAGGTTGAAACGCACTTGCTATAGAAAGGAGGAGCGGGGCGCTGGGGCCGGCAGCATTGATCCATGCTGGCCAGGCAGCTCCCATCACTGCCTGACAACGGGCTAATAGCTTTTCCTGAAGATCCAATCCCATTTTCTCGGCAGCAGCTGCAGGCGGCATCGATCGGGCAGGACGTGCCCCCAGTGCTGGGTCCTGGCGATGGGACTGGGTAAGCAGGGATGCTGGGAGCTGGTGCAGCAGCAGCCCCATGGTGTAAGGACCAGAGCTGCTGCTCCGCCATGCACAGAGTGCAGCGGTAAGCACACAATAACCCTGGGTGAGCAGTGTGCTGGGAGCACAGTGTGGGCACTCACTGCACATGAGTTAGAACCAGCTCAGATTGAGCCCAGGATCCAGGGCAAAGCCACTCACTCCTTTGCCCTGAGCAAGGTCGTGATGGGTCCAAATGATCAGGTGTTTGCAGCAGAGCATCCTCATCGCACACATCCCCCCTTCACAGTGCTGCACTGTCTGCATGGAACTGCAGAACCTCCTTGGGAAGGTTTAATTCAACAAACAAACTGTAATTGGACAAAACAGCTTCAGTTAAATAAACCAAGTCCAGTCAAATAGCCAAACTTTAGAGAAATACCCAGGCTGTAGGTAAATAAACCAACTTCAGTTACACAAACACACTTCAGTTCAATAAACACACTGCAGTTAAACAACCACACTGTCCTTAGGAAGGTGACTAAGGGCAGGAAGCAGAGCCCCAGTCTGTCCCACTGCTGGGAGCAGGGGTGAACATGCCCAGTGCCAGGGAAGAGCTGGTTGAAAGACCCACAGGCAGTTTCCTGTGCTCCGTTATGATCCCCATTCCTTTCTGGAAATGCTGTTTTCATCTGACTGGCTTCAACAAAGACTTGCTTTGTGTCCCAGCAGTACCAGTGCTGTCCTAGGCATCTCCCCCAAGGCCCCACACACTTGCTCTCAGCATCCAGAGAGCACCGAGCTTGGATTCCCTCACTGCTTTTGCCTGCACAGCCTGGGTGTTGGTGGCTGGTGTTACTGGTTCGTGTTTGGGTACAGAGCTTCTGCTTGGGTACCAGGGTTCAGCATCCCCATGGCAGCATCATCCCTCCTCCAGGAGCCCTCGCATCTGCCTCTGTGCTGCAACAGGCAGGGTGAGCATCGCCTCTCCTGCTGGAGCACGCATGGAGCATGCACATGTGGGCCGGGCGAGCAGGAGCCACGGAGCTGCAAGGAGCAAAGGGAATATTTGATCACACACCCTCGTCTGTACTCGGCTCCGGCTCCCTCGGGGCTGGCACCGCACTGGCTCCTGCCTGCGACAGGATGGCAGCAGCTCCTCAGCATGGCAGCGGCACCGGCACTGGAATCTCAATCAGGTGCGGAAGGAAAGCTCTGCGTGCTGCCCTTCCTGCTCTCCTGTCTGCCACACTGCTCCCATCCCAGTGTCCAGAGCATCACTCTGATGGTGAGGATGCAGCTTCCCTTCCCCAGCTGCTCTGTGCCCGCACTCAGCCCTGTTACTGTGGGTAATTGTCCCTCCTCCAGGTAACGCTGCTGTGGAGCAGGAACAAGGAGCCCAGCGCTGTTTTTCTGTGACTAAGAAAAGGTGTACGTGGCCTTGATTGCAAATGAACAATTAGGGCCCCGCGCCTTGCATTCATTCCTACTTGATTACACACCGTACGTAAACACATCTTCACCCTGTTGCCTGAGGGGTGGCAATGATCCACCTTTTCTTTCACTCGCCTCTCCTCCAGCAGATCTATAACACGTTTAATCTTCACCAGTCACTCTCCTCAGCTTTTAAATGTCTAATTTGCTGCCGAGTGCTGCTCCAACTCTTTCTGTGCCACTGCTTTGACTCCCTGGCTCGTGTTTGCACAATTGCTTGTTGGCTCCAGTGCAGAACAGAGGAGGACACTGATGTGCTCCAGGGTGCACTTCAGCCCATACCAACCGGCTATGAGGCAGAAGCTTGCCAGCAGCCTGGTCCCAGCAAGCACCCTTCCACCCCAGACCCAACCCATTCGCCTCATGCCATGGTTAGCAGGGTGGTTTTGAGCAGGGTCTGACAACGCTTTCTGGTCTGTGTGCAAGTGCTCAGTGCTCAAGGGGTACAGACTCATAGATTTTTGAGCATAAACTTTGGGTACTTTAAACAGAATTGAATTGGGTTGGAGCTGGTGCTCGTCTATCAGCTGTGCCTTTTAGCCCAGGAAAACACACATATGCTTAAGGCAAACCAAGGACTGGTACAAGGGGAGGCTTTCACCACCCTCCTGCCCTGCCCCTGCTCAGCTGCAGCCACTTTCCATCCCCACCTGCAGGTACTTAGTGCTCACCTCAGCCCCAGTGCCTGGCTTGGATGCAGGGACCTGGCTCTGCAGGTAAGAGGGTGTTCAGGGGGGTTGGGGTGCTCCTGGATGTGTTTCTGTTTGTGGGGGTGGCTCAGGCAGGGAGGGTTGTGAAACCCTAAGCTCCCCCATTCATTGGTTAGCTGTGGTTGTGTTTGCACATGGCTGTGCTGCAGCACTGCTTGCCTGGGTGCCTCTGTGAAAGCAAACCTGAGACCAACAGGATTGGGAAAACTGGCAACCAGTGAGAGGGAAATGAAATCTGCACTAGCCTGGCAAGCACCAGTTCAGCTGCTGGGTGGCTGGAGTGCTTCAGTGCTTTAGCAGATGGGTATGCATTGATGTGAAGGGAAAGGAGGAGAGTGGAGCAGGAATGGCGAAGCACGTTCCACCCGTTGCATGTTCCATGGAGCCTCCTTATGTGCCCATCAGCTGGGCCAACAGCTTTCCCTCTGGGACAAGGGGGGTCAAGAGCAGACAGCACAGTGTCCTTGAGCTCTGAGGGGTGGTTGTTACCCAGCTCTATAGTAGTGAATGCATTCCCATTGTCTACCTCGGCCTCCTGTGCAAACTGTGTGTGAATTGTGGTTATCTGTGTGCAGGCACCTCTGAGTGGAGGCCATCATCTCCCAGCCCTGCTGAGGAGAGCAGTTTGCTGCTGCCTTCAAGCTCCTTTAGCTGGTGTCTTGTCCCTGCAGGCTGCAGAGCAGGCTCCACACAGCTTCTAAACCAGACACATGTCCTGGGGTTAAACAAAGAGTATTTGATGCAGTTCTTTGTTGTGTGCTCTGTGCTCTGCTCTTACCCTGTGTGTATAAAGCTGGCTCTAAAACGCTGCCCTGGTGATGGGCTCCCCTCCTGTGGAGCTGCTGCCTCTGCTGTGGGAGCAGAGCAAGGCAATGATGCTCCTTCCTCCTCCCAAGGGCTGTCTCTTTGGCTATAGGCATATGAGTGAATTGGGGACCCTGACCCAGGGGCTGCCTTCCCCCTGCAGTCACTGGGAGTTCTGCTGGGGTGGGGAGGATACTTTCTGAGGTCTGAGACTTTCCTTCCGCAGCTTTTATCTGGCCATGACTCCTACAATATTTAATCTTGATCAGAAACTGTAAGCCTTGTATTTATTTTATGGGTCAGTTGTTCATCCTTTTCCCTTGATGTTCTCACTGGCAGTGGATGGTGTGGAGGGGGAAGAAAAGAAAGCAGAAGGGAGGGGAAGAAAGCAAGCCCTGCTTGTTTCTGCCTGTCAACATTTGTCCAAATGACAGGCAGACAAATCAGGCTCTGAAGGCTAATAGCAGGCAGATAAATCTGGCAGAGAGTAAGCTGTTGCATGAAAGGGATGTTGGAAATTTCCACCCAGGCAGTGACTGGGAAGAATGGGAAGATTGTGATCCACAACTCAGGCCTCTCTGCATGACCTGGTTTCTCCTAGGGCAGGGTATGGATGATGCTGGAACCTGGGCACCCACATCCTTATTGGCGCAGGAGGGAGGCTGTGGGTGGTACACAGGGAGCATCCACAGTCCTGGTGCCTGACAGCAAGGCAAAATACCTGCTGTGCTCGTTGTCATCTTCACTATCTGGAAAGTCTTTGCTCAGAATTGAGATGAATAAAAGATTAGTGTTACAGGGGAGAGACAGCGCTGAAGGTAAAGGCGATCCACTGAATTGACTAGAGAAGCTGCAGAGACATAAATCAGGAGGAGATAAGTGCTGCCTGGGCATCCCAAATCTGTTTTAAGGGTCCCCTGCATAGCCTCTAGTCCTTGGGGTGCAGGAGTGTCCTCCAGAGGGTTCCCATCTTCTCCAAGGTACAAGAGAGAAGCAAGGCCCAGGAGCTGCTGCCAGCTTGGGGACTGGGAAGGAGCAGTGCTGTGTTATTTGGGGTCACAGAAGCACTTACCAGCTTGTAGACCGTGGTTGAGAGGCAATGAATATTTCATGTCTGAAGCACTATCTGAAGCGTGGCAGCTAAGATTCTTCTTATCCCCCACCCCTTGCTCTCTTTGTTTTTACCACCAAAGTCAGGAAAATCTGTCAAAACCATAATCAGGATCTATATAAATGGGCTAAACTGTGCAAAGAGCTGATCTGGCCAGAGTTAATCTGAGCCAAGTCACCAGGCACTTGCCATGGGTGCTCCCAATTGGGATTTCTCACAGGGATTTCAGGTGAAACACAAACCATCTCTGGAACTTGGGATGCAAATACTTTGGCACAGGTATGGCTTGGGAAGCTGATCTAGGAAGGACTACTGAGGTCCCCTATTTTGATAGAAATCCACTTGTAAATAAGCTTGCCCTGATGATGTGCCTTTATGAGCCTTGGGGAGCCGCTGGGTGATCTCATGTTTGACTCACAATGTAAATAGCCTGGCTGGGGTACTGTTGGACCTGTCTGGGAAGCCCTTGTTCGGGAGGAGAAACCTCTTGGTCCCCTATCAATTAATGTTGGGCTGCGGGAGGCTGGAGCTCACGGGTCGATGGGAAGATTGGCAGCTGGGAAATGGCACGGAAGGAAAACAGCTGAAGGGATCAGTGGGGGAAAGGGGAAGGGAAAGGAAAGTTGTGCCAGAGAGAGGGTGGAGTCGGGAATCCGAGCCCCTTTCCCTGCCTGGGAGCACCGTAACCCCCTGAGCTCTCCCCATGCTCTCCTATGGTTCCCCATGCACCCCGAGCAGGGGTACACTGCCTGCACATCGGTTCAGACTCCCTGTAAATGATAACGTAGCTTGTGCAGGTAGCTCAGTGCTGCTGCCTAAAGGCAGGAGAGCCAAAGGCAGCTGTGCTGTGCCATTTGCACTCTGCCTTCATTCCCATCCTCCCGGGCCATGTGAGCCAGCGCCGGAGCCCCCTCCTGTCCTGTGGCTCTGGCGCCAGCACAGGTAACTTGTTCCGCTTCGGTTTCCATCCTCTCTGCCGGACCCTGAGTTAGGATGAAGGCGTTTCCTCTGTGAAGTCAGCCCACAGGGAAGAGCAGGGGCTGGAGCACACGTTGCTCTCCGGGTCTAACAGCGGCTCCGCTCCTGCCGCCCAGCTCGGGGTCCCCTCCCGCATCCCCTCTCAGGCTCCGGGAAGCTCATCCGCTCCCTTCCGCCCAGGTTGGGGGCATTGAACCCTCCTGGCAGCGCTCCCCTTCCCCGTCTCTGTGCTTGACCCGCGGGCAGGCGGCTAGGGGAAGTGGGGGGTTCGGAACCGGTGTCCACAGGCTCCTGCGTTACTGGTTTGCATGGGGGTTGTTGGCGCTGGGCAGCTGTGGAGGCTCCGTCTGGTTGATCACCATCGCTCGCAGGGTCCTCGATGCTGCTGCATCCGCTCTGCTGGGCTCCCAACCAGGCTTTGAAGCCTTTTGCAGCCCACTCCTTCCAGTTTGAATCTGTCTTCACCTTCTGACCTTGCAAAGCCTCACCCATGCAGCATCCTCAGGCCGTGTGTTGCATGGAGGCTGTCAGTGTCCCTATGGGAAGGCTGAGCAGATCCTCAGGGGTGGCCACACATGTCCTGAGCTTTACTCTTAACCTCCTGCAGAGCACAACAGGCCGGCCCTGCACCCTGCCTTTGCTTTAAGAAGCACTGAGCTGGTGTAATGCTGGAATAACAGCCCAAGCATTGTCTGGAGACAAGTAGCCAAGATAGGGCAGAGAGACAACATTTTAAAACCTCATTTAAGAGAACACAATGAGAGGGCTCTTGGGTAGAAGGAGAATTAATTAATCTCATTCCCACGTAGATACTTTTAATTAAATGTAAGTGCGTGGTCCTTAAAAGGAACTGTCTATGGAAGAGAGCCGGTGCCCTTGTGCGAGGCTGACTGGTGGGGGGTGATGGGGGGAGTGTGATTTGTCTGTTTTTGAGTGTTTTCAAGTGCATCACAGCAGGAAAGGTCCGTTCTGTGTGCTGAGCTCTTCCTGCCTGCATCCTTCAATGCACAATGCAGGGAGCACAGGGATGGAGAGGAGCAAGAGCATCCTCTGTCCATGATGCCTGCTCAGGAGGAACACCTAGGCAGGGTGGCCAGGGACATGGGAAAAGGCAGTGCCTCAGTTTTCCCGTCTGTGCCATGAGGGTGGCACTGCCTTGCTGGTAACACTGTTGGTCACCTAAAGACTCTGCCCAAACCCCTCCCTGGTCACTTATGGTTCCGGTAATTGCTACCCCAGACACTGGAGGAAAGCAGAACTACAGGTTCATTTTATTTTACTTGCTGAAACTTAATTTCTTTCCTCATCCCACCTCCCCAGAGCTCCCAGCTTCTCCAGAGCAGTTGGATCCTTGGGGCAGCAATAGGAAGGAAAGCGAAGCTTTGCCTCCTGCTTATTACCGAGCTCCATGCAGAGGTTCGCGATGATTCCCTGGCTCCTGGAAGCCCAAACCACCAGCAGGTGATAGATAGGCGCAATTACATATTTATGAAGTGTTGGTTTTTGACAGGCACAGGGAATTCAGCCAAATATTACTCCTTTTTCCCCACCCCGTGCTTCAAATATGAAGCAGATAAACAAGGAAGGGGAGTTGTGGTAGCTCATCTGTGAGAGCGCATCTCCTCCAGCCTGCCCCGGGGAGCAGCTCTCACCAAACATTTGCTATGTTTTTCCCTCTTAGATTTAAGAGGAGGAAAACTGAAGATGGAAGAGCTTTGATGGGGCTCTGTGGGCTGTGTGCAGTATGGCTGCAGCAGTGTTCGCACATGGAGGAGGCAAAGCTACCCCAAAGCACCCCGATCTCCTGTGGCTCTCAGCCCCTGTCCTGCCATGAGCACAGCCAGACCCTCTGGGAGGGGAGGGAAAAGGTGTTTTCCTTGTAAGCTGGTCAAGGAGATTTGTTCTGTTCCTGGTTGGATGGCTCCATGTGTGCTGGGAGAGTTGATGCCAGTGTGCAGGGATGGTCTTCAACATGGGGTCTGGATGTGCTCCTGCCTCCCTGTTGCCTTCTTGCCTTCTCGGCATCTCACTCTGTCTTCCTCTCCCTTTGCTGGTTCCTTACCCCGTTAGCTTGCCCCCACTCGGCCATGAAGCCTATTTAACATCAGGGAGTGCTGTCAGCCGTGGAGAGATGACAGAATCGGGGCCGCTCAGGAGGCAGTGGCTGGATGTGCTGACTGCATTTTCACAGCTCAGACGGTGTTGTGCTGCAGCTGGGGCTGAAAGGGAAGCGAGCTGCGAGCAGAGGCGGAGAGAGTGAAATTCAATAAGAGAAGTGCGAGGTCTGTGGGTCTGGATGCTGCCAACACTTGTCTGTCCTGCTCTGCCGCAGAGCCAGGGCCCTTACCCTGGACCACGCTTTGCTGGAGTGGTTGTAGGGAGGGAGAAGGGATTTATCTTGGGCAGGGACCTCCTGGCTGCTTTGCCATACTGGTGTCTGCCAAACCTACTGCGTGTGAGCATCTCACAGAAGCTGATGCTGCTGTTTGCTTCCCAGGGGCCCCTCATGCCAAGAGGGCTGTACATTGTCACCCCATTGCAGCAGCATCTCGGGGACTCCAAAACCTCCTGTTTGAGGAGGGAGAGGCCTTTGCTGTGCTGAGCCATGTCTTGTTCCCCTCCCTCCCTGCCTGCAGAGGGTCACAGAGCTGGGTGAGAGCAATTCCACAGCTGGAAACCAGGTTATTGCTTCTCAGTGTCTGCTCCTTGTTTCCTGGGTTATCCCGAATTGGCCTGTTTTGTGGGTGGATGTTTTCCAAAGCTCTATGCCAGCTGTTTGGTGCCCACAGCTTTGGAGCCTGCCGGGCTCACCCTGTGCTGCTGTTATTTCCCACTTGGATGAGGAAGCCGCTATCAGGAGAACGGAGATTGGCAAATTCTGCATCTCCACAGAGTTAGCAAATACCTGCATGAGCTTCACGGCTCATCTGAGTGTCTGCCAGTAACATATGGCCCCAGTCAGAGCACAGGAGTCGAGTTTAGATACCGTGCTGATAGAAGTAGTGCAGAAACCTGAGCACAGCGGTGCCGGCTGCTGCAGTTGTGTTAAAGAACCTGGCTCAGCTATTATCACATTAACTCGGGAGCCCATCGGATGGTTCAGTGACTGGATTTCCTAACCAAGAACTGGTTATGGCTTACTCCATCCTTTCGGAGAACATGCCTGCTCTGAATTCAGGAGTGAAATGGGCTTCTTGCTACATTGAGCTGCTAGAATAAGTCTGTCCCACTGAAGAGGTGTGTTGGTGCCTGTGTTAGGACACATTTGCCTTTATCTGTGGCCGCCTGGTTGCCTGCACTGATGTACTCGGTGATTTGATAAACACTGAACCACCAGCATCACCATTTGTTCCTACAGATTTGTTGGGGTTTGGGGTTTTTGAATGGATAAGGTGAAAACATCAGGTGTTTCTGGACCCACAGAAGGGTTGGGAGATGTGGAACCCCCTGCCAGGCTGCCACTGGGAAAAAGCATCTGCTTGTTTTCTGTAGAACTAATGTGCAGCATTGCTAACAGGGGAAGTATTGCAATGTGCTCAGGATTAACACACCACTGAGAGCAGGGGTGCGCCGTGAGTCTTCGCTGTTGCTCATTCGGGTGCTGGGGTGTTGCTCTGTTGTTTTCTGTTCCATTTTAGGGGCTTGTAACAACTGCTGAGCTTAAGGAAAGCGTTTGGCTTTTCCCCCGGATGGGAAATAGCCTTGCTTTATTATCCTGTCATGTTCTGGTGAAAGGTGGGAATGTGGGAACATGGGTCTCTGCAGTCACCCCTTGGAGTGACAGGATGCTAATGAATTGAGAAATGGCTGCGGAGGGCGCTGCCCGCATCACATCTTCATTAGCATCCGCTGTGATGAGCAGTGCCACCACAAACGGGAAACAAAGGAACAATCAGTGCCCATCCACTGGAACGTGTTGCTGGTGCTTCTGCAGCAGCAGAGCAGAGACCCTGTGGAGAACCTCCAGTCGTGGGTTAGATCCTTCCAGGCTGCCTTTATTGGTGTTTATTAGCCAGGGGAGGCTCTCTGTCTATGGCTGGAATGGCCTTTTTCCTTGGGGCTGAGTGAGGGGGAATTGGTGACTGCTGTGCTGGAACAGAGTCGGTTTGGATGCCAATGCCTGAACTTGTTTAAAGTCAGGGAAGAAAGAGGGATGCTTTGGGATGCACATCAGTGCAGGCATCTAAACAATGACATGGGTGTTTGTTGCCTAAGGTGGCAGCTCGGAGCACTGGCTCGGATGCAGGTAACCGGGATGCAGGCTGTCCTGCTGCTGCATCCCAAAGCAGCCTCACTGCACTGGCTCCCTCTGCAAAATAAACCTGACAGGCTGTGGGAGAAGCCAGCTTGAGCTCCAGGCCCTGTCATCCCCAACACCTCCTGCTTACCCAACAGGCTTGACAGCTCAGCGGAGGGACCATGATGAGTCTCTTGCTTTCACAAGGAGCTTTTTATGAGACGCCTGAGTCAAAAGCTCTGCTTGTCATGCAGATGCCATACATGTAGTGAACCGTTGGAGAGGTGAGGGGAATGGAGTCATTTGTAATGTGCCAGCACCTGCTTCTTTGAAGCGCACTGAGCAGGGAAGCATCCCATTGCATGAAGGAGGCTGAAGTTGCATAAAACTGAGAAACTCATAGAGGTCAAAAGAATAAATGACTCTGATTTTTAGGGGTTTGTGGGTTGTTTATCTCCCCTGTTTCCACGTCAATCTAATCAGATGCGGTTTGCCACAATCACAGCTCATGCTAACCTTCACCTGGAGGGTATTAATATGCATGATGCTTGTTAAGTGTTTGTTTAATTTTTATTTATGGAAAGGAGAATGTGCTGAGTGTAGCTGAGCTGCATGTGCTGCAGCCGTGCTGGCACAGGAGGCTGGAGCAGTAAGCATGTCACTGTGTGGTGTTGGCCAAAGGATGCCTAATCCTGAGCCTTACTGCAGAGCGAGACCTCAAATGCAGTTACTGTTGTTTGGATAACCCAGAATTGGCTCAGAGCTTCCCTGCTCCATGAACATGCATCACTTGGACGGTCCTAAAGATCATTGCTTTAAAAAGGCAATAGGAATGCAGTCACCCTCCATGTGCAGGAGGTGAGCTGACGTGCAGAAGGGCTCCATGCCACAGCAGGTCTGGCACTTGGGGCACTAACCCCTGATTGCTGCATCAGCATCCTGCTTTCCCCAAGCCCAAAGCGGACACAGGAGGGGTCAGGGGGTTCACTTTGCCATGCTCAGCTGCAGAGCCAAAGGGAGCAGTGTGCCCAAGGGGAACTCGAGGCTTTCACCAACCGCTTCCAGGGAGAAGCAGGACCCAGACAAACCCTAACAGACCATCTCCATCAGCAGCGGAGTCTGCGCTCATCTCCCGGCAGGCTAAAGAGCTGGCACCGGGAGCAGGCTGTTAAATAGAACTGCTTGACCCCCAGCCCTGACTTACTGTCTAATGATGTGAACCTTGTGTGCCATCCTTCTCGTGTAGTGAAGATGTGCTCACAGCTCACATAAATGGTGATAACGTTGGATCCCTGGGAGAGAGCAGCTTCTGTGATGGGGGATTTGTCTGCAAATGGCTCCTGTTTTCCAAGCTGGCACTTGGGAAGGGGAAGAGAAGGAAAGGACAGTGTTGATTTGTAGTGCTGTGGTCCCTGTGGCTGTGTCTTGGGAAGGGGCTGTTGAGGTAACACAGGTCTGATGTATTACTGAGAGCTTCCCCCAGCACCTGCCAGGAGTGACCTTGTGCAGCCTGAGCACACGGTTAACCAGCTAACACTGGCTGAGCAAAGGCACATGGGGAGGCTTCTCTGATGTCTGATTCGAGGATGTGAATGAAGCCAGGGCTCAGTTTCAGTGGGGTATTCCTGGTCCTGTGCCCAGGAGCAGCGCTCATGGGGTTCAGGGTGCTTAGAGCCTGTCTGGGGGGTTCCTGGGAGATATCTCAATAACCAGTATGAGATGAAAAGAGCCTAAATAAGCACAGGGTGGAAAACCACACAGGAAACCAGATCCACTGATTAGTGGGTCTTTTATGGCTGAAAGGTTCCACTGCCCCGTTCCTTAAATCAAAGCAACATCTTCCCAAACCTGCCCCACAGTGCAGCCTGTGGCATGGGAAGGGATTAACCGGGGCCGTGATGGGCTTCTCCTCCACCTTTGCAACCAGTCTATAAATAATAATTTCCCATTGACCTCGGATCTGTGCGCTTTATTATGTGCGAGCCACGGGATCGACTGGTTCTGCAGCAGCCTGGCTGAGTTCCGGCAGTCAATCCTAATCTGGAAATTGATTTCAGAGTCAATATTTGCCCGGGTTTTTATTGTGATGTCTCCGGAGCAGCCGGTGGGTGGTGGCTCTGCCTGGCGCATCCTGCTTTTGCTGGGCTCCAGCACCTCGATCCTCGCACAATAGCGGCTGATGGGAATGCTGCTGATAGCAGCCAGCTCCCGAAACGAGCCCGTGGAGCTGTCTCCTGGAAACCCTTAACGCATTCATAATAGGAGTATTTATGTATCTGAATTAAAAAAGAAAGGAAAAAAGCCTTAACCCTGGGGAGGGGGGAGCTGGGGGGAGGCAGAAAGGTTGCGGTGATTAAAGCAAGCTCCGTTCATTTGAGCAATATTAAATACGACGGGCATAATGACGACTGTGAGATCTGATAGAATAGAGAGAAGGCTGGAAATAAAGGGCTTGTATTTTTCCCTGATGTAACATAATGGTCACATTTTTCTTTCACAATGGTTTTTCTGAGATAAAGAACAAATTATACTGATTTGATTGCTACTTAGAAATACTTAAAATTGCAAAAGACAGCAGGTGGGCATGGTTAGGAGGGGTGGTTATTTTAGCAGAACAGATGCAGGCATAAAGCAGCACAGAGCCAATCTTTTAAGCCTGAGACCCCCCAAAAATTCCTTTGGAGTCTTTCTGTGCATGCTGGGGGGTGTGAGGAGGAGTGGGGGGGGGATACAGGGGATGGAGGGGATGGTGCTGCCATCCATGCTTATGTGGAGTGGGATAAGCCATGGGAATGGTCCTTGCACCGTCCT
Source organism: Melopsittacus undulatus (assembly GCF_012275295.1). NCBI lineage: Eukaryota > Metazoa > Chordata > Aves > Psittaciformes > Psittaculidae > Melopsittacus > Melopsittacus undulatus. The sequence continues at coordinate 4,333,112 of NC_047541.1, forward strand.
GGTGGGAAATAAATCCCAGTGCAGACTAGGCATTAGGGATGTGTTGTTAGGATGCAGCTGGCAAGCCAAGGGAGTGACTTTACAGGGAGAGCTGAAAGGGGACGTGGCACAGCCCATGGTGCTGGGCAGGGAAGGACAAAGCTAAGGCACAGCCCTGCTTGAGTGTTCTCTGGAATAGAAGTAGTCCCTCACTTTTAATTATTGCCACCATTAGAAATAACTGGTTGACTCAGATTTACACAGTGCTAAGAAACATGCCTTGGAAATCACTTACTAAACCTTAGTTACTTAATAAACCCACTATATATAAAGCAAGTGCATCACTTGGTAAATCAATTAATTCACATGTAATTGCTGGAAATCACTGCCGGTGACCGGCCATCACTCCAGTTTGCTCCCACCATGGACACGCTTGTTTATAACCCCCAGGAAATGCTCTGGGTAGGGCTGAGGTGGGCAAGGCTGTGGCCGACGTGGGTGGTGTGGCTCTGCAGGTGTGCTGGGAGGGCTCCAGTCCCAATGGAGACCTATGGCAGCTTCCCCTGCTGCCTCAGGGGCTTTCGGTGGGCAACCAGGGCAGGAGGGACCTCCAGGGGCTGGGAATAGCGGTTGGTGCTTCCAGCCTGTGCCAAAGCCACTGGGGGGGTTGCTGCTCCCAAGCAGGGTGCCAAGCAATGGGAGGGTGCAGCAAAGCCAGGACCAGCAGCCGCTGCCAAGCCAGGACCAGCAGCCGCTGCCAGGCCAGGACTGCAAGCAGCTGGGTGCAGGGAGTGAAAGATGCTGAGTTTGTCCTTCCCAAGGGGTTCTCCCAGCACAGGACATGCCAGGAGTGGGGATTGCTGCCAGGCAGCTGGAGCTGAGGCTCCTGCTTACACTGCAAAAGCATCTGGGGGATTTGCATCAATAATCCAGATGTTTGGCAAAAACTGGCACAGCCTTACCAATGAACTGCAGCCTGTGCCACGGGGCTTTAACCAGGGCAGGGCTGGCAAAGAGCACTCCAGGGCTGCTGGGCATGGAGCCACCAGGTCAGAGTCCCCCTGCACCCTGCTGCTGGGGGCGCAGGGATGGCTCCAGGGTGCTGTGGGATTTGCTGTGTTGAGGATGCTTCCAGGCTGTGCAAACTAATGCTCTGCTTCTTTATGGTTCTTACTTTAAGGAAGGTTCAGACCCGAATGTCTGTTTTCAGCAGTTTCCAAACAAAACTCCCATCGTTCATTTTGATAGTCCCATGAAGGGTGTTAGGCAAAAAGCTGTGGTAGCAGCAGAGCTGCTAATTCCAAGGCTGTGATCCCGTAAAATCTCAAAGTGTCATTTAGTGATAAAGTGTATTTTATGTGTCGTTTCTAATGGTATTTTGGAAACACCTCTGATTCCTCTGGGATAGTAAATCAGATTCTTATCTCCTTGTTATTATGAACTCCTTGCCCGAGCCTGCCTTCCGCAGCCGTTACTGCAATGGAAAGAAATAAACCCACCTTGCCTCCGAGGGAGGGCTTTGCAGGCTCAGTGCTGACACCAGGGCTCATGGTAAGCCAGAGGAGATGTTTGATTAGCTAGCCTGGCCCCCTGTTATATATTACACACGCAATTCCATCGGGCATGCTGGGTTTGAGCTTCCTTTGGCTAAGGAAGGGGAATACCTCATAAACTAAGAGTTTTAGGTTAAAAACCCAAACCTTGCATCCTGGAATTCCCAAGCTGCTGCTGTGAGCCTGGGCAGCTGATACTTCCTGCTGCTGCTGTTTCCAGCCATATGCTGCAGTGGCTGGAACACTGTCCAGGAGAGGCTGCACCTCACTGAGGGCACCGGGGAGGGAGGCTGAGCAGGGAAAAGTGGGATCTGGCCCATTCAGACAGGGAGCAGCATCCCAATGGGAGGAGATGGGAGAGGGACCCTGGTCCCCATGGAGCAGGGGAGAGAGCGGGCTGAGATCAGCAGGATCAGGGGCTCTGTTCCAGCTGCAGCAGCAAACTCCTGGTGTGGGCAGAAGATGCCCAATTTTGTATGCATCTCCATCTTCTTCCCTTTTCTCTTTTTCCCAATCCTGCCCATCCAGATGCATCTGCTGGGGCCATATGGATTTGTCTGGCTTTAGTGTTTAATCCCGAATCTGTCAAGCTGTGTTAGATTTGATGGTGCCTAGAAGGTCGAGTGTTAAGCAAATCCATAGTGAGTACAGCCTTTGATTGGAATGAGGTGGAAGCCTGATTCAAAGGTAAAGGCTTTTCCGTAAACCAGGAAGGCCCCAGGGTAAGCAGGAGGAGGAGAGCTCGGAGCGATGCTGCAATGCTGCTCACACACTTTCCCTGGGATGGATGTCCCAGAGCTGGGCTCTGGGTGGTCATTAACACATCCCTCCTGATGGCTGAGGGGCATCGCAGCATCCATCCCTCCAGCCTGCCCCTGGTAAGGAGGGGAGACAAGGGGCCAGCCTGGAGCAGACCCAGTGCGTGGGGCTCCATTCCCAGGTGTTCCCTCCTCCATGCCTGTCTCCCATGGAGGGCTGCTCCATGTTTCAGTCTGGGCTGAGGCTGATGGCTCCTTGTTGAGGGCGATTTATCCTCTCCCTGTCAGAAAATCCTTTCCAATGAAGCAGGCGGGAGCTGTCGCTCCGGCTCCGGCTGCTTCCCAGGGGAAAGCTGCTGGGAAGAGTGCAAGGGTATCTGATTAAACATTCATGCAAAAGACATAAACACTCTGCAAAGAGATGCTTTAGCAATCAGAAGCTGGAGGAAGTGGGGAGCAGTGTGCAGCCTGGGTCACCAGCCGGATCTGCTGTGCATCCCGAGCCCCCCTGTGGCCATTGAGCCCATTTTGTGGGGTTGTTCTGTTTTGGAATCCCCTGTTTTCTGGATTTGCAGGATGCATTGCTCCTTATTTAAAAGGAGGAATGGGGTAGGAGGGCCAGGGGGGCTGGAGCCTCACCTTACTCCCCAATGGCTGCTAATGTTCACAGATGAGAGCAGAAATGAAGACGTCTCCTTTCCCATCTGCAGATAAACCAGGCCTTTTTGGTAAATTGAAGTAATTCATTGTGCATCTCCAGCCAAATACGTGTTTGTGCGTGGTTATTAATATGGTCTCTGGTTTTCATTTGTGTTTTTTCTGCAGCTAATTACCTGCCAGATACAGAGTTATGTGCTGTTTCATGTGCACGGAATAGCTGGTTGGGTAGCAAGCGAAAGGGAGGTGGTTTTCTGACCAGTCTGAATGGAGCCAGGTACACAGGTGATGCAGGCAAGGAAGAAGAAAGTTGCTGGATACTGGATAATTCCTAGTCAGTCACTGGGATGTCCCATATGGCTCCAGGCAAACACCAGCAAAACCCAGGCATAGTCCCAAAGTGTTCTGCAATGGAAATGCTTTGGGTGCTCAGGTACAGAGGGTGCACAGCTCTGGTTTCTCTTGGTAAAGTTGCTGCTCATGGACTCAGGAGTCTCCTTCATGTTTGTTTTCTGTGTCATGTTTTGGTTACGTGGGGCTGACAAGCGAGTGAATGGCTGTTGTGAGATGCAAGTGGGTGCGAGTGAGATGATTATGAGCATATTAGCAGAATGAATTATGTATGTGGTTATGAGAAATTATTGATCTTTTGGGTCCTGATCATGCAATTACTCATCAAATGACCTATTTCCCACACATTAACCCTTCGCAACCAGCTGCAAGGGGACCTTGTGGAGAAGTTGTGACAAGTGGAAGTAAATGGGGTCTATGGGCATCATGCTGATACCATGGTGGGAATCTGTGACTCCTGTCACACGCCAGTGCCTCGGGTGAATATTTAGCATCTCTAAGGTAACAAATCCTCCTGACACATGAAATCTCCAGGCCTGAATGCTGCTGGGCCTGGGGTTTGGTGTCCCAGCTGCCGGGATGGGGCTGGCGATGCAGGCACAGCACGAGCCCCAGCAGCCAGTGCACAGCACTATGCCAAGCTCACTTGGAGCCTGCGGATGGAAGTGGCTCTGCAGGCAGCCTCTGGGGACCCCGTGAGTGTTGTGTTGCTTTCAGCAGAATAATGCAATTCCTCATATTTTATTAACTGTAATAACCACCAGTCTCTAGCCGTTAATATATCCCCATCCACTTTTTATCCAGCTTTCCCATTATTTCAGCTCCTTGTGCGAGGCTGACAGAAACCATGTTTTTAGCATGGTGTGTTTGCTGGCACCTTGAGAGCCGGGCACTGGGATTCCCTGCAGCTGGTGTCCGGGATACAGCCCTGCACCATGCTGCCAGCCCAGAATGTCCCTCACACCCACCTCAGGTCACACTGGGAATCAGACTCCCGCAGGGATTTGCTCACCATAAGGTCTGTGTGACTGGTGCCAAGCTGTTGTGTTTGCTGGCTTTTGCTTTAATGGGTGATAAACCTGATTGACTCTCCAGCTTTAGACAACTCCACAGGATATTAGTTGGGGAGGGATTGATTTTCCCCCCTTCCCTCCACGTTTTTTAATGGAGCGGGCACCTGACGACTTGAAGTTACGAACTTTGAGTTAAATTATGAACCTCTTAGTTTCGCATTACGAGGAGTATCTGAAACCTGATTTGCTACATCAAACCACATTAGTTGTGTTATGTTATTTTCCAAAAACACATTTTGGAGAAATAACTTCAGTCTGTGTTGCATTTTATAGAGCAAAATAATTGAATGGCGGCTGTTTGTAATTTTAGCAATCTCTTAACCTTAATCATATTTAATGGCTTTTCTCTTCAGGCTAACAGGAGGGAAAAAAACATATTTCAGCTCCATTATGTACCAGCACTACAGTAATGCACTCCTGGCTCTGGCAGGCACTGTAAATTCCTGCTTTCTGAATTGTTGGTTCAGGATAATCATTCAGCAGGGAATTACTTTCTCATCTAGGAAATAAATGAGATGTTAAACTAGTTTTCTGCTTCCCGCGGTAGGAGCGTGGGCCTGCGGAAGGCATCAGTGTGCCCCTGGCCTGGAAGGGGAGAAGGAACAAGACCCAGGCAAAAGCCAAGCAAGCGGAAAGGGAGCCGTGCTCACCGGCCTCTGCCCGCAGCTCGCAACAGGGAGAACCAAAGTTGTTAGAGATGGAGCTGCTCTTTGCTGCTTAGAAACCAGCGCATCCTGAATGGATGTGTTGAAAAGCCAGGAAAGGACAAGGATGCTGAAGGCTGTGCCTGCTGGAGCATTGAGGGGTTTCATTCCTGGATTGTTTGTGCAGTTCCTGCACAGCCGACTGAGCCCAGAGCACTTCCATGGTGTCACTAATTAAAACTTCAGTGGCCTCAGTAATTGAAATGAGTCTCAGGGATGAGTGTTTGGAACTTCCCCATACAGGTGATTGCTGCCCGGTTGTTTTGGGGCACTTGCACTCCAAAGTGATGCCAGGAGCAGATGGGGCACATGTACATGGTGGAGCTCACAGGGCAGCTCCATTCTGCATGGATGATCCAGGGAAATGGCCTTGGAGGGATCTACAGGTACGGTTGGTTTCTGGTTTTTAGGTTGTGCGTGTGTGTCCAGGCTGGGGGGATCCCTTTGGGTGCCTCATAGCATTTGCAGTGAGATCCATAGGGAATGACTGGGGTTCCCAGCAGCGAGGGCATGGGAATATTCACAGCACAAACCAGCCAAAGTCCTGCTTCTCCTTCACTCTCTCTTTGGAGCCTGGCTAAGGATGGAAAAGGGACCAACAGAGTAGCTGGTGTGCGTGGGCCACGTCCCCTGCCCTCTGCCGCACTGTATTGCTCTTGTTCTGCTGCAAATGATGGTGCCTCCAGGAGGAATAAACAGCCGCTGTGTCTCAGCACATGTCAGGTGGTTAATTTTTCCCTGTTGGAGCTCTGTTCCTCTGGAACTCTCACATTGTACTCCTGGAAAATAGGTTAGTGTAATTACTGGTCCAGGCAGAGGCAAGGCACGATGGTGATTAACTCTGTGCGTGTGGGAGAGGTCACCTCTCCTCACCCCACACGAGTGACAGGGGGATATCCATGACAATATGCATGAGGTGGCAAACCTGCCAAGAGTGCAGGAAATGCCCCTGAATTTCTGGCTTCTCTCCACTGGAATATTAATGCTGGTTTAGCAGAGGCCTTTACCATCCATTGCTACAGATGGGGGCTTTTCTTTCCAAAGATGGCATTACAAAGTAGAACTCCTCCCCTGCCTCCTGGTCGCTGGCTCCTGGTGGCATCAGAGCAAGCTGCTAAGGAGGTCTGCGATATCTCATACACAGTAATGGCTCCTGAAATCAATTTGTACTACAGAGAAGTCAATGAACAGGTCTGGCACAACGCAGTGTCCCTTTAGACTCTGACAGGCACCTTGTGGACCGAGGCCAAGGTCAGGGTCCACCAGGATGAAGCCAGTGGAGCCACCCTGGTCCCACTGCAAACTCTTCCTTACAAAGGAAAGGTGGTGCAGTGCATACTGCAAACCAAGCCCTGGTTTGCTGAAAGGAGGTGATAGGAGAGCACTGGGAGGGGAGAGGAGAAGAAAGGAAAGGAGAGGAGAGGGTGCTCACCTGCTCCCTCCTCGCTGGGCTGGAACAAGGGGTTTCTTGCTTCCCGTCTGTGTGGCACCAGGTACAAGGGAGCCTCTGTTGGGACTGCTGGGGACAAGTGACACGTGATGGTCCTCGACAAAGGACCCAGCATCCCTTTGCGCTTGGCAGCCTCTGAGGCTTTACTGGAGGAAAACGATAATTGCCTTTTTATTCATTTCAATAGCATCATGAAACACTAAAATTGGGTTTGGTTGCTCACATGGGAGCACCATCCATCAGTAATGTGGTGCTGGAGAGGTTCTGCCACTGCGGAAGGCGTTATTAAAGAAACTAATCATTGAAAAAACTCATACAAATAACCTCGTTGTCTCGTGAGCCTAATGGCTTTATTTCCCTATTCTCCACCATAATGAGAGCAGTCGGGGCTGCTTGAACCTGCCTCTCCCAGAGCCTGATTGCTTTCAGTGTCCCTGCTAAAGACTTTATGGAGAGCCCATCGGTCTGGTTTGGGTAACTGGAGCTCCCTTGCGGGATGGCACATTTGTGTGTTAGTTAAAAGCATGCTCAGGAAGGTGGAATCCTCCCATCTTAATGGTGCTGTCATCTGCTGTGCTGGTGTGGGGCCAGGCCTTGGGTCCCCCTCGGTGCCCACCAAGCATGGTGCTGGTGACCCTCGGCAGCAGTGGCTGCCCTGAGGGGCTCAGCACGGTGAATGGTCCCTAAGGAAGACCGAGATGATGCGTTCCTGGCTGTGATGTACCTGCCCTGGCTTTGGAGGAGCCCTGGTTGATTCAATGCTTGCAGCCTGTTTTCCTCCCAAGCTGTTCCATCCCAATTATGGTGACAGGGAATGTGGTTTTATTTAATGGTGCCTTATGGCTGAACTGTGAGGCTCTGCTGCTGTTCCCAGACAGGCTCTTTCCTAGAACATAAGTCCTTTGAAGGTAAACAGCACAGAAAACCTGAAGAGGGCAAGGTGAAGGGATCAGGTAAACACGTCCAATTTTGGAATGGTGGAAGGATGTAAAGTGTCCAAAGGATGAGCCTCAGTGTTGCTCAACTTCCTGGTGTGCCACCAGAAACCAAAACCCACAGCCAGACCCAGCTACCCCAGTGACTTTATACCAGCAAAATACCCAAAGCAGCCAGAGGTGTGTTTTGGGGCAGAGCCCCACAGCCAGGAGTGGGTGATGCTGTTACCCAGCCTCACTCATGTGCAGCTGGGTGCTAACCCCCTATGGCTGCAAGAGAAGTTTTGAGGGCAAATCCAGACTCTTCTGGTGAGCAGAAATGGTACCAGCATGGGGAGAGGGCAGCCACTGGGCTGTGCTGCTCTGGTAACACTCCACATCCCTTTAGAAACCAGAGATACAGCCCTTAATTAAATGTAACCTGTGTTTTCTCTGTTAAATTAAATGAGACCTGAAATGTGTTGTGACCTTGACCCTTGGGCTGTGTTTAACCTCAAGCAGCACAAAAACACCCAATTTTTTTCAATCTAGGTGCTGAGTTTTCTCCTTCTTGGAGGCAAAATATTACCCATTTCTGCTTTGACGCAGTTGTGATTCAATTGGCCCTCTACCTGAACCGCCAGATGAAGCTAATGCGGAGGGATTGAAGCCAGGCATGGCTCCCAAACTGTTTTCTTTTAAGCAGCCCATTAGACATTAACCTGCAAGAGGATGTGTTTTAAGAGAGCCTTGTTCATCACCTCGGAAAAGTCAAATTACCATAATTTCTGGAAGAGAACAATGGGATGGGAACTGTTAGTCAGTGTTGATTGAACAGGTGAGTTTCAGTGGCATGATCTGCTTGAATATTCATACTAGATTGTTTTTGACATTTAAGAACTCAATTACCAGTTGACTAATCAGTCTTTTACAGCTCGTTGTTTTCGTGATAGGAGGTGAAGCTCTGGTAAGCCTCCGGGGAGGACTATTCAGGTAGATTTTGGGGTTTGGTTTTACTTTAAGGCAGGGTTTTGCTTTGTTCAGTGGATTAATTTAGCACTTGTGCTAGCAGGCTGGGTAGCTTTAATCCAGGCTTTCCAGCCCAATGGCATTGAGCTTCACAGCATCCTGCCAGTGGAAGCCCAGGGGCTGGACCAGCAGATGCTCCCATGGAAGGGGACCAGCCCCTGGTCCAGACAGGAGCTTCCATCCCTTTGGAAGGCTGCATGCTTTGCAGCCTCCCGGCTGTTCCTCAGCACTAGGTGACAGTAATGACAATGAAGACTGGGGAAACGGTGGCTAATGAGCTCCCTGCTGCTTTCTGCTCAGGAACCAGTCCCAGTGCTCGGACAGGAGCATTTCCCCTCTCTTTCTGGGCAAGGAAGGGGTAGTAGCATCAGCAGCGCGGCACCGTGTCCAAACTTGTCTCCACTCAGGTTTGAAGATGCAGATGTGCCACAGCCCATACTCCTGTGGGAGAAGCAGCAGGGGAGGAGAGGAAGGAAAGGCAGGATCTGGTATAACACGAGCTTTAAAAAGGTGTGAAAAACATTGAGAAAGCTCCATTGATTGCAAACATATTGCAAAGCAAGACAGGGATGGGAGCTGTCTAGGCATTACTAAGAATCCCCCAAACCTTGTCCTTTGTTTCCTTGCTTTCTGGAATATAATTTGAAATCTAGTCATAATCCTTGTGTAACTTCTTCCATTGAACAGCTCAGGGACCAGCTTTCCACTTGATAGCTTATTTTGACATATTTACTCATAGTTATGTCTGTCTCAGCAGCATCCACATAAAACCCTCAAACTTTAAATTAATACGTAGGGACTGACACTTTCTGCCTGCAGTTTTACAGTCTCTTAAACACAGTCTCCTCCCTTTGGCTTCTGGTTATATTTAGGCCTAAAAGTGTAACTACAGCAAAGCAGCAAGTGTGGGGTTTTGTGGGGTGAAAACAGGCATTATTCCACAGTGAGTGTTGTAAGGGAGCAAGCTCTGTCCATCCTGGGAAGGCTGGTTCTGCTGAAGGGAATTAGGCTTGGCCATCCCAAAGGAATCATCCATCGTGTCAGTGGTTCACTCCTTTTGCTGTTCCTCTGTGCTGCCTTTGGGATGCAAAGGGTGGGAGCAGGAGGCCTGGGACACAGCCCTGTGGGTTTTGTTTTAATCTAGGAAGGAAAGTGAGTGCATTCTTGCACCTCCTTGGAGCGTGACAGTTATTAATAACCCCATCAAGAGCAGCGCTCGTGCTCCCTGTGTGTAGGCAATGCCCAATGATGGCTGTGGAGTGGGAACGCTCCCCCAGCTTCCTGACTTAACAAGATGAACATTGGTTTTCTCCTTGTGTTCTTAAACGAGCTCTGCTCGGGGTGTGCAGGTCAGATCAATAGGAGCACACGTGCCTTCCATCACCGTGTGGAGAGGGGAAGGGACAGCAGCTCAAGGCTATTGTTGGTTTTGAACATAAGCACTTTCCTTTGCACTCTGGTTTATTGCACCCTTGAAGGATTTGGGGTTTCTTTGTTTTTAAGGACCCTTAGCCCTCTGACAAGCAGCCTGGGTGTTGAGGGGTGTGAGTGGGTGCTGTGCTCCCCACTGCTCCGATCGGGTGCTCCAGGCAGTGTGCCCATCAGTGTGCGGCTGGATCAGCCAACCCTGTGGGGCACCGTGGCATCTTGGTTTGAACTGGGCTCACTGGTTTGAACTGGGCTCACTCTTTGCTGCTTTGCTTTGGAGGAAAAGAGCATTTTGCCTTGTTTGGGAGGAGAAGACTGCGAATTGTGATGCTTTTTAAAGCTGCTGTTATATCTACATCCATGTGTATGTGCAGCCGCCTTTTTATCTCTCCCGAGAATAATGCTGTCTGGTTTTACACAACTTGAATAATTCATCAGTGTAAACGCTTTGTGCCCAGCGCCCCACAGCCCTCCTGGTAAACAGAAACAAGCCCACAAAGGTGTTAATGGATAATTACATTTCCCAGTCACTGGACCTGGGCAATAGGGAATCTGGGGGGGTCTGTGCAGCCACTGAGGTCTCTCCTCTGCCCCTCACCTGAGTGGGAAGCAGGCACAGGTAACCAGGAGGAGGGTGCTGTGGCTGGCCCCGCTCCACCCTGGGCCATGGGGTTTGTGTTTGGTTTCTCAGATAAGTCTCAAACCGTACTTGTGTGTTATTTCAAGTAAGTGCTACATTGCTTAGGCCCAGAAACCTTTCCTCTTTCCAGAGGATAAAATAGGCACGTTTTTCTCTGCAAATACATGTATTGTGCAGAAAGGAATCAAAATACCATTTAATCCTGAAGATTAAAACCTGTGTTGTCAGGGGATGCTTATGTGGAGCACTTGTTTTCTCTGCGCTTGTTTTCTCTTTCTTCTCTGATGGATACAGCTGTTTTCCTTGTCGCCAGCCAGACCCCTTCACACCAATCCCAGGGCTATTACTCCATCGTGTCGCCGCTCTGCAGAAAGAAGGTATTAAGCAAAATAGCATTCTCAGAAGCAGGAATTGCTATTGTTAGCAAAACAATACCTGCAAAATCGTTTCCTCCCGGCTGAAGCCTCATTCCTCCCAGCAGCCAGGCAGGAGGGACGATTCATTAACTGCTGTTTGTGCTGGTGGCTGCTGCTGACCCCACTGATGCCTCTGCTTTGGGCTGATGGCTTAGCTGGCAGGGGAAGGCACCTCCGTCCTGAGCTGCTCTCCTATATGGCCAAGGTGCCCCGATCCGTGTAGGATGTTGTTTTTCCCCCTGGTTTTGACACTTTAGAGGTAACTTTGCCACTGGCTTGAAGAGTTTCTCTGAAATGATCCCAGAGTTTGCACCCGCTCACAACCCTGAATTGTTCTGTGGGTAGGAACTGGGGGAGGAAAAAATATGGTTCTAATGGGGGGGGGGGATATGGGTTTGTTGGGGAATATTATTGCACCTGCAGAAGGAAGGGCCGCAGTGCCTTGCAGTCAATAAGCCCAGCTCCTGGGGTGGCAGAGTGCCAGGCATGAGGATTCACTGCTCGCTTCTTCAACAACAACAATTAGCTTCTTGAGCTAATGAGGGGTTTCATAAGCAACCATGAATAACAGTGCTCTGGGACTCCTGGCAAGCCCACTGCTTGGAATCACAGAGCCACGTGTTGTTAAGATCAAAGCTGAGACTCCTTGTGCAGCAGTTTCCTCCGGATCCATCCCTGGGCACACAGGATGCTCCGGCCACGGGTTGATGGAGCTGCGGGACTGACACCCACAGGCTTTGCACGTGATGGTCTGGGCAGTCTGGTTGTAGGCATCTCCAAGGAGTCCCTGCGGGAACAACGATCCAGTTCTGCAGAGGCTGCCGGAGCTATCGGAATACGATGGCCACATTAGGAGACACGGAGAGACCCTTTGACTCCATTGATGAGAAGGGGAGAGATATCAATTCTGTCTCTTTGAATTAATGAACTATAGTCTGAAACTCACAGCCTGGTTAAAAACATTATGGATTTCTCCTGCCTGCTGCTCTAAGAGGGTTTCTGTTCCCCCCACGTGCTATCTGCAGCCTGTGAGCATCGGGAGGAGCATCCCTTCCCGTTGGGAAGCAGCAGTGTGCCGGGCTGCCTTCAGGGCACAGCAGCCAGCCCGTCCCTGAGCCACAGACAGCTCCTAAAGATTCAGCTATCCCTTAACATCATAATTTGCCATTTGCTGTGTGTGGTTGAGCTCTAGGATGTCCTCATGGGCTTGGATTCCAGCAGGACTTGCTGCTTGCCTTGAAAGGCAGCAAGCAGAGATGCTCCTGAACCAAAGGGCTGCTCAAAGAAGTAGGACAGGGGGCCCAGCCTCTGGCTGAAGCGATCAGTGTTGCCCACAGTAACGTGGCCTTCACTGTGCAGCATCTCCCCAAGTGCGAGGCAGCATCAGCTCTGGTTTTAATTTTATTCATGGAGCCGCTATTACTCCATGTGGATCACACGGGAGGAATACTAATGGCTCTCTGGATTGTTTTAAGTGCAGATCTGAACCAGATAGCTGCTTTCATTTTGTCAGGAGCTGTTGCTTCACACAGAGATTTGTGGCTTTTTCCCTCTAATGGATCCTGCTCAGCTCCAGCGCCGGACCCCGAGGTGTGTGATAGGTGCCAGGGTAGAACAAACCTGCACAAAGCAGGGAAGGGGGACATGGGGAAACCTCCTCTGAAGACCAACAGTCATTAATGCTGATATCTAGTTACACAGGCAGAAAGGCTCTGATGGAAGAGGGTGGCCAAGGATGAGGTGCTTAACTGGGATCAGTGCACCCTGCCCATGCTGCAGGCTTGTTGCTGTGCTCCAGCCCCATGTGGCACCCATCTGAACCATTATCTGGGCAGGGCAGGACCCTCCTCTTGTGCTGCATGGCTCTGGGGGACCCCAGGCCAGCCGTTCTTGGTGCTCCTGTAGCACTAATAGCAATTAGCAGTGATAAATCACTTCTCACATAGACTTCCCCCTTAGTCTGCCTTCTCTGTTTCCTCTGAAGGTTGATCTATGCCCCTGTAATCGCTGGCTGCCCCAGCCAAGGATGCACCAGGGAACACCTCGACCTTGCCACGAGGCCCTGGGATGCAGGAGCTCCTCTGCTCCTTCAGTAATTGCCTGCACAGGAGGGTGCCCCCGGCTCTGCTCCAGCCTCACGCTGCATCCGAGGTGGGAATTATTCCATTTAGCAGAGAGGATTAATGTTTCCCAACAAAAGGTAATTTATTCAATTGTATGCAAAAGAGGTAGCAGTAACCGCGTGTACAAAGCTTGCTTTATTTTTGGCTATTGTATTGTAAGCTTAAACCCTGTGAAAACATTGGTAACTCCCTTGTGCACCTCTAGGGAGAACCTGACCAGTCCCAGCCTGAATCGTATCGCCTTAATTAAACACACTTGACTTTGACAGAGGTGGAACAGGCTCGAGTTCAGCAGCACCTCCTGCACAATGGTTTCTAGGAGTACTCACATGCAGGCTGTGAACTGACTGCAGAGCCAGAGGCATGAAGATAGCAAACAGACATTAAGTTGGTCCCTGCAATACAGGAACCCTTGTTTCAGGAGACCCATCTGCTCCCTGGGCTTTCACCTCTTGGCTGTGTTTGCCTTCACTTTGCCTTTAGGAAGCGGTAGTACTAATATGAGCAATCCCAAACATCCTTTCCTGCAGGACTTCTTCCTTCATGCTGTTCTGCTCTGGCTCTAAAATAGCCTCATGCCACAGGCACTGATCTCTCCTCCTGCATGTCCTAGTTCCAAGGTTATCTGCACCACTGGCTGTGTTATGGCCCTTGAACACACCTCGGCTGGGTCTCACATCTGTATCCATCACCTTCTTAGGACAGATGTGCATCCCCATTCCATACTCAGCCTGGCTTCAGCTCCAGATGTTCACCTGTGCTCTGTGGGATGTGTTTTCAGTTGGTACCTGCAGCCTGGGTCTAACAGAAAGTGATGCTGTGGTTGGCTCTGAAAGAGCACGTTTGTGTTTAGGGTTTTGTTGGTTCTTTTATTAAATCTAGACCACAGAGAAATGGTAAAAGACCACAGAGAAATGCTGTCCCTGGCCCTGTGCAGAGGCTCTGCAGGTCCTGACTCCTATTCCAGGCTTTTCCATGTCACACTGATGGCATCATGTGCCTCTCCAGCATCTCAGAAGGTATTTATAGCATTTTGAGATGTTTTGTGTGGCCTGAACTCCTAGAATAAGCAAGTCAGGCAGAGGATGGGGTTGCTGGGTAGGTACCAGCCACCTCCAGCGCTGTCCCAAGCCAGCTGCCTTTGTTTTACCCAGAGCATCTCCTATTTTCTCCTCTGCCTCCTCACTCCCTGTCTGGTTTTCTCTCTGGCATTCTGAAGCTCTCTGGGTCATCTGTGCTGAACATGCCTTGTTCTGCAGGTGACACTCACCCAGGTGGAAAGGAGCTGTTAGTTGTGAGAGCATTGCTAACCCAGACAGCAATTCCTCCTGAGCTGTCATGTCACCCGCACTGGACAGCAAGCACAGGGCAGGTCGATAATCCTAACTTGAGTAAGAGACACAAGATATTGCTCCTGCCAGAAAACAAGGGTGAAAAATGAGTCATTGCCTGCTGGTTTTGCCAAAGTCAGAACAGAGGTGAAAGGAGTTTGAGTCCTCTGCCCCCTTCTGCTCTCACCAAGAAGAGAATCACCCCTGGCTGATGGTGGCTGGGGGAGGCTGTGCAGAGCCAGGGCTGAGGCCACTGCTCTGCACATGGCTGCTCCAATGCTGCGGTGGAGAACATGGGGAAACAGCTCTGGGATGGAAATTACCCCTTGGTGGGAGAAGTTTTGCTCTGCTGTGCAGACTGCAGAGGAAAAGCTTAAACTGGGGAGGCTGGGAGCAGTTGTGCAGTTCTCTGGTACCCGTGGGCTCCTTGGGGAGCTGCCTGATGTCCCTCTCTCCGCTTCTCCATCCACAGGGCAATCCTGGCCTCCCTCCTGCCAGGACACTGCGGATGGTGGCCTGGTGCAGTGATTGGCACAGCCCGGATCCATCAGAGCTCCCATCAGGACACAGCCAGCAGCACCAAGGTGGCAGCATGGCCAGAGCTGCTGCCAGCTCCAGGTAAGCTCAGAGTCCTCATGGAGCTGTTCCTGGCATGTCAAAGCCCTTCCTCCTGCTGCCCAGCTCCCATCTGCCTCACTGAAGGGTTATATAGGAGTGAGTGTGTGTCTCTGCCTTCAAGTTGTTTCTGCAGCTCACCCCAGCCTGGAGGATGGGCTCTCTGTGGGGATGCTGCTTTTATTGCTGCTTTGCTGGCCGTGGCATCAAAGAGAATAGCAGATAAATTGTGGCTGGAGACAATGAGGGTAGCGCGCCTCTGGGATTTGTACCAGATCCAGGACTCTGCCATGCAGTCATTAACGATCTAGGCAAGCAATAGGCTGTGAAGGAGCAGGATCTGCAGATGCCAGACTGCTGTTTGGAATGGGCCAGTTTAAAGGAGATGGAGGAATTTTAAGGACATCTCCAGTGAACAAGCGCCTGGCGTGGGGGTGACATTTGGATTGCCCAATGCAAAGCAATGAACAGGGATTGCAATTACCTGAGCTATTTGCACACGTTTGTGTGTTCTGAGTTAACTCTGCCAGCTCAGGAAGCTAAAATACATCTGCGTTAGAGGAAACCCCTGCACCCATAATCCAAAAAGCCAAGGAATCCAGCACTCTGTATAGCATGGGGCAGGGAAACCCCAACCCTGGAAACAGGGTGTTTTAATGCAATGGCTTATTCTCACCCAGCAATGTGGGTTGAGATCAGACTGAGATACCTCAGAAAAGGTGCAGGAGAGCTAAAAATCACAGTGTTACTTTCCTGAGGAAGCTGTAATGACCTCATGCTCAGGAGGCTCCAGCTGAACCCTGATGTCTGAGGTACCCATTCCAGGCCATGCTGCATTGTGCTGCCACCGCAGCAGTGATGGCTGTAGCTGGGATGTGGGAAGGATGAGGTGGCTCACGAGCAGCCGTGCCCCCAGTTAAACCTCCAGCATGGGGTCTCTGACATGCCATGGGGATGAGTTACCAGCTGTGGCAAGATTCATGGCACTGCTGCTCCCTCGATAACTCATAACTCCAGAGCAACATTCAGCCTTGCAATTTATTCTGGTTGTAAAGCACAGGAAGGTAAATCACAGAGGGGATAATCATTCCTTTGCTTTCTTATAAATCAGGCCACATCTAAAAACTTGTCCTCTGCCTTCCCACATGGACCCTTTTATCCTGGGGGCGGCAGGAAAGGGAAGGGGTGAACTGTCCCATGTGCACAGATCTGATGGCAGCTTGAGGCAGGACAAACCCTCTTGGAATTGCTGAATTTCAGCCCATTGACCAGCAGTTCCTGGCATGCTCAGTGAGATTTGTGTTTTCCCTGCCTTGCAGTGATCCCATTTTGCAGTCCCTGATCCCTTATACCTCAGTTGCAGAGAGGGCCCTGCAGACACGGGGTCGTTGGCCCGAGGGACACTCAGCAAGCTGGCAGTAAAGTGATGCTTCCAAAAGAGCCTCGTGCTGAGGGGTTTGCAGCCAAGCTCAGCACAGATCAGCTCTGTGCTTGGAGCAGCAGAGTTGAAGCTGTCTGTGGTGAAATTCCAGTCTGGAAATGATTCCCTTTCTGGTGCAGGCAGGTCCCCCTGCCCCTGTCAGCATCTGTGTGGTGAAGATAATTGTTGGGACGTTGCTCGTGGGACAGGACAGGATTAGTGGGATGAAAAGCACTGTGCTGGATTAGCTTCCCTTGCTTCCAGCCTTGCCTTGCCTTCCACTGCCAAAAGCTGTTTTGAAAAGCGTGTCCTTAGCACTCGTACAGTGCTTGGCTGCTACTGGGAGTGATCTGGGAGCACAGGGACTGCCTGTGTCCTCCACCGGTGCACGGGACTGCTCATGCTCCTCTGTCATAGGAAAATAGCCTGTCTGTTCATTGGAGCCCTTTCCTGTGCCCATCTGTGCAGGTTATGGCCATTCACATACACCAGCATGCAGGTTGCTCTTTCCAGGTTTCCAACTGATCTTTCAAAACAGCTACTTGAATTCCCAATGCTGTGGGATCAGCAACAAAAGCATCCACATCTCTTATGGAATTGCTGTGGATTTACTACACAGAAGGCCTGAAGGGGGGTTTTTCAAAGGCTGGGCCATCCTTTAGGAAAGCCATCGCACGTACATCCCTGACTCTTCTGCACTGCACAGCATGGTGCCCTGGGTCTGGCCCCTCACGGGGGCATTCCCAAAGCTGGGAATGACCTCTTGCTTTGTAGCAGTGATGCCTGATCCTGCCCTGGTTGGAAACATCCCCGAGCACCACAGCTTCCTGCTGGTACTGGGAAGGTGCAGCAGAGGAGCAGGTCCCTGCTGCTGTGGTCCTCAGGCAGGAGGCAGGGATGAGCAGCAGTTCTCCGAGCCCAGCATCACTCTATTTTTTCCCTCTAACAACTGAACTGATTAGAGTGAAACTTTGACTTGATGAGCGATTATTGTCTCAATGCAGTGGCTGCTCACAGCCCTTTCATTTCCTTGGTTTGTTGTTAAAAACACATTGGCAGGCGTTTCATCCCCCATTTAATGCTCGGGCTCTCTGCTCCATATTCATTTCTCCCTCTCTTCTTCCCCCCCCTCATGCTTAAAAGAACCAAGTTATTGTTTTGTTTGTCTTTACACGTACAAAGCAGGGGTTGTGAGGTGGCTGCTGCCCTTGCTCCGTGTCACCGGAGGGAGAACGGGTGTGCTCTGTCACACAGGGACAGGGACAAAGCTGCAGCAAGCCCTAATTACAGAATAACATGCAAGAGCAGCTCCATATTTCCTTCTCCTGGGTTCCAGCTCAGTGCAGTCCTTTACTCTTCAAGCTCGGATGTGCTGGAGGCTTATTCAGCGTTATTGCTGTTAATTATTGGCATTGGAGCAGTTTCTGGGAGCCCTGGATGAGCTCAGAGCTGTTGCTGTTATAATCTATTGCTTTCCATTGTCCTCCCAGGTCAGGTCCTGCGGCTATTGCTCTTCCAGCAGAAAACATGAGGTGGCCCCAATCCATGGTATTCCCAGGCCTGGGATGAGGCAGGGGCTGGCCCAGCAAGGTAAAGGCAGAGCACAACGTTAAATACCTGTCCTGTGGCTGCTGCTGCTGTTCTTCCTCTGCTAAGAGCCCAGTCGGTTCTGACACTGGAGCACCCACCCCTGCAAACAGTGGGGCCAGGCTGGATCCCAGCTCCCCCTGGGAACACAGCTCATGTGCCGTAGGTTTCAACAACAGGGCCTTATTAAATAATAACTGACATTTACCTAGGTGCTGCTTGTCCTCAGAGCCCCCAGGACCTGGCAAACTTTAATTAATGGTTGTTTTAATAGTTAAATAACCTTTATAACTGCATTGCGTTTGTTCTGGGGCTGTCAGAGATAAAGCCGTAATGATCCGAGTCAAGTGATAAAATACAACACCTGGTTTAATGTCTGTGGGTTATTTAATGAACTGAGGAGCCTGGCAGAGGCATGAGGTATTTATTTCTTTGTCTTCTTGTAAGAGCCTACATTTTGTGGTGAAATACTGCTTGGCTGTTGTGCTTTGCCTCCTGCTTGTGGCTCGGTGTTTTCCAGCTGCGGGTTCATTCCTAAGGACCCCAGAGGGAATGGGGTGCTGGGAGCACTGCTCTATTGGCTATGTCTGGGGTCACAGTGGTGGCAGTGCTGTTGATTTATGCCTGGGCACGGTCTTTGCCATCTGTTTCCATACGGCTCTTGGCACAGGGCAAGTTCTCACATAGTGCCTGGTGCTGCCTCCAGATGTTTCTGCCCCTTGCCCCAGCTGCAACACCTGAGCCTCAGGTGCAGCTCCTGCCCTTAAACCTCCTCCTGTCCCTGGCTAACCCTGGCTCAGTATTACCTGCCCCCATCCAGCTCCCTGCTTGGGTTTCCTCATCTTTCTCAGCAGCCTCTTGAGAGCATCCTGACTAATGTTGCTTAGCGCAGCTCCCGCTCCATGCATCCCACAGCATCGTCTGCACCACAAAATTAGCTTGCTTGGGTTCTTGGCTCCCCCTGCAATGTTACCTATTAATTGCACAGAGAACATTTTCCAGAACCTTACTCGTGCCCCTGAGCTATGTTCGTGTTTATTTCCATAATTCTTTGATACAATATTTGTCTTTGCCTGAGACGGTTTGCCAAAAGGAAAGGGAGAAGGAGGAGAAGCATATGAGGGATTTGGATTGCCTCACATCTGCCTTTCTTTAAGCAGCCCATATGGGAAAACATATTCTTCCGCACAGAATTTGTTAAAGGTTTCCCGAAACGCGTTGCGTACACATTTAACACAGAACCTGGCAATATTGATACTTAAAATGGGCCCAAACAGATCCATTTGGAAGAGCTTTCGAAGGGTGGCAGCGCACATTGCAAACGGAATAGTCTCATTGGCTGGCTCAGCTTGGGGGCTGGTGGGAGGAGAGGAAGCTGCCCACTGTGCTAAGTATATAAACCATAATGTATGCAACAGGATGGGCATATTTCATCCATGATGCTCAGAAACGGTGACATTATCCGAGGTCCCCTTTCAGACAGAGTAGCTGAGTAAATGGGACTGGACAGGAGAAGATACTTCATCTCTTGCTTTGTGTTGGTGTAAATCACACAGGGCAGGTTGCAAACGCCTCGTGCTATCGGAGCATGGTTACTCACACGGGCAGTCCCATCGACTTCCTTGTGATAACTCCTGGAAGTTATGAATCGTGGAGGCTGATTCACAGCTCAGCCACAGAAAGAGTGCGGTCATGGGTGTCTGTGCTGCGATTTCAGTGGGGCTGTGGCTCCAGCTGTAGGTTTATTTTGTAGGAATGAGATTTAAACCCATCCCATGTGTGTTTCATTAATCACACCCCATTCACTGGTTTCAGACTTTTGTTTGGTCTGGTTTGTCTGAATCTGTATTAGATAAGCTTGAATTGGCAGCAGGGTGTTTGATGCTGCAGCCGATGTGATCTCCACTCGTAAAGGCAGGAGCAGCTCACAGCGTCCTGTGCACGCAGCCAGCCCTGCCTGCCCCGAGATCCTGTTATTGCATCTTGGCAATCTTCCGCTAGATACTTAAGT
Source organism: Melopsittacus undulatus (assembly GCF_012275295.1). NCBI lineage: Eukaryota > Metazoa > Chordata > Aves > Psittaciformes > Psittaculidae > Melopsittacus > Melopsittacus undulatus. The sequence continues at coordinate 4,353,151 of NC_047541.1, forward strand.
AAACAGAGATCAAGCTACTCACAACCTTAATTAGGCTACACATAAATAATAGATTACTGGATTGGCTGGGTGTGTGCATGGGAGAGTAACAATCACAACAACAGTCCCCACCGCAGTGTTTTCCTTGCAGCGCAGCCCTGCAGATCATCCCTCTCCCTTCCCACCCCACACTTCTCATTTGCTTCCTGGCCAAACCAAGGGTGTGAGCTGAGCTCTATAGGGTGGCAGAAGGATGGATCCCATGGAGAAGTGGCGGTGGCCAGTCCTGCAGCTGTGCCAGGAGGAGAGCTGCTGAAAGCACTGTGCATTGGGATGTGCATGGCTCCCTCACTGAAGGTCAGCCATGGTGATGGCCAGGACAAGCCTGGACAAAGGCAGGCTGCTTTGCTGCTGGCACCCATGGAGAGGCTGTAGGTCTCATTCAAAGATCTCCCACACCTTGCAAAGCAGCATCCCAAAAGCTCTGGAGCTCTTCAGCAAATGCAGGTTGTGGGGCTCAGTCTGCCAAGGCAGCAGTGACAGGATCATATCAACTCCTTTTGTGCAGTGCTGGCCATTGGAGAGGACACAGGCAGGGAGCCCAGGCTCCCAGAACGTTGACAGCAGCAGAAAGGATCATGTCCCTGGGCACGTTACTCACCAGCACCTTCTGCCGTGACATGATGGAGCACCTCAGCCCCGTCAGAAACAACTCCCGGCTGCGGCAGTTCATCCTGGAGCAGCAGCCCGTGTGGTCCCTATCTGTCAAGGCCTGTCCTGCCCTAGCGATGTGATGGCTGTGAGAAGTTGAGCTATTTACACAAGGTCACTTTATTAGTAGGGAAATGGCTCTTATGACAAACGAGCACTCTGAAGCCTGTCATGGGTGCTCCAGTCACGCTCAGCTCCCAGCCTGTGCAGAAAAATGGGCCTTGGGTAGGAACCACGGCAGCAAACAGTGTGTTTTCCAGCCCGCTCTTCTTCTTGGAGGGAGAAAGGGAAGGAGCAACCCATGAGCAGTGACCACTTCATTGTTTCCCACTTGCAGCACCACAGGGGAACGGGGATACATCACCAAAAGGCATACAACAGCGCAAGAAGATATTATCTCAGCCAATGTGCTGACACAGCACCATCTTGGTTTCTTAACTGGGGGTGATGTATGAATTATCTCAACCTAAAGGCTGAAGTATACATTATAGGCTGTATCTTTCTGTGGTTTATTTGGGCTGTAAAGCGATACCTTATTATTTCTCCCCCCCCCCCCAGGCATCCTTTAATGAATCTAGATTTGAAAGTGAAATATTTATTGTATTTCAGGAGCTTAACCATGGAAGGAGAGGAGGAGGGATATGCAAATCCTGCATTAAAAAAGAGCTCCTCTATATTAGCAGAAAAAGGTGCAAGCGCACATCTGCCAAGACACCCAACTGCTGTCCTTAAAAAGGGATTTGATGGGGATGGGGGGAGCAGGAGTGTCCCTGGGAACCTATCCCATTCTCACCCCTCTCAGCTGCCCTTTAGCATGTGAGCCCCAGCCCAGGCTGGCTTTTGGTGTAAGATGTAAAATGCTACCCCGGGTGCCCCAAGGCACTGCAGAGAAACACCAAGAACTGGGCATTAGAGATGTTGTCCTCAGGCTCCAGCCTGGGCAATGCAGTGCTTTGGAAGAACACAGCAGAACCTATTTCTCCTGCAAGTAAACTGCTCCTTGGCAAACAAGCAGATAAATCCACCCAGATAAATGGTGTCAAGAGTTGTCAGCAGCTCCCCCCTACCTGAGCCCTGAGTTTCCAAACCTCAGGTCTGCAGCTGCAGTTGTATCCCATGAGCCCTGGCTTCATCACAATGAGCACCATTGGTTTAAAAATAGGAATCTTGTGCCATCTTCCAGCAGCCCAAATGAAGCAAGCTATTAAAGGATTATGATTCTGTGACTTCAGCCCCATTGTAGTCTTGATATTTCATGGTGCATTGACACAGAGTACATAATATGCTGAGCAGCACTGTGGGCTTCAGCTGTTGCAAACAATATGGTGCAGAAATAATTGAACTAAGAAGAAATTGCAGCTCTTGGGGGAGGTGGCAGCTCTGCTTTGTAGGGTGAGGCTGCGGGCACCAGCTCAAATGCACGCTGTATAAAAGAGAAGGGATTAAAATGGCAGGGTTTGATGCTGAAAGGTTTGTGGTGGGTTCTCCTTTTGGTAGCAGTGCTACACCCATGGAGGCAGAGGGGGTTTGTCAGCATTAGATGAAGGGAAAGAGGCCACAATGAGGCTTCATCTATACAGGGAACTGTGTTCACTTCAGGCAAGCTGGTGGGAATCCCTGGTTATGCTTTGGAGCCTCAGATGTACCTTCCAGTTATGGCAGCTCTAACAAGTCGCTGTGGCCGTGATCCAGCGTGGCGGCAGCATCAGGCACGGCACATTGCACCTTTCATCCCCTCTCATTGTGGTTCTTTTAGCTTCAATGAGTTCCTCCTCATTAAAATCCCAAATGAAGCGAGTTTCCAACAAAACAGCTCTGTGCAGCCTTCTCGCTGCTTTGCCATGTCCTGTTCCAAGCCAGGCTGGCTATGTGTGTGTGGGAGATTCCTTGGATATCACACACCAGCAGGAAAACCCTCCTGCACCCTACCTGTGCAACAGGGAATGGACAGAGGTGTTGGGAGACACTGCAGAACAGGGGGGATCTTGCCTTGATCTCATCCCCTAAGGCAAGGAACAGGAGAGGAAGGGGCAGCGCTGCAGCAGGATTGAAATGTTGCTGCGCTGCTGGAATGCCGCATGGTGATATTTCATTCCAGGGGAGATTTTTCACTTGGATTTTGTTAAATGGTGGGTGTCAGCTGTGGGAAACTCGCTGCTTTGATTGCTGGTAAGCGGCTGTTGGAAGGGGGACTGTTTCCACAGTGGATTTTGAAGTGTCTCCAGGTCGGAACAAAGACACGTTTCACCTGCAGCAGTAAATGATGATGGAAGTCAACTCACCTGCTCCTCATTCAGCCAAAGGACTTTCCAGTCTTAACATATCCCTCTGCATGGCAATCTACAGCAATGTTTTGCAATTAAAAATCTAAGCTAAAGCACAGATCCTAGAGAAACCCGATGAAGCTGTTACTGAAACACAGCCGCCTGTGGCAGGAAACACAGCGACTGCTTCGTTAAAGGCCAAAACCCCTGGCACTATTGAAGAAGCAGCAGAGAACTGGGTATTCTCATGGTGGAGATGGTTAAAGCAATCCCAGAGGCTCAGGATGTATTTCAGCCTGCTGGAAGGGTACTGCATATTCAGGACTGGCATTAGTTTTCCCTAAAAAAGGACAGTGGGATCTCTATTGGAAGGAGTGGCATGTTTGCACCCCTTCCAGTAGCTGGAGCATCCTTTCAGTGCTGGCATAGAACAGATAACACTGAGGCTGCTTCTCCTGGGCCTGGATCTCTCTGCTGTTGTCTGGCAGTGGAAAGGAGCCTCTGCCACCTGCTAAAGGAGGTGCCTCTCCCCTGGCAGCCGCTGTGATGCTGCTCCCAGGAAATGATCTGTTTGCTGCTGTCAAGTAGAGAAACTCTGCTCTGTGACCCAACTGCTTGACGTGAGATGGGCTCTTAGGAGAGGGAAAACTGAAGAAATGACGTTTTCCCTTTGTTTGCTGGGCAATGGTACAGGGAAAGCAGGAGATGTCTCCAGATAACCACTCCGGATCTTCTCATGGTCACCCACAGTCCTTAACCTTTCTCTTTGCTGCAGCGAGCGCCCTTGGGGCTGTTTGCATTTCCATTTCAAGGCTTCCCCTCTGCAAGCAAACAGGGGAGGGGGAGATTATCATGCAGACACTTTATTCTTCCTGAATTCCTGTGTCTCCTGGCATCATAGAGGTGGAGGCAGGTCAGGGAATGGGAGCCCATGGGATCCTGGGATCTGGTGGTGTAGAAGCTTTTGTTGTACAAACCTGCTGGCTCCATTGGAGGTGACAAGTGAGATTGTTCCGCTTTACATCAGGTGACAATCTGGCTTAAAATACCTCTGAGGGTTTGGTCACATATGTGTTATCATTACAATGTTTGGGTGTTGGTTTGGGTTTTTCCCCCAAAGAACCTGTATTAACCTCCAACCACCACAGAGAAACTACAGCCAATGTTGGAGCTGCCAGGATGAGGGGTACGTGTCCCTCCATCTGAACCCACTGGTACCACTGTAAACATTACAGCATGCAATTGCTGCTAAAAAGGCAAAGGGCAGGCAGGCTGGGAACACATAGGGTCCTGGCTCAGATGTGTGACCAAAGGAATCCCCCCCTCTCTTGGTCCCTGCTCTGCTCTGGGAATGCTGTATTTATCTCAATGTCATTTTCTTTGAGATGTGAGCTGGAACAAATCCGGAGCAGCTGCTCCATCTCTAAGTGTCCTTTAGGGATCCCTTCAGCAGACACTTTGCAGGATATAATGATGACATCCTAACGAGCGCTAATGCACATGTTGTCATCTTTCTGTATTTACACTTCCCACAGGAGGTATCCTTCTGAGAAGGAAAAGTGAGGGATGGAAACTTCCATGCAGGAACTCTGGCATCGGAGCCGGGCTCAGCTGGGGAATCCACCTACCCAGAAAAAGCCATAAGGATCAAGCACAGGACATGTTCATGGCCTTTGTGGTGGATGCTTTTTAGCAACATCACTGTACGAACCCTGTAATGGCTTCAGTAAGCAACAGAGTTATGGGGGTGTGTGTCTGTACATAAATAACTGAGAAGCTACCAAACGAAGTGAGAGGCAAGTGTATGTATTTGCATGCTATGTCCTGATATCAGCAGTCATAACTGATAAGATCGTCACTTTGTCCTCTGCTGCCTGATCTTAGCGGGGGAAGATTGTATCAAACACACAGTATATCAACAGGGTTCTGTCTCCATCTCTCCCTGCACACAGGCTCCACCGCTGCTGCTGCGGTACCCGGATGGGGAGTGAGGATCCAGCCCCTGGGATAAGTGTAATGAACAGCTCTGCTTGTCGGTGGAGATTCCGCTGGCAAATTTCCGACCCAGATTAAAAAGTAAATTAGATTTCTTCTGGAGGGTTGTGTTCAAGGGGTTTGTCTGCTGACGTCCTCGTGCAAGGCTGCAGCTTTGCCAAGGGGGAGAGAGAACAAAAGGGGAGGATAAAGACTCGAGGTTGCAATTACTTGAGTGAACAGGGCTCCCTGGTGGAAGGCTCCTCATCAGGGAAGGCTCAGATTTGCTTAAAATACAAGGTGCAATACAACATTTATTTATAATCTGCCTCGAAAGCTGTTTCTAAAGCCAGGCAATTGCAGGAGATGAACTGTAAAATGGAACAAATGGAATCAGATCGGCTGTTAATACGGCAGAATGAAATCGTGACAAAAGTGGGTCTTTCAGCAGAGCAAATCTCTGCTCCGCACAAGGCGCAGGTGGAACAGCATGGGACCAAGCAGTGGCACGAGCTGGGAATGCCAGTGGGATGAGGGAGATGGGGATGCCAGAGTGTGGGAATCCCTGGGCATCATCAGGAAGGGGGCAGGGCCCAGGTGCTTGCAGGTGAGTAATGAGGTGAGGGATGAGGCTGCCCTATAGGCAGGTGAAGCTACTTATGTCCCAGCAGTGGGGAGGAGCTCAGCCCCTCAGAGCTGGGTGCAGAATGGGGCTGCTCCTCCAGAGTCTGCTCCAGGGACCCTGGGTAAGTGTCTTGGTCTTTTGTTTCTCCATTTATGCATCAGAAATGGCTTTGGTTTGGTTATTTGATGTATGCCGTTAGCCTGTGTGCTCTTAGGGCCCAGTACTGTCTGTTGTTGGCCTCGCTTAGAAGCTCAAGGAGTGACTGTGGTAGGAAGAAAGTAGGGAATAAGCTGGATGTGGAACTGAGCTGGCTTTGCCTATGTTGAGGAACCCTTGCTCCTATGGCATTGTGAGAGTTGGTCATGAGGTGTTACTTCAGTTTTTGGTGTCTCTGTGCTTGTGGAAGGCAAGGTCATTGCTGAGAAACACACCGGGACTAGAGCTGGGGCAGTGTCTTTACACTCAAACCTTGAGAAAGCCATTTGCCCTACAGAGACAGGCTTGTGGTTGCCCTTCGGTGTTAGGGGAACTCATCAGTCTGCTGGGTTTGGCACAGGACAGTGATGGTTGGAGACTGAGCAGCTGCTGCAGCTCATAAATACCAGGCAGGTGGCTACTTGGGTGTTTGTTTGGAGCTGTGTGCTTTGGCAGGATGGAAACTGTGCACACAAACAACCCCTCTGTGTTTATGAGCCGTGCCTCTGGGGAAGGTGCTTGCTGCTGCCTCCTGTGACCCGTGCTCCTCTGTGGCTCAGCTGCAGTGCAACCCTGCAATGAATAAAGGTGATTCCTCGTCCTGGTTCTCACACCACAACAGTGGGGTAGGGAGCAGGTACTGGTTCCAGGCTGTGCAGGAGCAATGTGGGTGTCTGTGGGTCTGGGCATGGCTATGCAGCTATGTAGCTGAGGGCTACACAGCAGTGGCAATTGGTTCTTGCTACAGATAACACCCCCCAATAGATGGAGTTGAGCACACAGAGCTCTTGCTGGTACCCGCAGTGGAGGACGTGTGGCCACCAGAGCTGGGCTGGCCTGGCTTTCCCCCCTCCTTCCCATGCCTGGACCCACTCCCAGCACCTTCCAAGCAGTGAAAAGGACAGGGCAATGAGGCACAAGCAGTCTCCTCCCCACTTTGGAATGCTGGAGCTCGTGTCCAGGCAGGAGCCCTGCAGCATCCTGGAAAGCTGAGCACCCCTTTGCCCCGCATCCCCTCCTCACAGCCCCCGTCTGATGGGGCTGAGCAGAGTCCGTGAGCTCCGGAGCCGCAGGAGAAGCTCGGGGCAGGGGGAGGCTCTGCTTTCTGAGGCGGTGCTGTTGAGATAAATACATGAGCACATAGATCATTCCTGCTTCCTTTTGCTAACCCCGCAAGTCAGTGACAAAGGAGCAGGGGACCTTTCATGGAGATAAATACAGTGCAAGGGGGTAATTAAAGTGACTGATTTCTCCGCAGCAGGAGCTTTCCAAGGCTCCGCTTCCCACCGTGTCCTTGTGCTGGAGCAGGGAGCCAGAGGGGCTGGTGTGGTTGGGAGCAGATGAGCCGGGGGCAGCATCTCCGAGGGGACCTCTCCTCGCCGGTCACCTCTCATCAGAGGCACTTAGCGAGCCCAGGAGGTCTGCGAGCAGCCATCTAAACCCACCCCTAATAACAATCTCATTTCCCTGCCAGGCTGCATCAGTGAGACCTTTCCCATCTCCTTTCTCCCCTTCTCTATCACAACTACGACCCTGGGAAAGGTCCTCGGCTCCAATTTGGCTTCTGGGGTTTGCCCTGAGCTGCTTTTGTGCTCTCCAGAACACGGAATAGGTGGAGCGGGTCCGGGCTGTGCGCTGGGGTGCAGCAAACAGCAGCTCCTCCTCTGCAAGAGCTGGGCACGGTGAGGAAGGGACCGCTCCGCTGTGTGCTCCCCAGTGCCTTCTGCCTCTTTGTCTCTGTACTGCCCAGTTATGGCCCTTCCATCACTTATCAAAAGAGAAAGGGTCTTGCCTTGTTTACGAACAATAAAGGGTTTATATGAGGTGTGTTAATCATTGCCCTGCACCTTTAGTCTAAAGCCTTATCCAGATCTGCAACTGGGGGCTCATTTAGGTTTCTTGTTTGTAGCAGTGATATCCTTTTAATATGCTCAATGAGAAGCAAATGAACCTGCCTTACACTTATGAGTGTTCAAGTCCATGTCGCTTCAGTGAGTGAAGGTCACTCTTGGCAGATGGGTGCCAAGAACACAGCCCCGCTGGCTGCCTGGGCTCAGCGCTGCTGCTGGCACCATGTGTGAGGATGGGCAGTTTGGGACCCACTGGGACCCGGGACAGCCCGAATGGGGCTCAGCTCCTGGGGCTCCAGTGTGCAGGTTCCCTTCTCTTGTCCCCCAGGTCCCCAGCCATCTCCCAGCCCCATTCATACACTGGGCTTCAATGAGGCTTTTCCTTTTTCCCAGCAGCAGACATGTCTCTTCTGATGCTGCTGCACATTCCTCTCTCTTTTCTTTGTTGCTCTTCCTAGGAGCTTGTGTCCTGGTGATCTATGAGTTGTTTGGAGAAGCAGCAAACACTACTTATGCATTATATACATGTCTTGTCTGTTCCACTTGATAATGCCATTCTTTAATATGCTCAGCAGTAGCTTTTTGGCTGGCTCTACCCCCTGCTCCCCCAAAGGCTGCCTGGCACGCACTGAGGCCCTTTTCTTCTTCAAATAATTTAGGGGATTTTATATCTAACTTTGTTTTCCAACATCCTTGTGCACGGAGAAGAAACCAAACAAAGCACAAATCCGCCTCGGTAGCCTGGAGCAGTCCTGTCCCTTCCCTTGCTAAGGTGTAGTGGCTCTGAGGCTTGCCTGGAGATGAAAGGAAGGAAGGGGATGACAGGTTAGCACATCTCAAAGTTAACATTGGGCTGTAGTGAGGCGGCAGCAGTGCCTTCCCCCAGTGTGACTGCCAAACACCCAGGGATGACACAGGCTCTCTCAGAAATGGAGAGCTATTTGAAGACAGGGGACAAAAGCTTTCTCGGCTCTCTTTTTCCAGCTGAGAGGATCTGGCATCACCAGTCCGTTTCATGAAAATCTATCTGACCTCTCGTATTGATAGTCTCAGCTCTCCAAAGCCACAGGAATCGTGGCCTCATCCCTGAACTCAGTTATTTTACCTGTTCTCTCTCCAGATACACTCAATAAAGCACTCGATGTACTGTACTCGGGGCTCTCGGGCTGAGCTCAGTGCATGATGACAGCATGTTCCTTCTGATTCCCATGCAAACATCTCCACTATTCCTTGCTTTCTGTTTGCTCAGCTCCTGAATTCCGCAGAGCAAGATGTGCATGTCTGTTCTCACATCGGTCTGGCACAGCGAATGCTGCAGGGGCTCTGCAGAACATGACATCCAGGCTGGGTCAGCTATCCCAGGAGTGGGATTTGGGAGGGGGTTTCCTTGATGCTGAGTGTATCCATGGTCTGAAGCTGTGAATAAATCCTGCATCCCTCCCCACACAGTGCCCTGTTCTCAGCTTGACGATGAGCAGGAGTCCATGATGGATAAGCTTTAAAAAGGAGTCCAGGGTCACAGCTTTGTCTATAAAAAGTAAATAATGTGAAGAGCAGAGACCCATCTCCCGGCTGGCGCACGCGATGAGCAGAGAACGTGCTCTGCCTTGTGATGATGAGCTCGTTCAGGGCCTTGGACCCGCCACAGGTGAGAGCTCTGTGGGATGAGTCTCCCCTCTGCTCTGCCCAGGGCAGAGAGGCAGTGTCAGTGTAGGGAACTAGTGATGGGGAGTGAGTTAGAGGCTGTAAAGGTGTTTCTGGCTTGCATGGTATTTCTTCCTTTTACATTTCCAGTTGACAAATGGCTCTGATAGGGCTCCATACAGAAAACTTCCCCATCTCTGAGCAGGCGTTGCTGCATGAATAAATGATGTGGGGAAGCCCTGCAAGCTTTGGCAAAGAGCAGCATGCTGCCCAAAGTGGGTATGCTCCTGCCGGTGGGATGCGGATGGGAGATGCTGCATGGCTGGAAGCCTGTGGCCGCGATGCCAGGCGTGCTGAGGCAGCATCCCAGTGCCTCGCTGGGAACAGCATCCCGGCCACCTGAGTCAGCAGCTGCAGAGCACAACTTGACCTTGCGTGGAGAGAGATGTCAAACAAATCTTGGTGCTGTCACACACGGTTTCACACACGCACGTGCAGCTCCCGCAAATCAATATCTTGCTTTGGCCTGGCCACTGGAGGGATGTGAGCCTGGTGGTGCTACACACACCTCCCACCTCACCTCCATCCTGACACAGAGTGGGGTTATGGAGAAGCTTCACTGCGCAGCACCACGAGGGTGATGAGCAGGTCATAGGAGCTCAGGCAGTAACATTGAGCAGCATAATTATGCCTTGAAATGTCCTTGGAGAGTCTGCAGGGGCTACAGGAAAACGAGGAGAGCAGAGAAAATGGCTCCTTACCCTAATGCTCTGCATTACCCAGAAATGGCTTTGAGGACATAAGGGGGGGACAGGGAAGTGAGGAAACGCCAGCACAGTCTCGTTCCCCATCGTGTGCCCCGCTCCGGGCGGGCACAGGGGCTCACTGGGGTCAGCTCCTTCAGCGGCTTCCCCGTGTTCAGTGCCTGATTCGACAAACTCCATGGCAACGCGGCCGCGCTCTGCTTCCCCGACCTCCCCGGCCCCGTGTTAACGGCTCCGGCCCCGCAGCGCTGCGGAGCTGCCTCCGCTCGCACTCACACAGCACGGAGGTGCTGCGGGACGAGCCGGGGATGTCGGGGTGAAAGCTGCTCTGGGATGGGCTCTGTGCTGGTCTGGGCTCTGTGCTGCTCTGGGATGGACTCTGTGCTGGTCTGGGATGGACTCTGTGCTGGTTTGGGATGGACTCTGTGCTGCTCTGGGATGGACTCTGTGCTGGTCTGGGATGGGCTCTGTGCTGGTTTGGGATGGACTCTGTGCTGGTCTGGGATGGGCTCTGTGCTGGTTTGGGATGGGCTCTGTGCTGATTTGGGGTGGCCTGCATGTGTGCTCCTTGGTATTTACACTGCTGCTGAGCCATACGTAAACAGTGAGGAACCCAGCCTAAATCCTCAACCACCGTCATTTGGGTTCAAACCCTCCCCAACTTGCTGTCTTGAGCTTTAGGCTGTATACAGGGAGTGAAAAAATTACTTAATATATGCCTTATACCATAAGCACATATTGTTGTGGCTCTGTGCAGTGGAAATGAGGCAAAATTGAGTGCCCTGTGAAGGCAAGTGCTGTTCTTGAGCTGAACTTGGCCCTTCCTTGTCCCATCTCAGCCCAGACAGTTCGATTGGTGATGTCGTTAAGTGGTGGGAAATGGGTTTGGAATGGGCAATGATGAGCTGCTTTGACACCAGCGGTCCCACCTGCTCCGGCTGCAACAGCTCCTTTATTGGGACCTGTCCAGGCTATTTTCAGCAAATGATGAAATTGGAATGGTGTCAAATGCACAAGGATAAAAGGGTTTGGGTTTTTTTTTCCTCTTGGGAACAGAAAGGTTAATTAAAAAGAAACAGAAAGAAAGTCTTTGTCCATTCCTGAATGGATTTGAGTACAGGAACCTGTAGTGTTTCCTCTAGGGAGAAGCTCGACCTGATCCCCACAGGGCAGCATCCCCAGCCTGTTCCTCAAACCTTCGGCCTCATGCAGCATCAGCTGCCTCCTTCCCCTGCTGCTTGGGGCAGGGAAGGGTTTTAATAGTTTTTTTTGTGCAAAGACATAATTATACTTCCCTGATTAATGCCAAAGCTGCGCCGAGCACTTGCCATCAATCTTAGAAACAAACATGTCTATTTATATTTTAATCATCCTTCTTCCATAGAAAGTTCAGGTTGATTTCAGCTTCTCCCATGTATTCATTGAGGGAGCGAGTCTCTGTGCCTCTCCTGGGGGTCTTGCAGGTGAGAGCACAGTGTCTGCTTGCACGGCAGTGGCTGCACCGTCACTCCTTGATGCCAGACCACTTCTGTAGGCTTGGAACAGGTCCCTATGGGGCAGCATTTGGTTTTGGTGTGTTTCCAATGGGAAGAGAAAATGTGCCTCCAAGGGATGCCACATTGCAGAGAGTCTGCTTTCCCTGGATAACTGCTCCAACAGGTAGAGGCTGCAATGGGCTGGGAGGCCAGTAAGAAGGCAGAGGCTGAAATGTGTAACCATTAATAACCAGTATTACCCTGAAGAAAGAAGGGAATCCAGTAGCCCCATCACTAGTTACTTTGAGTGTTTCCAATGAGCCCCAGTTCATCTCCCCACAGCTTTCTGTCCCTGCTCTTTCCCTCACCCCTTCCATGGGGAAGGTGCATCCTTCATCCCGGTGCCAGTACCCAGTGGCTTTTCCTCTCCCATGCCCCAGAGGACCATTTCCCTCCCCACACCAGTGCCCATGTGCTGTTCCAATGAAGCCTTTAAACTGAATGTTGTTGGTGGCATTTCACATGGGGGAAATTGCTCCAGTATTTACTGCTGTTAAATTAATTTCTCGGCGGAGGATTTTAGACTCTTGTAATTCATGAGGATATTTTGGGTCCTGTTTACTCTCTGGTGCTTAAAAAAATTGTCTCCAGCATTTGTTTGCCGAATATAAGGCTGTTATTACATTAGCTTGCTCTCGCAGGAGAGACAGGGGTTCATTAATGTTGATGTGGAGCTTATTGTATCTCTGAGCTCTCCGAGCAGCGGGTAATTTTTCATAACATATGTGTGGCAATATCCAGGCCCAGAAGGATGAGTGGGAAATGGTTGGAGCCACGTGCCTGTATGCACCCTGGAAGGCTGTGGCTCTGCGGAGCACCAAGGGGACACACTTTAAATCCTCTACTATGGGAGTAGAGGACTCTAGTATATAAGCAGACTATACTATAGAAGTAGAGAAGTGCTCCACTGTATATTCAAGTTCTCTGCTAGATATTTAAGTCCTCCAGTATATACATAGATATATATAGTGCAGAAACTCCTTCATGCCTGGGCATGGGACTGTGACCTCTTAAAAGGAGAAATCTCTCTTTTTCTCAAAGAACAGACAGCAAAACACTGGAAGAGACACAGCCTGAGGTGGGGTGGAGAGAGACAGGCATAAAAGGGCTTCATTTGAAATGTTATGGGTATCTTTTCCTTACTAATGCCTTCCCCTCCAAATGGCTGCATTTCTGCAGCGGAAATTGGCAGCAATCAGGCTCACAAGTGTTGGGAAGAGATTGACTCGGACAGATGAAAGAAAGCCATTTTCTCCTAAATGCCGGTGCCCGGAGCAAGAGAATCTGGTGTTCCCTGACTGTGCAGGCAGGCAGCTCCTTTCCTTATGGAGCAGAGCTGCCCGGGCAGGGGAGAACCCAGTGCTGTCCTCTGCTCACCATGGCCCTGCGGCGTTGTTTTGTCTGTCAAGAATGAAAAGCCCCAATTTGGTCCCTTCATGTGGGCCCGTGTTTAGTGCAGGGTTTTGATCAACAAAATGATGCTATTTGGGAGTTCTTCCCTTCTGCTTTGAAGTTGCAATGTGAGGAGGCGGGGAAGGGAGCACCAAAAGCCTGTGAAGATCCAGCCCACCGGACGTCTCACAGCAAAAACCCATAATTATGATCCCCCTGAGAAAAGAGCTTTTCTCTGAGCCCTATCAAAGCCGCATCCTCCAGATGAAAGCCTCGCTTTTTGGTTCCCCCCTTTTTGCACCTCGCTTGGTTTTAAGTTCCGTTGTTCCTAACTGAGTACAGTGGCTGCTGGTGAAGCTGTGGGGTCTGGAGAAGGCTGGGGCAGGCAGAGGGGAGAGCTTGGGGTGCAGTGCAGGACCCCATGCAGGATGATGGGTGTCCCTGAGCAGAGGGAGCACACTGGGGTGAAGCCAGGGCTGCAGCTCACCCGCACCTCACTGTCCATAGCCCTTCCCAACACACGCTCCCGGGTGATTCCCAGGTGCGCCTGGAAAATGAGGCCTGGAAGCTTCATTCTCTGTGAATCAATACTTATCTTCAATCTCTGCTGCTGTGGTGAAATGAACTGCGTGGTGGATGAGAGGAGAGTGGGGCGAGCAGCGTTCGGAGGGGCTCAGCTCATTGCTGCTCTGTTTGCTGGGAGGCTGAGCAGCACGGCCCGGGATTACTCCTTATGAAATCCATATGTGCTTTGAGTTTACACTTGCTGGAGGCTCCCGGATCCTCAACACCCCCTCTCCTTTTCTGCATGTGGTTTCCTTTGTTTAAACTGGTTTTAAGCAGAAGTGCTGGAGGGAGCTGCAGTGCTTGGACCAGCTCTTTGCATCTGGGGGTTGGGATATTGTGATGTACCACCAGGACAAGCAGTGCTGCAGGGATCCACATCCCAGCCTTGCACACACAGAGTGGTCTCCCTCCTCCTCTTCTTCCCCTCCCCAGACCCAAGAGGGAGACAGCAGTTGGAGAGGGATGGCAGTGCTGTATCCTGGCTGGCACATCTGGAGCTGACACCGCTCCTGCCTAGTTTGGTTGGTGATTTTCCTATCTGGAGAAGGAACACATCCATACGTCTGCTAGTGATGGGCAGTGCTGCCAACAAGGCAGGGGAGCAGAAACGTATGATTGTGCCTCCGGAAAATGGTGTTCTTAGAGAAAACAGTGCTTTGGCTGCTTTGTGTTTGCTTTAATACTGTGGGTGAACACTGGGGTTGATCTCCCTCCCTGTGCTCGGAAGAGAGCAGGAGGCTTTCAAGTGGCATTTCAATTAAGATTTTAAACTGGTGAGATGCAAGCAGATCAGAGCAGAGCCTGATCTCAGCAGCTCCCCTTCGCACCCTGTTTGGTACTGGGAAATGTCGCTGTTCGTACGCTGGCACTATCGCTGCTGCTCACACACTGCTGCTCACTGCACTGTGTGCACATCACCCATAAAGATGTGAAGGGAAAGCACTTGTTTCCCTCCACATGCAGCTCCCACCCTCCCAAAAGCAGCCTTGGCAAGGGGGGAATGGTGCAAGGAAAGAAACTGGGCCATGAAATTCATCATTTGGGTCTGGAGATAATTGCTTGGTAGTTAGAGGTAACTTTAGAGGGCGAGTTCTCGTCGAGTGATAACACATCTATAGTCTCTATTCTTTTTAACTTGTATGGGTTTGGGGGAAAATGCACCTTGTCCTGTGTGTCTGGTGCCTTGCACAAAGGGCTGTTCAGTACCCAGGGCCTCTTGGCAGTGTGAAAATACAAAGGATAACCAACAGTAGACATCCAGAGCTCCATCTGACGCCTTTCCAATCCCCTTCCCCATGCCTGTAAAGGCACAGCTGCACAGAAATGTCTCCCCCAGCAGAATCTATGGAGTTCAGGGAATGCAAGCTGCAGACCTGGAGGCCCGAGGTGCTTTTGTCTTTGGAGTTTTCCCTTGGTGGTGTTGCTTATCCCGTTGCTGTGTGCTCGCTGCTGGCATCTCCTGGGCTCTGCAGGCACAGAGGCGTCCCAAACACCTCCAAGCCACAGAACTGGTCTCCAGCTCTTTCTTTCATCTCTCCTTGGATGTGCTTTATTTAAGGAATGAAAGTTGCTTGTACCTGCTGTTTGCTTGGAGGGAATAACAATTTAAACCAAGCAGGCAGGCAAAAAGCTCCAGGGGCCTCATAGCTAATTAGTCTTACAGTGACAAACGGTGACCACCCATCGGTACAATATAATCGCCCTCCAGTAATGAATTAGCTGGTGCAGCAGGCTTTGTAGTGCCAGGCTTTGGTGTGGGGAGCCAGGGCCCTGCCTTCCCAAAGGGAACGGGAACATTTTCAGTGGGATATTTGCAGGTCCAACCCTTTCCTCCCAGACCTTGCTCCAGACCCTGCACCAGCTCCATTGCCCTTCTCTGGACCTGCTCCAGCCCCTCAATATCTCTCTTGTAGTGAGGAGCCCGGAACTGAGCTCAGGACTTGAGGTGATGCCTCACTGAGGATGATCACTGCCCTCATCCTGCTGGCCACAGCATTGCTGATAGCAGCCAGGGTGCTCTTGGCCACCTGGGCACACTGCAGCTCGTGTTCAGCTGGCAATCAACCGGTAATGGTCTCATCTGAATTTTATCTGCACCATATAATTTAATAGTTTCGCTGGAATGGGCTCTTCACACTGTCACAACATAGGGATGCTTGGGAAGGCTGCAGAGGTGGTTTAATTAGCAAAGCTACTAGGGAGGGCATCTTGCAGAATCTTCCTCCTATTCCTTCTCCTAATGCTCTGTAATTTATGTCAGCCAAGAAGCGCGTAAGCTTTGCCACACATAACAAACAGAGGGGCTTCAAAGCCAGCATCCAGCTTAGCTTCAAAGGACACAGGAAGGGAGGCCACGGTGGGCAGTTTATTAGATGTCATTTTCTGCACCGTCCCAGGGAAACAAATCAATAAGAGAGAGCGGAGCAGAGCAGAACCATGCCATGGTGCTGAGCTGGGCATCACCACTGAGCAGCCGGGATGCAGGCAGGAAGCAGGGGCAGGAGGGGACTCACCGTGCCAAGCAATGCCAGATTCCCAAGGGGAGGTCTGGAGGGATTCCCCAGAAGCAGCAGTGCTGTGAAGAGCTGTGCTCGTGTCCTCTGTGCAGCAAAACCCACTTGTGCATCCGCAAGGGAGTCCTGCGGCAGCTCTGCTTTCCGTCTGTCTTTCCGTCTTGCATCCGAGGAGCTCAATGCACCGTTCACCGTCTGGCTGAACGCCCAGGGGAGCCCATGGGAAGGTTTCCACTGGCTTCAATCTGGTTTGGATCAGATCCAGGGGCGGGAGCAGGATGAAGACATCCTCTCGCTCCCTGCACTGGCTGGGTGATGGCCATGCCTCCTGGCATCCCATCCTGCCCAAAGCCATCCTGGCTCCTTGGCTCATGGAAGTGCCACAGCCCTCAGAGAGAGCTAAAAGCTGCACAGTGGCTGTGCTACAGAAAACCTCAATGTCTGCCTCGCTGAGGATGGACCTGCTTTGGAGCAGGGGTTATCCACATGCAAGTGTTTCCAACAAAGCAGCCTGCGCCTCACATAAATCACAACAAGGAACAAGGTTTTCTTGCTGCACTGGTGGGCAAAACAAATTCAGATTAACTTTCCCTCTTCTTTACTTTCTTTCCCTGCATCTTAGAGAGAGGAACAGCACTGATTGCAGTCCTACCAAATTAGTGCTGCAGATCAGGCTTTAAGGGTCAATCATGATCAGCAGCAGAGCACTGGCCTCAGCCAGGAGCTCAAGGTGCTTTGTTTCTGCTGATGCTTTCCTGCAGGGCACATTCCAGACGTGGGCAGCAATGGGAAGAGATGTGAAGGCTCCTGGTGAGGCCTCAGGGCCTGGCACATTGAGTTGGAAAAGAGCAGGGGTAGGAGAGCAGGGAGGAAGGCAGGGATGAGGAACCAGGCACTGGGAGTGCCTGGCTGAGGGTGGTGGAGTCTTGTGCAGGATGGTCCTGGGTGATGAGCAGTGAAGAGCAGGGATTCCAGAGGTCCCTGTGAGCAGCTCTGCTTCATCCAGCAAACATGGGCAGGTTTCAGAGCCCTACCCAGAGCAGACAGGCAAACATTTGGTGTTCAGAGGGAAACGTGTTGGGAAAACAGGAGAACAGGCGGATGTGGGGCTGGGCTCTCGGGCCAGCTTGAGTGAACACAGGCCAATTAGGTTTTGGACTGAACTCGTGCCAGATTCACTGGGTTCCAGTGGATTTTTTTTACCAGGGACTTGTGAGAATGGAATATGTGCATTGAAAGGGAGAAAAATATTCCCACAAACTATTGAGGATTTACCCCCCATGGCTCTGTTTTCATGCCCATTGCTCCTTCCGTGAGCTGGTTCACATGAAAGGCTCCTTGGAGCCGCTCCTCCGGCCTCGTCCTCTGTTTGCCCCTTGGGAAGTATTCCAGAAGGATGCCAAGCTGAAGCCTCTGTGCTCCATGCAGTCTGGCTCCTCTCACGTGAAGGAGATTTACAGAGGTTGTATTCTTAAGGAAGATGATTCCATTGCCTGCGTTAACAGAAGTGAGTCACTTTTGATGGAGGATGTCATTTGATGAGTCCCAGCTGTCAGTCAGACTGGAGCATAGAGCCCTCGTGACCTGCCACCCTGTGCCAACGCCACCCTTGTTTATGGGCAGCTGTCACCCTCGTAGCTTTGATCCCTGATCAAGGAAAAAGCCAAGGAAAACCTGCAGGTTCTGAAGGGCATATCTTAAAGATTGCAGAGAGATGTCTAGTTATGTAGATATAAAATATGAATTTTAATGCGAGGCATTAACATGAGCTCTTTTAGGAATAACTACAGGACTTCATGATGAACGTATTAGAGCACTGCTTCAGCACAGGTGCCTGCCAGTCTTCATAAATCAGCTCCAACAAGTTAATTCTTCATAAAGGAGGATGGATTTGAATCTCGGGGACGGATGAATAGGTACATAATAAAAGAAGCGGCATAACTTAGAGGCAGGTGGGAAGAGCAGGACATCATCAGATGACAAAGGGGTGAGGAAGACATTTAGGAGACACCCTGTGAACCCCAGCCAAGAAGTGTAGATGGCAAGGACAGTGCTGACCTGTTGCTTGTATTGTGGTAGTTTCCAGAGGTGCCTGGGTTGACTCGGTGCCCTTAGAAGTGCAGGGATGCTCCTCATCCCATGCACAGCAGCAGACTGATCAGAAGTGTGGGGTTGCCTTGGGGAGCGGGGTGGGCTGATGCTGCCTTGCGTGCCCTCATCTGTTAATGTCCATCATGGCTGCGTGGGGATGCTTCTCCCCCCAAAGCCTGTTTAGAAGGCAGCTGAGATGCTTCCCCTTGAACAGAGCTCGCTGCCAAGCCAGGCTGCTTTCTATTTGTTGTTGATTTTATTGATGTTATTGACTTTTTCATGGGGCACTTTGGGGACGTTTGCATGATAGCATGTGCAGGCGCTACAAATTGCTTGATGTTACACAGTGTTTAACTCACGCTCTGCACCGGTGAGAGACACACATTTTTATTAAGAGCCAGTTGTATTCATTGCTTTTGGTTTTATGATAAAATATACAACGCAGCCATCACCACTGCCATCCCACTGTGGCCACCGGAGGAGGCAAAGTAATGGCGTGTCACATCAGCACTTCCCAGGCAGTAACAGAGGTATATAGTGCATGGACTCATTGCAAAGAGCATCCCAGTGGATAGGTGATGTAAGGGGGCTATCAGCACATCCCACATGGGACACGGCAGGTGTGTGTCCTCTGGCCCCCAGAAATACAGTGTATTGCATATGGAGGGGGGTAAGATGCAGATGACTGTGGCTGCAGCCTCTCCAAGGCACTGCCTCATGTCCTTGCTGCTCTGCCCTCCGCAGCTCTGCCGTTCGCTTCTCCGCGCAGCTGGTAGCATCGTGCCGAGGGGGTTGACAAGAGGTTTTATAGATTGAGCTCTGGAAATGTGATGTTAACACAGCAGCATGCACAAACACCATAAATATTTCAATAGGTGGGTGAGGACAGGGAGAACAGGCCTTTGTTTTTTCTCCCTCCCGGTAAAGGAAACAGGACGCTTGTTTTCTATTCCAAGACTCGCCGCCTGCCTGAGACAGTAATATTTTAAAGTTGATTGGATCTTAACACTGTAAGAGGTCCCTGGTGGCCTGACTTTAGCTGGCATTATCAGCTCAGCCATTGTCTTATGAAGCAATCTCCTCTTGAACCATCCTGTGCTCCCTCATCCTTTAAAGACGCGCAGCTCGGAAACGGCTCGGTTCTCTCTGGCTAAGGCTGCGGATGGGGATGGTGAGGAATGAAGATGAATATCACCGTGCCTGTGACCTTGGCAGCAGCCAGCCTTGTCCTTGGGACTCGGAGCACTTCCCAAGGTCTCTGTTTGCTTTGCTTTATTCACCAGGGACGGGTTGACAGTCCCATCCTTCAGGGTGGAAAACACTCTGAAGGGGGAGAGCTGGAGGGGGGTGATGGAGCAGATGAGGTCCCAAAGCTCATGTGGGGCCGGCTGGACCGTGCTGTTGCAAGCACAGGGCATCGAGGGGATGCTGGCAGCCTGCTGATGGGGTGTGCTGTTACTCTTGCACAGCTGTCTGTCATAGAGAAGGACCAGCGTCGAGGTGTATCCCCCTTAAATATGGGACACTGCATGTGCCGCTGCTCTTGCTGTTGTGATGGGGTTAAACCTGGTCCTGCTGTTGAGAGGAGAAAGGAGAAGGTCCTGGAGGTGGGTGAGATGTGAGCCCTGGTGCTTCAGACAAGAAAGACCTTTTCAGGCTTTGTGAGGCTGATCTTGGCATGTCCCCACCTGCAGTTACGTGGGGTTCACACGGTCAAATGGTAATGGCAGTTTCCAGAAAGTGGGAATTGACAGCTCTGGAAAACCGTGGACTCAACCCAGTCTCTGTGTTGAAAACTGACTGGAAAAAGAAACTGGGTGAGATGTGCTGAGAGGGTTGGCTAAGGGAGCACTTGTCTTCAGCCTGGTTATAGGGGGAGATGGGGGTTCTGGCAGCATGTGGCTCTCGAGCAGAGCAGGGAGAGGCAGAACCATACCTTGTGGGAAGAGTTTACCTAGGGATGGCTTCTTGGAGTCCTTAAATCAGTGCCAGGTATCCATGAACATGACTTCTGAAGGCTGCTTCCCCTTTGCTGCATTAACTCTGCTCCCAATCCGCTGTTTTGTTTCCTTCTGGTTTTAATATAAAGCCGTACTGGTCGGTTGGCCTTTGTGGTGAATCTTCCCTTTGGTTTGCATCCGAGCCCTGTGGAACCGGGACTGTGTGTCTGCAGTTTCCATTATCGGCTTTAAACAGTCCTTCCAAAGTGCCCTCTCGTACAAAATGAGACCCGTGCTTCTGAGCCTGTGGTAGCTAGGAGACTGGCAGCACCACTGCTCTGCCTGATTATCCAAAGCAGTTGTCATGTTATTCTCATCGCTAATGGTATATAATTATGTATTAAGGCTCTCCCCAGGTAGAGCATCTCAGGGCAATTACAGCACACAGCAGAGGACACAACGAAGAGCCCAGGCCAGGCAACTTTGTTCCTCTGGAAAGGGAAATAATTGTTCCAACACATATTGTTTGCATTTTGGCTGCCTGACATTAAAGGGGATCCATTAGAGAGAGATGATCTTCTAGAAAGACCTCGGCTGAGCTCATCTGAGAGCTGAGCTGCTGTAGGCTTGGGTTGGCTGCAGGAACCTTCTACCTGGGTGTGTATCTGTGTGTTTAAGTGGATTCCCATAGGATGCTGTTGATGGGATGCTCCTTGGGTGAGCCAGGAGCAGCGGAGTTCACACATCACTGAAGGAGGGCTGGTGATGGCTGGGCACACACGGAGGAAGCAGGGGAGAAGGTGGGAATGATGATGCCTGACACATGGGAATTGGAGCAGTGGGATGCTCACCTTCTCCATGGCACGGGGCAGGGCTCGTGCAGGCACTTCCACAGCACAGGGATGCAACCAGGGCTCCTCTTTCCTACTCCAAATGAGGAGCAAGACAATCTCCATTCCTGCAGGATCTTCTCATTCCACTTTGAAGCTAAGGGGACTGTACCTGGAAGGATAATACGTACCTTTAGTACCTCCCTTTGACCAGAGCAGCTGTGCCGCCTTACAATAGCCATCCAAGGGAAACCCGTGAGCTCCCAGTGGTGTTTCTGTCCTGCTCCCTAAACAGAGCCGCTCTTCCTCCCGCTCCCTCCACTCGCAGCTCTGCAGCTCTGTCTTCGGGAGACACCACCAGACCAAACGCAGCAACAGCATCCATGTGTCAGGAGCCTGCCTGGGGCTGCTTTGGGGCTGTGCTGGGCTCAGGGATGTGTCCTGGGGCTGTGTCCGTAGGCAGAGGTTTGAGCATCAAAACTCGTGTGGGGGAAACAGGAGGGTGTTTGTGGGTGCGCTCTGTAGCCTGACCTTGCAGCCTGTGCACCTCCAGGGTGAAGGAGGCAGGGGTAGGGAGAGGCAATCCCACAGCGATCCCAGCTTCCCAGCAGACAATGGCAGCAGCAGGTTGTGATGTGCCACAAGCCAAAGGAAGCTCCCATCTGGTTCACATGGCACGGATTGCACTGGCAAACCAAAGCCTTCATCTCCTGGTTCTCTGCCCTCCCCGCGCTGCAAGGGGGGCAGTTCTGGTATCCCAGCACAGGCTTTGGCAGCGCTGGGGACCAAAAGCCTTGTTCTGCACCATTATCAGGAGGAGTTTTGTTCCGACTGAAGGGAACAATGTGAACGGGAGCCACAGAGCGCTGGCTGGCAATGAAAGTTCCTCTGAAGTGACAGAGATTTGCCTCAAAGGGGCCGGTGAAGAGGTTCTGCTTTAATTCTGGGGAGGAAAGTGCCGCATTACCTAATTAATACATGCAAACAAATGTATATACATACACACATCCCTTAAGGCCACAGAGCATGGGAGCAGTGCAGACAAACAGCAGCATCCTGGTGATGCTGCGGCCCAGGCAGTTCACAGACTTCCTCACTGAAGTCGTATTGCTGCTAAAGGGAAAGGAAATGCAGTTTTATTTTTAGCTGGGCTATCCAGAGGCAAGGAGGAAGGGATGTGCAGCAGTGGAAGAAGTAGATGAGGACCCTGGAGATCTCAGCTCCGTTCCTGGCTCCTCTGCAAACTCCCCATGCGACCTTAAGCAGGTCACTTCATCTCTCTGCGCTTCATTTCCCTTCTGCAAAGTTTGGAGAGCGTGATCCTCCCTCCGGTCGTGTCTGCCTGGGTCGGGAGCACACGTTATTGCACTTGATTTGCTTTGATTCCGGTGCAGTGCACGGAGCTGGCGCAGTGCGGAGAGGAGCTGTGGCCAGGGGAGTTGCAGGGAGACATCAGTTGTGCCTTCATGCAGGCTGTGCTTTCATTACATTAGAGTTGTGCAGGGGAAAGGCTTTGTTTTTCACTCAGTAAGACCTTGCATTGGGTTAGAGCTGGGTACAGTGACTGCTTCCTGCAGCCTGATCTGCACTGGCAATCATTTCTGTGGTTCCCTCTCCTTTACCTATCCCTCTGCAAACATTGGCTTTAGAGGAAGAGGGAGGCTCAGCCCTGGTGAATCCTGCCTCGTGTGCAGTGTCATCAGAAGTCCTTGGGAAACTCTTATCCCATGATGTGCTGTGGGTGGCCCCAGGGAGTGACCGTGGGCTGGGAGCAGCACTGCTTGGGAGGCACAGGCACCCTGGGCTGCACTGTGCATGGGGAGCTGCTCACAAACAGGGATTCGTGTCCCAGCCCAGGCACAGCTTTGGGGTCTCTGAGGAGAGCATCTGCAATGGGCAGGCGCCTCCTATTATAAGTGCTGAAGGTTTTGCACATGGATCGTTCATTTGCTGTGTGGCCCTTTGGAGTCATCACAATAATTTCTCTGTTGGGCTCTATCCCACTCTTAACTGCATCCGGCTGCTTGTGCCTATTCCCTTTTCCCTGATAGTGCTGGGGAGGGTCTGTCCAACCGTCACCTCTCCCTCCCCACCTCCCTTGGCACTTGACTGACAGTCGGCATCCCGCACACAGCACTGAGCTCTGTCAGCACAACACCTAAAGCATCAGTTCAGCACCCAGCAGTTCCCAGCCACTTGGCTCCCATCCATTACTGAGGGGCAGGAAGAGGCAGCTCTGCCTATGGAAGCGCCGGTTCCCTTATGCCCGAAGGAGGCTCCATCCTCCTCAGGAGGTTCTTCCTCGCCATAACCCATGTTTTTCCCTCTGTTCCCCTTTCCCTCTGCCCATGCTGGCTGTTCCATGGGCAGGATTGCCCCAGGCAGGCTGGGCTGGCCTGTCCTCACAGCACAGTGCTTTGTGACAGGTTGTGTTACACGGAATACTGGTGGGGTAATTCTGCACGTCCTTGTTTTGTCGTGTAGGGCACTTAAAGTGTCACGGAGATTTCACCCTCCTGAAAGCTCATCTGTCAGCAGCAGTGAGTTGTTCCAGTAAAAGGGTATCATCAACTGCTGCGGGAGGGAAAAGACACATGGGAAAGGACCTGTGTGAAGGGTTTCTGTTCCAGGCTCTCTTCTGCCAACCTTGAGCCTGTGCAGCAGCACCGGTGCCAGCGCTGGCTGCTGCAGCATCCCTGTCCCCTGTGCATGCAGATGGGGGGGTTGCACCCAGGTAGTACAGAGAGGATGGATGGGCACACTGAGAGGTGCAGGGAGGGAAGCAGAGGGTTGTGGAGGGACGTGGAAGGTGTCAGTGCTGCTCCGGAGTGGTGTGTGTGAGGAGGGTGAGAATGCTGTCACTAACATGGACAGAGAGCTGGTGTGGGAACTGTAAGTGGGATTTTAAGCGTGCTGAAACCTCCCACAGGATTTGGAGCCAGTCAGCAACTGTTCTGGCTGTCTGGGTGGGTTGTTTTGGGTTTGGGGTATTTTTGTCAGATATATATAACTAAAGCTTGATAGAGCGTGGGGGAAATGTTGATTTATGGCTGGAAAAGGGAAGCACGCAGTATTTGCCTGCTTATTTATCAGTAAACCTCCGCCTTGGGGCAGGCTGCACTGGGGTTACTGGTGATGCTTAACTGCAAGATGATGCTTCTGCTGCGCCAGGGTGGGTGCGCCAGCTGGAGCAGTCGTGTGCTCAGTGTGAGAACGGCTCAAACCCTGGTCGGGGTAAGTGCTGCAGTCCGTTAGCTTGCTCTGGAATTGTACCAGTAATCTGTGGTTACATTATTAATGTAATATTAAAAGAACTTGGGGCCTCTGAGCAAATTCCTGTTTCAAATAAATAATTACTGGAGCCAAGATAATTTATTAAATTAAATTGAAAAACCCAAGCACACTGTGTGTTTGCCTTCAGGTGATTCTGCTTTCTTAACTACCATGTCCAAATATCCACTGTTACTCACATCACCATTCCCAGGGGCTGCAGGCAGGCTGGAGCGCCGATGCAGCCACAGCCTGGGTACCACATTGCTGGGTGAGATCCAGGATGGGCATGGAAAGCCTTCCTGTGGAAGAGGTGTCCTCGTGTTAGCATGGACAGGGCTTTGTTGTGTGTTGTGGTTGGCTGTTTATGAGCGAGGCCATTTCAATCAGTTGGTATTTTCACACAGCACTTTGATGAAGTGAGTCCCGAGCCCAGTGCAGGACAGGGCTCCGCTGCTGCTCACAAGTGCCACCTGCTTTGGTGGGTTTTATCTCCGCTTTGCCGAGGCGTGTGACAAATTAGGACTAAATCAGAACCTCAAAGGATGCCGGAGCGCAGAAACAGGGATGCTACTGCAGGGAACAGATAAAACCCCCTCAGACAGCACCGTGGCTTCAGAAGCAGAATAAACAACGTTTAAAAATGGATAAACACAGATGGCAGATTTCCCTATAAGAGAGAAGTGTTTTGAGGAAAATAAAAGCCCCTTAAAAAGGAATAAAATATGACAAGGAGGAGAAGTGGGTCAGGAAGGAGCCGTCAAAGGGAAGTGGGAAACGAACAAAACGGAAATCAAAGACAAAGCAGATCCTGCCGGCTTGTGGCTCCAGGCAGCTTCCTGCTGGGTGCACCGCGTGGCCTTGGTCTCATCCAGCTCCGTTCCTTGGGCATCTACACAGGCACCGGCTGTGGCAAATAACCCCTAACAGTGTGTGGGCTTGGAGGGCTGGAGGCTGCTGAAGATGCCCCTTGGAACCAGTGGCCAGAGGGGTCCGAGCCCTCCCGCAGGTACCAGGGTGCAGGAAATAAAGGAACCACATTTCCCACTCAGCCAGCATCGGTGGCAGAGGAGAGGGATGTTTCAAAGACTCATTTATTTGCCCCATTAACCATTTTAATGGCCTCTCTCCAGGAACAACCGTTCCCATGGTTAGAAGAGCAGGTGTTCAAATAATCAGAGTGATTGAGAAGCCTCAGATGGTCATTATTATTAATACCTGTAATAAAAGCAAACGAGGGAGACATACACCCCATGTGCTCTTTAATACCCTTCTGGTTCGTAGCCTGGCAGGACTCTCCCTGGGGTGGCTGGTAGCAGGTTGGTGGTAGCAGTGACCAATGGTGCAGTGCAGCAGGGAGAGGGGGATCTCCTCCAGCAAATGCCTCCCCAAAAGCAACGTGGGGCTAAGAGTTTTTCTGTCCACTGTGCTGTTGGCTAAAACTGACTCTGTTTAGGAGGGGCAGGATGTTTTTAATGGCCAGTCCTGTGAGCTGATGTGGGGATTTGCAAATTCGCTTATTGCTGGCAATGAGTTGTCTTTTAGGCAGCATTTCTGGTGATGTGAGAGGCTGTGGTGATATTGGTAACAGGAGGGAAAACCTGCCCATGTGCCACCAGGACAGATCACAGCCTGCACAGCACCTTGTGGCTGTCATCGTGTATATGGGAGTGTATGTACTAACCCATGTAGGAAACACTGAGCACGCAAATAGCTTCAGTATTTATACTTCCATTAAATCAATGTGCCCCCTTGGGTGCTTCATGTGAAGCTTACACAGTGTTCAGTTTTTAGCCTGTTCACTCACACTGCTGAGGGAGCAATGGCAGTACCAGGCACCAGAGAGGGAACTGAAGAGGGGAAAACAGAGGAAATGTTGGTGCTGGGGAATTGCTCAATGTCCTGCAGCAACTAATGGTGAGAAGGGACACCCAGCCACATTGTGACCTGCCCGCTAACAGTGCTCGTGGCAATGCTGCCCATGCTTTCATCCATGGAGGAGGAAACCCCCCTTCTTGTCCTTAGCAAAGAGCTCAGTCTGTAGAATGAAAATCACTTCCCAAAGTATTTTCTTTTGCCAAGTTACCAAACACCAGTTCACCCAGTTACAGTGAGCGCAAAAACAAGGCTGCACAAACACACCATCTTTCAACAGAACTCTATTTTAACTGTGTTGGGAAAGACTGCATCTAAAACTGGGCAAAGAGGAGGATCAAGCCATGTGCTTTACCTAGGAGACAGACAAGGGCACTGCTGAGGCTTGCACGCATTGACTCCATCCTCCAACAGAAAAGCAGAGGTAACTTGGGCTTCCACCTGCATGTTAACAGCTGATAAGAAATAAGGTAAGGAAAGGGCACAGCTTCTCAAGAAGCTGGCAAACAGAAAAGAACCAGGAGATGCTTCTAAGCATTTGCTATGGGCTGCAGGGAGAGGCGAGCGATCAACTGGCGCTCCTCTCGCTTTCTCCATTCTCTATCAGCTTCCTTTTCTTTTCATCCGTTTTCCTCTTGAAGATGCTATCTCTGTAGAACTGAAGCTCTTTGATGCTTTCCCTGATGTCATCCAGTGCTCTGAAAGAGAATTGAGAAGGGTCATCTCCAGCTATATCTTGGTTCTGGCTTAACAGACCCGGCTCTGGCAGGCAGGGATCACACCTCCATTGGAAATCGAAAGAGCCCTTGCAGCCTCAGCTACATGAAGAGCAATAAAAGTCCAGCAGCACTGACAGGAACACACGGCTTATTAGTTTATGGCACCGTGGGACATGGAAGCTCCCGAACGCTAACAGGTTCTCCAGCTTCCTCTATTAAAAGCAATTCAATCTGAGACAAGAGATGGGGGCCCTGGAGACCTGCTCCAGCTCCTGCTTTGTTCTGCTGCACCAGACAGCAAGGTCCATATGAAGCAGTGACCTCGCTGTGCAACAGACACCCACCCACCACTTCAGTGGAGACCACCACAACAGTCATTCCTCCTTTCCTTGTACCTGATCCTCCTCGCCTGCCCAGCATCACTGTGCCAGAGCAGAGGTTCCGTGACTCCTTCCCACTGCCTCTTAGGACAGTCAAAGCTCCAAGCACCAAACAGGACCCTGACACAATGAACTCCTGAAACTGTTCTAATAATCACTTTCCCTACACTAACCAGGCTTCAGACAGGAAAATGGGGAACAGCAGCACCACTGCCTGAAGCAGCGTGCCTGCAACTCAAAAGGAAGCTCCATGTTCTGCTTGGGATGTCCCTGCACGACTCCAGTACAGACAGAAGCAGCAAGCTCACCTGTGAGAAGCCGCCTTCTTTGGTGCAAACTCATATTCTTCTGGATACCAGCGTCTGTAAGTGGGGAAAAAGGGAAATGGGATTCAAAAACACATCAGGTGGTTGCTGTGGGCCTGTTGCCATTGCAAACCCCAGCACGCACCACTTGGAGCAGCTCAGGGCTCATCCTGTGCCCCCACCAGAGAGGAACAGACAACAGGAGGAGAAAGCTGGCAGCAGCCCTCCTGCCCCTTCAGCCTTCAACCTCATCTGAGAAGAGCATCATTAGCACCACATGAACAGGCTTCCCCAGATCATCCCTCACAGGACTGGTTCTTGCAGGGAACACTGACCTGCAAAGTTCTTTGACAGTGCTCACGTCGATGATCCGGTAATGAAGATGCCTCATGAACTGTGGCATGTATTTGTCAAGAAATTTCTTATCTGCGTGAACAGAGTTACCTACAGAGACACAAAACAAGATGTTAGCTCAGCGATGTTGCAAAGCTCCTGCAAATGACAGCTAAGGGGAACGGCTGAGCGAGCTGGGCAGAGATGAGGGGTAGGACAAGCTATTCCCAAGCAGCTTGTTTAGCCCTTTTTCTAGCAAATATGATTGCAAAGGTTTGTCAGCTTTTCCTTGTGGGCTCAGGCATGGTGTAAATACTTAATTCCTCTATAATAATTCAGATTGCTCCTACCATTTCTGTCACACAGGTAAAAGTATCCAAGTATTTACCTGTGTAACAAGTATTTACACAAGCATCACCATTTCTGCTGAAGGAAAATGGGCCCTGGTATTAATTTCACTTAACACCAGTCCCAAGACTGTATGTGAATGGCTGGAACGTTGTGGCAGGACAATGGGAAGATCTGTATTTGATGTCTGGTTCCACCACTGTGAGAAGACTCCTTTGGGTTGCTGCTGGGATTCAATGCTCAGAGATAGCTTTCAGCAGTTAGGCTGCCTGCCTCAATTGCAAGTGTACACAGAAATGTTAATGCACAAAAGAAATGAAACGCAACAATGTGCAACAGCCACTTTAGGGAGCCTGCACTGGTGATGGGAGCCAGCACAATGGGTGATGCCCTGGCTTAGCCCCTCCTTACTGAGCAGGACTTGACCTGCCTTACAGACACCAGCACCACTGTCGCTGTGGGTAAGACAGAACACGTGTACCTGCGAGGGGACAGACGCCCGGTGGGGTCTGCTGCCGCACGAAGGACAGGAACTCGTACTCCGCCTGCTGCAGGGATATCTTACTCTCCTTCACAGCCTTGGTAAGGCCAGACTGCAAAAAAGAGCCAGGTGTCATCAACGGTAAACACATGAAAATCCTCCCAGAAAGTAAAACTCAACAGGAGTTAAGGCGGCTGCAGCATAAGCCTCACAACACTGCCACTGCTGGCGGCTGGGGGCTCTCTGTTCCTGGGGGCTGTCATTTCTGGGGGTGCTTCTCAGTTACTGAGGCGTTACAGAGGCCTCGTGTATCCGCCTGCACCTGGGTGACCCAGGAGTGTCCTGCTCCTCCCTGCCTCAGAAGCAGCACTCACCTGTCCCAGCACAGCACAGAGGTAGAAACCAACACAAAGAATCAGGACCCTGCTCAAGTGTTTACCAAGAGTCCTATAAATCAGAAACATTCCCTCCCCCTTTCCCACCAGTTAAATGTCAAACCTGCTGCACGCGCTCGCAGTGATTTATTTCCATCTGGCTGCACTATATATTTCCACGCCTGTGCCGCAAAACTCTACTTGACAGATCCAAGTGGTGGTTAAAAAATTCATTATGTGGCTGCATTTTCATCTATATTCTAATTGCTTCGCTTTTCTTAGGCAATTAAAAGTAAGTAGCTCCTGAGGAGCAGCGGCTGCGTGCGCTGCCGTCTCCAGCCCACTCCTGAAGCACGGCCGAGCTCCAGTCCTCCGCTGGGGAAGGGGAAACGCACCCAGCACGGTAAATTAATATTCCTTTTCCAAACTCCTGCTAATCCTCCCCGGGGAGAGCAATGTGCCAGAGGGAGGGGGACTTACAGCATCCTCAGACTTCAGCCTTAATTGAAAAGTAACTTGAATTTCAATTCTCTATCAGGGATTGGAAAATCCGCTCGCTTTCTTGCTGCTGGCAAGGAGGAGGCTTTCCTCGGTGGCTGGAAGAACTAATAAGAATAATCCCTTGCTGCTGAAGTTCAGCTTTCAGTGAAAACCTGACAGTGCTGAGGGGTCAGGCAGAAACAACAACCCCCCTCTTCACAGCACATCGACCTCTTTTATCCTGCAGGTACCTGAATCTGCACCAAGGAATGTGCATTCTGTCGGCTCTGGGCTACTCTACACCCATCCCGTGCCTGTTTGCAGCTGGGACTGCAGCAACACCTTCCCCTTCCCCACTGGAATGGTTTTGCTTTATTCTGTGCAGCACAGAACAGGCTTCACCCAGAGGAGCTGCAGAGTCGCCTGTCTCACCCTGCCTGCAGCTCCCCTGTGAGCTGCTGCTCCGGCCGCTGCAGCCCACACAGCATCTCCCACACTGTTCTAACTGATCCAAAACCAGGCTAAGAGGCAAGGGCCACTTCAAGGCCATCGTGCGGCTGAGACACTGGATGAGGTTCTGGGATGCAATCTGCAGCTGCACGTGAGACCTTGGACAACGCAGTACCCATCAGCTCCGCAGCACAAACGAGGGGTGATACTTACTGTCTGCTGTTCGTTATCCCCTGACTGCAAACTGCCCAGCACAGCTTTTTAGGTGGCTGTACCCCAGCTCCTCATCCTGAAGGCCACATCACTCCCACCGCGGCAGAGAGAGGGGAATTACAGCGTAAGAGGGTTACCTTGCCGTGGTGCTCCTTGCACCAGTCGGACATGCTCTCCAGCAGCTCGTCGGGCTGATTGATGATGAGGTTCGGGCCCTGGCAGGAGCAGAACACCACAAAGGTAACACCCCCGGGCCTGCAACCGGGCGGTCTGCACCCGGAGAGGGCCCGGCGGAGGAGCGGCCGTTCTGAGGGCGTGAAGCGGCGGCTCAGCCCTGCCCAGGGCCGGGGCCGCCCCACGCCGTTATCATCCCCCAGCACCGCCGGGAGCCGGCAGGGCTGTGCCGGCCGCAGGGCCGCTCACCTCGGCCAGCACGTTGAGGTCGCAGTCGGTGATGAGGCAGGCCATCTCCAGGATCTGGTCCTTCTCCACGTCCAGGCCCGTCATCTGCCACAGAGCGCAGCGGCCCCGTCAGCGCGGCCGCGGCTCCCCTGTCCCCCCCGCCGCCTCCCTCCCCGTGCTGCCCGCACCTCCAGGTCCACCCACACCATGCGCTGGCCCATGTGGCCGCCGGCCATGGCCGCCGCCCGCCGCCGGCCCCGCCACAGCCGCCAGCCGCAGCTCCGCAGGCCGGCGCGGCTGCCGCCCAGCATCGCCGCCAGGCCGCAAAGCGCCGCCGCCGAACTACAGCTCCCGGCAGGCCCCGCGGCGCCGCGACCCGCGGGCAGGCGGGGGGCGGGCGCGGGGGATGCTGGGAGTTGTAGTCGTGGGGGCATCAGGAGTGAGGCTGCGCCGAGCTGGACCGCGGCCTCCCCCCCCCCGCTAGCGGTAGAGGAGGCTCCGAGGGAAGGGAAAGCACAGTTGGCACACGGGGGGTTTCCAGGGAGAATTTAATGCTTTTCTCTGAGACACTCGAGGGTTCTGCACCGGTGACACCATCAGAGATATTAAAGACACCAGGAAACAGACGTGGCGCCTTCCCATGGAACACAAATGGCATTGGCAGCTTCTCCATCACACCCGCAAACGGCTGTGCCTGCTCCAGACCACTGGTTCCCCCATAAAAAACCCTGAGGTACAATTAATACGTTCAAAGTGGAGGTGCCGGTTTCGGGACTTGTACAAACAGTAAAAGGTAACACTGTCGGGTTGTGTGGGGGGGGTTCCACACATACACTTGCTACAAAAGGGGTTGCACTTTCTGTGCCATGGAGTCCATGAGAGCCCCCTCCGAGGGGCTAATGCCGCGCCGGGTGCCACCTGGGCTCTCTCCGGTAGTCGTGGCTCCAGCTATCCCGGTGCCGGTTGTCGTAGGCAGGCTCCTCTCTGCCGGTGCGGTAGCGGTGCTCGTGCTCGTGGTCACGCTCCCTGAAGCGGGGCTGTTCGCGGCTGCTGTGCCGCCCGTCGGGGTGGTAGGGGTGGGTGCCCAGCCGGCCCTTGCGCAGCAGCTCTGGGTGCCGTGGCAGCGGGCAGCCCAGTGTGGGGTGGTAGCTGTGCGCAGGGGGCTGGTAGCCGGGAGGGCTGAAGCCGGGCTGCTCGTACTTGCCCCCGAAGTGAGGCTGCTGCCACAGGGCACTGTTCAGCTGTGGGGAGAAGAGGAAAAAGGTCAGTGGGTTTGGTGCTCTTGCTTGAGCCATTCTGTGGTGGAGAAACCGGCCTTCATCCCACTCTAAATACAAGGGAATTGAAGGGCTTTGGCTCCGAAACAGAGCTAAACACTACCTTAGAGCAGCTGTTACTGGCTGCTTCCACTACAGCAACACTCTTAAACTTCAACACCCCCCCCATGTCACCCATCTCGGCAGCAGGAAACATAATTCCATCTTACCCCCCCCAAACCTCATTCCCACAACCTCTCAGGGTCATTATAGGAAACAAATGCTCAAAAGCAGAGACAACACCATCGTGCATCACTTGCCAGCTACAGCCACCATTAGGACAAGTGGAGAGCATACCATCGCCTTCCTCTGGAGGTTGTCAGCCGGCGGCAGAGACCGCTGCGTTGATGGTAACCCCGCTGGTACCATGCCATCAGGACTCCTGTCATATCTGCAGGAGAAGAGAAACACGAGGAATGTCAGCCTTAAACACAAGACTACAGGAGTCCTGGGGACACTGGCATCACAGCTGTGTTTTGCTATTGGAAACTAAACACCGGGACCCATACCTGGTGCCGGCGGATACTGAGTGCGGCACACCCGAGGGGCTGGGGCCAGTGGTGCCGTGTGGGGAACAAGACTCCTGAGCTGCGTGGCTGCTCCCTGCAGAGAAACAAACGTTCTGAGACCGGGAAACACGTTGGGAGCACTTGGGGAAGAAGTGAACGTGCGAGATGCTTTTCCCCCAGGCTTCATTAGCTCTTAAGGCTCACCAGTGACCTGCAAAAGCACACAGCCCAGCAGGACAACGGCTGTCCTGCCCACCAGGCAGGGTACCATTGGATGCTGTCCGCAGGGGGATGCAGACAGAGTTTTGCTTCCGCCTTCCCTTGTCCCCCATCGCCGGTACCTGCTCGGAACTGGATCTTGATGGGCCGCCCGTACAACTTGATCCCGTTTAACAAGTTGAGCCCGTACGGGACTGATTCCTCGTGCTTGAAGTTCACGAACGCGAACTGCTTGGGCCGCCCATCCCGGTCCTTGGGGATCTTCACCTTAATCACGGGGCCCGCCTGCAACCGACCAGCACACGCGTTACACCCCAGGTGTGTCCTGCGGCGGCCGCCGTCCCGGGGCTGCTCCCGGTGCTCCGGTACCTGGTGGAACAGCTCGAAGATGAGCTCCTCGGTGACGCGCGGGTCCAGGTTCCCCACGAACAGCGTCCGGTCCAGCTCGGCCGCAGCGCCCATGGCCGCGCACGGGAGCGCGCGCTCTGCGGCACCGCCCGCCTGACGTCAGCGCGGCGCGTGCGTCGCCACGCCCCTTCCGTAGGCGTGGCCGGGACCGGAGGCCGGGACCGGGCACCAACGGCCGGTACCCAGCTCCGTGCTCGGCCGGTACCCAGCGCCGTGCTCGGTCGGCGGTTGTCGCAGTGAATCCGGGTTCTCGCCGCAGCCCGGTGCGCTTGGCACCGACCGCGGCCGCAGCAGGGCACGGCCGCTGCGTTCGTCCGGTAGAACCGGCACCGAGGTTTGACCGGCCCGGTCGGCTGTGTGCGGGGGACCCGGGATCCCCGCCGGGGTGCGGGGTGGCCGCCCCTGGGGCTCCTGCCCCTTGTCTCCCATGGGTGCCGCTGCAGGCGCCCCCCGGGCCGGACCCCCCATGTGCCATGGCCAGCTCGGAGGGCAGGTGTCACGGAAGGGGTGTCTCTGGGTCCCTGGTTAGACCGGGCAGCCTCTCCCGGCTGTTTCAGGCCTCCCTGTGCCTCCTCCAACGGCTCTTCCAGTGCCAGCTATCCCAGAGCTGCCTCGGAAGGTGCGGGATGTAAACCCAGGGCATTTCCCATCTGGATAAAGTTTGGCAGGGGACACTGAGCCTTCATCTCCCATTCGGTTGTGCTGCGTTACGGCGGATCCTGTTTTCTTTGTTAATGAGGTGCTGTTCATTCTCTTCACTCCATTACTTGCTGCCGCACCTAGGATTTATATTCATCTGCTTTAATCGTGTGCGCCTGGTTAGATCCTCACCACTTACTCGTTCAGAAAGGGAATGATTACCTCGCGCTGCCAGGGCTCCCACTTTGCCTTAATTTCCCTGGAGCCTCATTTACTTCCCTCTGCTTTCTTCCCTTCCTGCGTTCTGGGTCCCACTGGGCTCACTGGGAGTATGTGCCATGTTCACAGCACCACCAGCTCGCTCCATGCAGCGGGTACCCTGTGGCCAGGCCAGGCCCATCTGCAGCCAACCTCGACCTGCAGCAGGTACTGATGGCTCAGGTATTGCACAGCGCATCCCAGACCCAAGAAACCACGAGGTTAGGAAGCAGGGAACTGTTTTTCCCTTCTTGTGTTACTGGTTTGGGCTCTTTTTGCTCTTCAAAGCAGCAAAATGGAAAACCAAAAGGTTTTTTGCTTTGGGGGGCAAACCACACTTCTTCAGTGCCTGTTTTCCCCCCAAATCCACAGGCACTCATGAGATTTCAGCCACTTCTGCTTTCTGTTTGCAGCATTGGAAGAGACACTGGGTGTTTTACTCCTCCTGTGTCCCTGTGTCCATAGCCTGACATGGTGGTCCAGGACACATCAATGTGCCTGCAAACAAGCACCACATCACTTCAGCCGTGGAGCATCTGAGGCTGCACAGAGAGGGAGTAGAGCAGCCAAAACCAGCACCTGTGGCTGGTACTGAACACACTGGGCTTGGGCCATGATCTTGCTTCACTGCTACAACTGTGTGCTCAGACAGGGCACACACAGCAGCAGAACAGCACAGGGCTCTTGGCCGGGAGAGCTGTTCAGCACCTCCTCAGGCTGTGACAGAAGGGGAATTGCAGCTACAAACTTCCCTGTGAAGGGAATCGTTGTGCTTTGAAGCAGACCATAAAAACACGGTGATACCCATGTTGGAACAGTTAAACAGCAACTAAAGGCAGCAGCGTGTTCCAGGGAGCGTGGCAGCAGCTGCTGAATTCCTGCCTCTGCAGCACCCCTGGCAGGCACAGTGGGGCTTTATGGCCCCCAGAAGCAGCAGCTTCTCTCCAGCATTAACTATTACATCCAGAGGTAAGCAGTGAGTGGGGCAGCCTCTGAGCCACCACTGGTGTCCAGCTCCATGTCTTGGAGCTGGGCAACAAGGTTGTTCCCAGTGCTTGTGGCAGTGCTGAAAACGAGCACCACTGTCTCCAGGGAGGGTTTAGTGGAGGGGTTCTAATCAGGTTCTTGTCAACAGGCTGAAAGGCAGGGGGTGGAGAGGAAGGCAAGTGCCACTGATCCCTGTGCACTTTGTACAGCATCTGGGGAATGTGACTCATTCCAACCTTCCGTTTCACACTCCCTCACTGCTGCCATAAGGCAGTGACAGGACTTGGCCTGTGTATTGGGTGGGAAAATGTCTCACTTCCATATTCACTCTTGAACCAAAACTACCCCAAAAGAAAGTGGGTATGAGCAAGGGAGGAGCTTCAGCCACCAATCCCACACTGCCCCTAAGAGCTGCTGCAGGTTGAGGCATGTGGAGTGCACTGAGACAAAGTCTTACTGAAAATGCCTTGGCTCGAGTGTCTCTAAGCTGAATCCCCGCAGGTCTGGCTGTCTGCAATGGCAGCAGAGCTGCTGTGTGTGGCCAGCAGGGCTGCAAACAGAGGAGGTTGCTTTGGGAAGAGCATCCTTGCCATGCACCAACCCTCTGAGCCCCATCCCTGCAGCTCTGCCAGTGCCCAGCGGGTCAAGACTGCTGTGGCCACAGCATTGTCCCCAGCACTTGTTACACCCAGAAGGATGGGCAGGCACCCCTGGTCCTGCGGGAGCTGGGGCCTGTCTGGGTGCACCATGTGATGCTCCCCTTGACAGCACCCATTCTCCCCCTGCATTTCAGCAGGCACATGGGATGTGCCAAGAAACCAGAAATGGGTCTGGGTTTGGACAAGTTCCCAGCACAAATCTCATCCCACAACACCACCGGAGCACTCATGAGTTTATTTGCTGTCAGGTAAAGGGATGGGTTTCATGGGCAAGGATTTAGGAGCCGGGGCACACCGCTGCCTCCCCTGCCAGAGCCCATGTGCTATGCAGTGGTGGAGGCACGCCGGCGTGCCATGAGGGTCAGCATGCCTCTGCAGTCCGTGCGGGCATCACTGAGCACATACGGCTGCACCTCGCTGAGCTTCACATCAAAGCCAGCGCCCTCCACAGCCTCCTCCACCATGCTGCTCTCCAGGTAGAGGCACGAGAAGACCTGCTTGTTGAAGGCGTAGAAGGTTTCCTGGAGGACTGTCACCAGCACCAAGTGCCCCCCTGGCTTCACCAGGGTGCTGATGTTCCTCAGGGCACTGCGGAACGTGGCCAGGTCCTTGCAGGCTGCCTCCAGGCAGAGGGTGGACACGATGCAGTCAGCGGGAGGCAGGGACACGGGGGCTGTGGGGTTGGCTTTGGTCACGTCGCACTTGAGAACTTGCTTCACCTTCTTCCTCACTTTCTCCTCTTTCTCAGCCCACTTCTCCCTGGCAAGTCAATAAACAGACAGACAGAGGCTCATGATGAGGTTATTCAGCACCTTCATGTGCTCCGTGGCCGGTGGCAGCCAGCCTCACCTGTCCCCTTCCAGCTCACACACGTATTTCACCACCGGGCTCCAGTCGAAGGCTCCCGGTTCATTCCTGAGCCACTTCTCCAGCTCCTGGCGGTTTCGGTCTGTGTAGTCCAAGGAGATGATCTCCTGGAAGCGCTCACAGGCAGACAGAAGCTGGTAGATGGTGGGGCCGCAGCCGACATCTATCAGGGTATGGCCACTGAGCTCATCTGGTGTGGGGGAGGGAAAAGCCATCCCGGTGAGGCTGTGCCCCGGGACAGCAACATCCAGCCAGATATCCCTGCTCTATAATGCACTATACTGTATGTAATACACGGTATGTGTGCATGTTTATATACATATCTAACCACTCGCTGTGCGGGGCACACACCCAGCAGCCTCCAGCCCTGCAAATGGCGCTGGCTGCGGCTGTCCAGCTCCAGGAAGTGTGTGGGATACTCACCCAGGGCAAACACATTGAAGAGGCTCCTGAGGCTCTGTGTGAGCAGCGTGTTTGGCTGCCCCTGCACACTGCTCAGGCTGTAGAACTCCCGCAGATACTCCTGCGGGTCGAAGCTCTGCTGGTAGAACTGCGCATCCGTGAATGCAGCCGGAGCGTCCATCCCTCCGGAGCGAGCTCCGTGCTCACTGCTCCTGCCGCACGCAGCACAGCCCTTGTGTACTTTCGGTTTCCCCCCCCCCCCCCCCGCCTGTGTCCTCTGCTCCGGACACGCTCCCATGCCCGAGCAGGGCCCTCTCCCACACTGCATTGCTGCACTCAGCTCCACCCTGCCTGGATTCCCTGTGGACGCCTCCGTTATTAGCAGCACTCCCTGGGATCACATTCCCACCCTGTTTGTACAGTAACCGACGGCAGTGAAGCAGTGTGAGCCATCACCGGCGCTCACAGCCCCACGGCTCCGTGACCATCAGCCCGTCCAGCACCTCTGCTCCTCAATTGCAGATTGAAGCTGGCGTGTTTGGTAATAGGATGTGCAAGGAAGTTTTAAGGCCGTTAGATGCCCTGGCGTGAAGGAGAGCTCGCTGCCAGCCCATGGGAAGTGCCTGCTGACGTTCCCGATCTGGTTCAGTTTGTTGCTTTCATTTTTACCACCTTTTCCTTGGAAAACCGAAGCTTCTCTCCCCGTCCCCAGTAACCAGCACGTTCCCAGCCTTGCTGGCCGGGCTTTGCCTCCAGCGCTGGCCGCAGACCCTACCCCTGCCTGCGCCAGGCCCCGGCAGCCCCACGCCGTGTCCCGGTGGCACGGAAGGGACCCGGTGGTAGCGGCTCCTTCGCCGTCCTCACCACGAAGAGGCAGCAGAGTCCCACGCTTCTCGTCCTCTGCCCACTGCACAGCAATGATCAAACAGTTCTAGGCTCATTACCGACCAAACCTATGGGCTTGGCCTTTGGGTTTTCTAAAGAGCCGCATTAGGAGTGACTGGCAGAGGAGCCGCCGCCGCATCCCCAAATAAGCGCTATTTTAGACCCCAAAGTGACATTGTTTTACAAACCCTGCTCACCACACCGCATGCACTGCCAGGCCTGCCTATGCAGAACATGCTGAGGATGATGACAAGAAGCGTGGAAAGGATGTGAGCTCGAAAGATAAGCACATTGAAAATGTTTTCTCCTGAGAGCAAAGTGCTCCCTGTTACTCCACTGACAAGACCCCAGCTAAAAGCCACGGACCCCATGAGAGCACCCTGGCCACAGGAAGCAGACCTGGGCTGTGTTTACCATGGGACATCAGCCCCTGAAGCAGACACGGGCACTCCCAGCCTTGCTGCTGGAAGCCCTAAGATAAACCCCATTGATGCCGGTGGTTTTCTCCCTGCTGCCTGCACCTCAGCATAGCAAAGGGACCAGGAGGAGGAGAGGAGAGCTCAAGGAAGCTGCACACCATACCCAGGCTCACATCCTGCCTGTCACACAAGCCAGGCTGCGAGGGGATGCTCTCCTGAAAGGGAAGGTGCCAGCAGCGAAGTGATACTAAAAATCAGATACTAAACCCCAGAGATGCTTCAGTCTGTGCCCCTGGGAAGTGCTAGCGATGGGAATGAGCCCCAGGGCCACCCCAGAGCAGGTCCCTGTTCTCAATCCTCCTGGCATAGTTCTATTTTCCCTTGGCTCACTCTCTTCTCCCTCCCAGCTCAGCAGCGCTGGAGGCTCCATCCAACCATTCCCAGGGAACCTGCCCAGGGCCTGAGCCCCAGAGCCAAGCCTAACCGCAGATGCCTGTTCCAGCCTCTGGATTGATGACTTCTTAAGCTGAGCTGAGGTGTGTGGAAGCAGCGTAGCCCTGTGGCTGCCTGCTATGGGGGGCTCCTGCTTGTCTCCAGTGCTGTTTGCCAGTTTCAGCCCCTAGAGCCTGTTTCATTCATTGAGGGACATGATTTGGGGCTGTAAACTGCCAGCACCCGGAGCAGCTTGGGGTGTTTGTGAGCATCTCATGGCCCCACTCCGCATGCCCAGCTCCTGGCAGTGGGATGCAGATCCTTACTCCATGGCCCCCTGGACCATTCTGCTGCTGGTGCTTCCACCTCCATTGAAACACCAGCTCCAGGTGCCTGATTTCCACACACCCCCCCCCCCCGTACTTTTATTTCTATCAGTGTGATTAGAGCTCCGCAGGCTCCATTGTCATCTCCACCTAAGTGCTCCTCTGATGGATACAAACAGCATTCCGGTATTCACGCTGCGGAACGCACTGCTCCGCTTGCAGCCGTGGGTAACACAACATCTGCCATTGCAGGGAGCAAAAACCATGCACAGAAAGGAGAAGTGCCTGCAGAAAGGTGCCGAGGGCAGGGGAGGAGCAAAGCCCTCCCTGATGAGATAGGGCTGTGTCCCATCAGCCTAAGGAGCAGCACCTTGGCCTCATCCCATCACCTGTGAGCAGCATCCAGGGAAGTTATAAAGGGCAGGGGGAGGTCTCAGCAGTTGCAGCATCTCATAGTAGTTGAGGTTTGGGCTTTGGTAGTGTCTGCTGTGAGAGAAAAGCTTGTTTCCATGCTTGAGACCTCATCTGAAAGCAGCAGGCTTGTGTCTCAGAGTGGGATCTCCACCTGGGACCTGGCTTTAAGCCTTAGTAGCCCCAGAGCTCATCCCAGCCTTTGCAGCAGCATCAGAGCCGTGCAGCATACTCCAGCCCATCCCTGCACCCTTCCCATCCTCCTGCTGAGCCCACATCCCAGGACAGAGGTAAGTGAAGCAGCAGGAATATCGGGAGGCACAGTGGAGCTGGTGTGCTGGAATGGTGCTCAGAGGGTGGGAGCAGAAGCGTCCTCTGGTTTATGTGCTTTTTACTGGTCTGAGCTTTGGATGCTCCTCTCCTTCATGTTTGCAGGGGTGTGTGTAAAGAAAGCACCCGAAAAGCAAATACTTCCAGGCTCAGGTACTTGATGGAGAAAGGAGCAACAGTTTTCCATTGGCAATACCGGTTGTTTGAGGGAGGTGGAGACAGTTGTGCTTCTTCAGGATAAAATGTGCTTGGTTTCTGAAATGTAGCAGCCTCTCCAGGGCTTTTGCAGGCTCCACAGCTTTCTCTTGCAAGCATCATTAGGATTCCAAGGGTGGAAGCTTCTGGGCTGGTTGTAATGCCTTGAGTCCTGGTGGGGTGGGTTGAAGTGCAGTGGTTGGTTGGTTGCTTTGGTGGTTGTGGAGAACACTTTCAGGTGTTCCTGTATTTCACTTGGTCAAAAGCATTGCACTTGGAATTTCCCCATTGGACCTGGAGGAATAACGCCCTGGTGCTGTGCCTTTCCCTGTGCCACTTCCTCCTGGGGCAGACGCAAGCACTGGTGCTGCCTGATTGTCTCTGTTGTGTGGGCATTGATGTGATTTAGTTATGTTCTAAGTCCTTGAGGAAGGAGCAGGCTGCTGGGGTCCTGCCCGCTCTCACCCCATGGCTTTGCTCCCAAAGCAGCTTCAGTGGGAGCAGTGCTGGGAATCAGATCCATGCAGAGGATCCCAAACAAAAGGTTCATGTTCCTGGTGCTCTTCTCCCTTTGCTCCCCTTTCTTTTCTCCTGCTCTTCAATGGAGATTTACACCACTCTTTTCCTGGCTTCCATCTCACTGTGCTGCAGCAAGGAACTGGCAATTAGCTGTTACAAGGCTGTTTTACAGTCCTGTGGAAACCCTTTCCATCCGCTTTGTTTCGGTTGGGTATATCTTTTATTCCTAGTTTTTGGGAGTGTAAAACTTTACAGCATTTGCTGCAAACCTTCATACTTCACTTTGTGGTTTATTGCTCCCTCTGCAGATATATCTTACTCATAAATAAGGTTTTCATCTCTACAGTACTAGGGTAGGATCTGCAATGCCTCTGAGCAGTTGCATTAATGGGACCTTGCCTAGAATTCACGTTGTGATTCATCTCCAGCCTCAGCCTTCCCTTTGCCTGACAGCACAGAGCTCTGCAGAAGGGCTGGGGGTGGCAGCAGGATGCTCGGCTGGGTTATTCATACCCCAGCTGGCAAATAAACCCCTTTGGCATGGGGGGATGTGGAAGGTGGCTGCAGCAAGTGGGGTGCTGGCTGGGTGTGTGCCCCGGGGCTGCTTGGGGTGCTGGAGCCTGTTGGGCTGGTGCAGGAGCTCCTCCAGTGCATGTCTGAGGGAGAAGGCACCATGGTGCAGGGTGACACGTTCCTTCACTCCTCAGGTAGCAGTAGAGCTGATGGGGCAGAGGTTCCTTTGGGTTCAGTGCTGGTGTCGTGTGACTGCCCTGAGCTCTTTGATGGCAATGCTATGAGTAGCTCTAGTTTAGGCTACAGAAGCTTGCAGAGATGTGCTGTGCTCGACACCCTGAATGTGGCTGATGTTGGCTCAGATGCCCAAGCATCAAGTGGGCATCAGTGCCTTTATCCTTTAGAAGTGAGCCAACATCCATGGTGAGGAAGGAGAGACAAATGGGGATCTCCTGCATCACTGATTCTGTCTGTGTGTAGAGGAAGGGGATGAGGTTCTTGGCTTCCAGGCGTTCGTTGTGGGTCCAAGGGGAGGGCAGACACTGGTCCCTAATGCAGACCCAGAGCAGCTGCTGTTTTTCCAGCACTGTCATGACACAAAGGATTGGGAAAGGTGTGGGATATTAATTGCAGCTTTCAGCCCCCTGCATGCTACATGGTAATTTCATCGCATTACGGTGATAGTGGTTTAAAACCCGCCCTCCTCCCGGCCCCTTTTAACAAAACACTTCTTGCTTCGCAAAAACACATTTAGGGCCAATTTGTTTGGTGTCCAGAATGGCAGCAATTAATGGAGTGCTGTGCTTTGGGGATAAATGGAGAGACACTGGCAGCAGCGTGACCTCTGCCAAAGGGATGGAACCAGGCGGGGAGGTTGTTGTGGCTCAGTGGCATGGGGTGCTGCATGGCACTGAGCTCAGGGTGCCTTTTATTGTACCTTTGAGCATCCCACCACTGCCCTGCTGAAAGCTCCTAAGTGCATTGGATGCATGAGTTCATCCCCACCAGCCAGGCACAGTGCTCCCCTTGGTGCCCATGCATGGCAGCACCCACAGCAGGGACCATGGCAGGCATCCCATTAGCGATGCTTTATGGGAGCATTTGCCGGTGCCGGTACCTGCTGCCACGGCTCCAAATGTCAGTGCCGGGTGCGGGGAGGCGCGTGGTGGGAACATGTGGGATGTGAGCATCTCTGGGGCCCCACTAATTCACAGGCTATAAATCAATGGCAGGAAGTGGGACAAAGTCCTGTTCTGGGTGCAGGTGACTGAGATATTCCCTCTTGGCAGGTGGAGGCAGGCAGGGAGACCTGTCAGCATCAGGCTGCCTTTGATTTTACTGTCTGAGCCAGCCTTAAAGGTATCCTGTGTTCGGTGCTGGCTTTGCTCTTGTTCAGGGGTTTGGAAACAGTGGCAAGTCTCACTTAAAATAATGAGCAGCTCTAATTGCACGAGGCTGCCTGTTCTCAACACGGGCGTCTTGCATCTTCCTCATAAAGGAACCAAAGGTTTCCTTCACTTGGAGATGGGCGATGGTTGGAGCTGGTGGCATAAACCCAGCTGCACCCACACAGACCTGGTCTCTCTCTTTCACAGCAGACGTGGGGTGGGAGCTCTTCCTCAGCCCACTCCCCTCATTCTATAGCATCCCAGCTGCCTCCCAGGAGCAGGGTCAGTGCTGTGCAGGAGGGATGGTGAAAGGGTGCTCTGGTAAGGTATGGAGCCAAAATCACTGGGGAAAGGGACAAATACAGGAGGGACACTTTATTAAGCAAGGTGTGTAGCAAGCTGTTACCTGGAGCTCACTTTTGGTTGTGTCTGTGAACCTGTAGCCGGCTCGGAGGGAGCCGTGGATGATTGGAGCTGTGCTGGTGGGAGGCAGGGAGCGTTGGGCACTCTCCAGCTCTGCCTCTAGGAAGCACTCTGACCTCAGGGAATCACTGCCGCTCTTCCCAAAACAGGGAATGTCGCTCCCAGTGCATGCGCAGCTCCGGTAGCGGTTGCAAAGCACTCTCTTGGTCACCCTTGGCGAGGGGGTGATGGATGCTCCCCGTTATGGAATAGCCCCCACTCAGCAGTTCATGATCCAGTCAAGGGAGAAGATGCTGGGAGATGGCCCTGCTCTGTCCCAGAGCAGGAAATCCTTTCCTATATGGGGCTTCCCCTCTGAAACAGGGTGCATGGGGCAAGTGAAAGCCTGATTTGGTGGCTGCAGTGAGAGATGAGGGGTGCTGGGTGCTGCTGAGGACCCCCCTCACCCTGCAGAAGCACAGGAGCAGGCAGCTGCCACCCGGCCCAATGAGCCCGCGCAGATGGTGGGAGATGAATGGTGCCATCTCCGTACTGTAGTGGCTCGGCTGTAATTTCTGGGAGACATTTA
Organism: Melopsittacus undulatus; assembly: GCF_012275295.1. Taxonomy (NCBI): domain Eukaryota; kingdom Metazoa; phylum Chordata; class Aves; order Psittaciformes; family Psittaculidae; genus Melopsittacus; species Melopsittacus undulatus. The sequence goes on from NC_047541.1 coordinate 4,396,328, forward strand.
TTAGAGGCATCCTTCCCTTTTTCGCGGACTGTGACTCCTCGGGCAGGGGGAATTGCGATGGGGAAGGTGGGAAGTGCAACCCGGTATTACCGATGAGTGCGGTGCCCAAACCCCCATCCATTCCTCTCCTCCAATTTTCTCCTCTGACAATTTATAGGTTAGTTTGATGCTTGAATAGCTGAGTCTCTCTAGTAATATGTATTCTCTGTAAGTATTCCCTGCTGTGGCATATCCTAAGAGAACTCCATCAAATAATTATCTTCCCTTTTATTTATTCACAGTCTTTTCACTCGATCTGCATCACGATAAAATATTCCAATGGTTCCCTCTTAGCACCGAGCCTTCCCCCGATTGTAAAGTGTATTTATGTACAGTATTAAATCCGCCCAGCACGGCTCTTTATCTCTGCACTCTTCCCCGTTGAATGCTACCACCGGGTGCTGGCTGCGGCCACCTCCTACCTTGACACCGGCATTCCTGGGGCTTGCCTGGAGCATGGGGTCTGCAGGTGGCCAAGGACAGGGCTGCAGGCTGGCACGGAGGGGTGGAGAAGGGCAGCCTCACCCGGAACCTTCTCACCTCCTCCCTGGTGCTTCCAGCCGGGATGCGGCTGCCTTGCCGAGCTGTCAGCACCAGGACGTGACTGCAGGATGGCCGAGTGCAATCAGAGCAGGGAAGAAACCAATAACCTCTGGTTTCCCCCCTCTGGAGCCAGTGAAGGAGCAGCGCTGCTCTTCTCCGAGGGATGGCCAGGGCTCCCTGCACCGGCCTCTCAAGGCTGCAGCCTGAATAAGGGCTTGTTGTCAGTGGGCAGCTTTGTAGGTATAAAGATGGGGTTAGAGGGGATGGAGTTAGACGGAACATGGACTTTGAGGGGTGGTTTCCCATGCTGCCTTGGAGGAGCTCTGAGCATGCATATTCTATTTCCTGTATGTCCCTTTAACCAGCCCCTGTGTGAGAGGGCAGAAGCAGTGGCTACCCCTACCCGAGATGTGCAGGCAGCATAGTGCCAATGCCACTCTGCAGGCTTGAGCTGTCCAAGGCTTTTCCAGGCTGACAGGGCTCACGTTTTGAAACTCCCACTCGTAGCAATGCCAGGGATCTCATTGACAGACAAGCTCCTGCGGGGCTCGGGGAGTCAAGGTGAGTTTAACTTTATTCCTAAGTTTGCTCCCGCTGCTATTCCCAGGCTTATGAGCACTTCTCAGCATCCTCTGCACTGCACTTCCAGCCTCATCTGACCACCGTGGGGCAAGCACAGCAGTTAATGTTAGTCATAGAGGGAACAGTGGTGACCATTCCTAATCATGGCTTTCAGGCCCCTTTTGCCTATGATCAGCCTGGCTGATAGGTGGAGAGGCCTGGAACAGGGGTTGCCCCCACAAGAGGGAGATGCCGGGGAGAGGACCCATCTTGGTAAGGATGATGGTGGCTGTGATGCTCCACTCACTTGGCTCCGGCATCTCCTCGGAGGGGCTCTCCCTCACATCGTGGGCAGAGAGGCGAGTTCCCTAGCAAGGGTTAACTGAGTGTGTAAAATTGATTGCGATTTTAGTAATTCAGTATAATCACAGTCTACCAGCAGGTTGCTTTTCCAGCAGGAGGGTTTGGAATTATTTTCTGGAGTTTGCAATATAGAACTTAAATTAAGCCTCAGAAGTCAGAGGAGCTCTGCTGCATCTCTAATGTGGTGCTAAATTCTCAGCAGCACATTCCCTGTATTAAAGCCTTTGCTAGCAATTAGGTTCATTAACTATCACAATACCTTATTTATTACTCGGCATGCCATATGGTTTCCCAGCTAAAGAATGGCACCCGTTCTAGCACAGACCATTTGGCATCATAAAAATGTTAACAAATAATGTTATGGCTCTCAAGGGCAAAAGGGCTCGCCGGGTTGCAGGTCTGAACGGCAGGAGAGAATATGAAAACATTTTTCTTCTATGGCAAAATAAAGAATTCCTCGAGACAGAAGTATTCAAAGAATATCACGCTTGCATCACGCAAATGGGAGTTTTATACATGCCCATAATGGTTCTGTCAATATTTGCAGCAGGCAGCGCGCTCACTCATCTCCTTTCCTTCCCCCCTTCTTCTCCCTCCCAGCATGGACCTTGTTGGAAGCTCAACAGTAAAGGACCCACCTTCTGTGTAAGCTTCATCTTTACCTCCTGACTGTTTCAGGGGTGTGATGGCCCCAACCTTCTGGTGTCTGCAGCTCTTGGGTGGCATTAATTGTCCTTTATTACCATCCAAACTTCATCCCTGCAGAACAGTTCTGGCCACAGCATTGGGATGCTCTGGGCTGCAGAGTGTGTATGCAGTGCTGATTCCCACACTGCAGAAGGACCTCTAAGGGGTGGAGGTGTCAGCAGAATGAGCAAATCTGAATGCCCAGTTAAGTGTTCTGACCCTGCAAAGGAAAGATCTTGGTCACACACTTCTTTAGTGGCCTTTGGGGGGTATCTAGAGCTGCAAGCAGCCCAGGCTGCGAGCACTGCGCCACGTACACTTGTGCTTGGTTCCTATTTCCAGCAGGATTAGGATTACCAGTGACAGGGGCAGTATTTCAGGTCACAGGGACTTGAATTGTCTCATCTTGAGCACCACGTGGCCAACACATAAGGAAAATGTATTTATTTCTGCCCTGTGACCGGATTCCCTCACACTCTCCGTGCTCAAAAAGTGACACTGAGAAAGTACAATTTAAATCAGAGTAGTGTGGAAGCCCAGATTAAACCAGACTTTCTGATCCTCTTGCAGTATCCCATCACAGCCTCCAAATTTCAGGAAATGGGGCAAAATGCATGGGTTTGAAGCAGGAGTAACTTCCTGGCCAATGCCTGCTCTGTGCCTATGTGAGGCGGATTCTTCCCTACCCTGCTTCAGGCTGGTTCCTGGCTTTGGCTTTCTGGCTTTGGGTTGGGTCTATGCAGCTGATCTGTCAGTGCTTACTGTGGGGCTGCCTGTGTCCTGCTGGATGTGCCCTTCCTGGGCAGGGATGAGGTGAGGAACGGCATCACTGCAGAACTCAGGGGCTTCAGAGCCAGCGAGGATGATTCCTCATCAGCTGAGCTGAGCTCTGGAGCTGAGCTGAGCTCTGGAGCAGTGCTGGGAAGGATTTCACCTGCAGTTGATGCAGCAGCACTCCACGGCTGAAATAAAGCCAGTGTTTAGGGAGCACATGCACCTTGTTCATCACTGAACCTTATGGCACATAGCACTGTATGCAAAGCCAGGCCTGGGGAATTAAAGTGCTCGACTGGAGGATGAGTGTAGCCAAAGATGGGGTCCCAGAGCTGGGTATGGTGCATGCTTGGGATGTGCATTGTTTCCAGCCTTGACAAAAACATCTGAAATCAGGCATTTCTCACCTGGAAAACTGTATTAAATAACTCCCCTTGCTCAGTGTCATCATACGGGTTCTGCTGATCAGCTGGCCAGGGGATAAACTTTCCTTTCCATATCCTGTTTCCACAACCACGAGTCATTCACATGCCCCTGATCTGCCACCAGGGTTGAGCTTCTCCCCCCCGGCGGTCACTTTGACATCCCCTGTCTGTGTCCTCAGTGTCCGTCTCTCAAGGCTGCAAATTCCTCTTCCATCTGGTATCTTGGTGCTGCTGCTGTGTAGTGCATCCTGTGTGCCACCCGTGTGCTGTTGGGGAGCATGGCTATTGAGCCAGGTGCCCCTGGGGAGGAAAGGTGCTGGCTGGTTTTGCCATCTTCCTTTTTCATGAGCTGTGGTTTATTTTCCCCCCCTTTGGATGCTCAAAGGGATGTTTCCAAAATGACCTTTCAAAAGGCTCCAGAGCTGAAATCCCCCAAAGCCACTTCACTTTGTGGTGCCAGGAGCAGGCTCCCTGCCCTCCCAGTCGATCCCTCTGCCCAGCACCAAGGACCTGCAGCAACCCAGTGGTGCTGGATCCATTTCTGCACTGTGAGTGGTGAATGTGAATGCTCTGGTGACCCTTCAAATAGTGGAGAGAAATGGTATTCTGGTTCATCTGCGGTGGGATTGGCATTTCCCAGCCTAAGGATGAGGTACCCTAAGCAGCAGAGGCACTGGGGGAGGTGTGTGCAGTGGGAAAAACTGGGCTGTGTTTCCAAAGGGACTTTGTACCCCAAGAGGAGTCGGGGGTATTGTGGACGCAGCCGCTGGCATCACAACCCTTGTGTCTCCCTGTTTGCATCCCGAGTGCCTGCGGGAGCACGTGTGAACCTCTGGCCCTGGGCAGATAGGCCTTATCCAGGAAGGGCTTTGCAGGAGTGTTTACTTTCATTCTTGGGAGGCCGATCGAGCCGTTCCAGCAGGGAATGTGGCCGGGCTGAGGGCGGACGGTGCCAAGCCCCATCCAGCATGAGCAAACTCCATGTGGTCCAAGGGCACCACAGCTCCTCCGTGCTCACCTCCCAGTGCTGACCCCACCACACAGCCAGGCTGCAGAGCCCGTGGGACCCGTGGTGATGAACGTGTCTGCTGGGACTGAGCTCGAAGGTGCTGATTACTCCAGACCTTCACAAGGGATTCATAAATACCCACTCTGAAAAGGGTGGTTTGGGAGCCATCCTGACGCACCAATGTTATCTGGGGTTTCAGTCACTTAGGAATCTGTGACCAGATAAGATACTGGGGGTTTATTGTGTCTTCTGGCAATTAAGAAAATAAAATCAGTTAATATCTAACCTTGAACCTAGGCTGTAGCGTTTGGCCTCACGCTTTGCTCTGACTCTCTCATACATGCTGGGGTTGTACAGTTTAGACGGCTGTTAGCAGTGATGGAAGAGATGAACAGGGATTTAATCTGAGACTAAAATACCTTCATTATGCAGCTCCATCATCTTAGAAATGAGATCTGTGATGTGTGATTCAGCCACTAGATTTTTTTTGTCCTGGTGCAAGGAAGGGAAGGAGGAGGAGCCCATTTTGGCAGAAGTTTCCCCAGCTGTGAATGTGTTTTGTATGAATATCTAATGCACAGATATGTTGGGAAGGGAAGGGGGGAAGGAAGGGCTTCCACAAGCGGGGGCTTTTGTTTGCACTGTCAGAAACAGGAGTGCATTTCTGTGTGCACCCACACACAGGCACATATATATATATGTATATATATGTATATAGTTTCCCTTTGGAAAAGGAACAGGTGACTCATGCAACTGGAAATGGGTCATGGAGCTTGTCCTTGCTGGAAAGGAAAGATGAAATCAGGGGTAAAGGTGCTCGCTTGGTGATTGGAATTCAGGATTTGGCTCTCTCCCTCCAGTGAATGGACTTGATTACCATGAAGGCATGGGAACTGGCTGCTTCCCATGTGATGGCTCATGCCACTTGTGGTCCTAAGTGACTTTGGGTTTTGAAACTCCAGAGTCACTCAGGGGCTCTTGGAAACTGTCCTGTTTCAAGGCAGGAAGAGGTTTCAGCAATAGGCTAATGACATTCATCAGAAAAGCACCAAGTGGGTGTTTAACTCACAGCTCTTGTTAGTGCCCAGACCTGGGCATCCTCCTGCTGCAGGAGGAAGGCCCTGGGTGGAGGTGCAGCCCTGCTCCCTGCTGTGGGAGGACCGGTCAGCACTGGGAATGTCTTCACACTGACACCGTCTCCTTTGCCAGCACTGAGTTAATCCTGCAGAGAACCAGCAGCCGGTTTAGGGGGATGGAGAGAAATCAGGCCACAAGTGGGGAACGCACCATGTCAGAGCATCCCCCATCTTGGTGGGCAAAGAGTCCCCAGTGCAGATCCTGCTCTGCTCAAAGGGCTTCATTCTGGGATGAACTTTACCGAGCCCACAGCCGCTGCCTCGGGGCTGTGTGGTTGGGGCTGACATTTAACACTACAGCACATCCTGCTCCTCGTCCCGTATCCTGCACATATTTGAGGCCGAGGGATGGGGGGAAGAGGAGAAATAATCACACAGTAAATTACACAAAGGAGACCCCCTCCTGCTCGTTAGGGCTTCAGAAGTCGCTGCCTCTGGCTGGGGCTCACTCGCATACGTACAAAGGGTAACGCTAAAAATAGGTGCTGTGCAAATGATTAGGTCAGAGCCTGCGAGAGGCAGACACTTATTTAATTACTGAGGCAGCAGCACATTGCTGGGGATGGGGGATACATAAACACGGAGCTCAGGCCCGGCTGTAAAGTTTGTGCTCCTTCGCTGAGTCACTGTGGCTAAATTCCCTTTTGTGTGGGGGATTTAGGGCAGGAATGCGGGAAGGCTGCCCCAGGCTGCGCCCTCCTGAGTCACAGCTCCACTCATCTGCCGGCCTCGCAGGCTCAGGGCCCTGAGCTGCTAATGAGCCCGTTGTCTCGGGGGCTGTGTGGCATCTATTGCCCACACAAAGCCGGGGGGATGGAGGGAGTGCTCCTGGGAATGCATTGGATCTGCTTTCACCCATGTTGTGTGCATCACAACCTGGCCCTTGGTGTCCAGGAGGGATGGAAGGATGCTACCCGCTCCTTTGATGTGATGGCATCGATGTGGTTGTGCCCAAGTTCAGTTGTCCCTGCTACAGCAGAAATGTACAGTCAGGAGCCACTGCACACGTGAGCAAAGTTGTAACTCGGAGCACTGTAAGGTTTTAGTGCCCCCCATTTACTGCTCAGATGCTGTATCCCTTAAAGGAGCCTGGCTTAAAGGGAGGATTTTTCCAGCTGGGAAGCACAGACTCACATGCAGCAGCACTGCTCAGGCCAGCAGAGATGTGCAGTGATGCAAGACCAGGTTGGACAGGGCTTGGAGCACCCTGTTCTAGTGGAAGGTGTCCCTGCCTCTGGCAGAGCTTTGGAACTAAATGAGCTTTAAGGTTGCTTCCAACCCAAACCATTCCACGATTCATGACTGCCAGGCTGCATGGGTGACGAGGTCGGTGATGCTGTTACCCTTGTTGCTGCTGCCATGCCTTTGTCGTGTGCTCCAGCACCAGCCAGACCCTATCCCTTGCCAAGCCAGGGCTGGTAGGTTGTAGGGAAGAGGCAGGCGCATGGGGCAGGGTGGACAATGGTTTCTGCAGTGCGCTAGTCCATGTGTGTCCAGCCTGCTCCGTCTCAGTTACTGGATTTACATGTTCACCTCTCCTGTGGCACTGGGAGAGCTCCTGCATGGGTCCCTTGGCTTTGGCTGCAGCTGTGCTCCTGCAGGTTCTCCTCTGGCATCAATTGCAGGAGAGCGCAAAGCCTGCGCCCGAACCAGCTGCATCCTCGCAGTGACTCTCAGGTTCCCTTTGTGCTGTGGGGGCACAATAAGGAGCCTGTTCCCTGCTCCTCCACTCCCCCGTGCTGCCACAATGCACCCGGGTCCGGTGTCCATGCGGCTCCCGGAGCAGATCAATGGGGTTTGCAGGAAGCTTAACGCGCCGTGGCCGCACGCTGTGCAGCCTTCCAGGGCTGTCCCTCCTCCCCCTGCCCATCAGCTTTCTGCCCTCGGACCGGGGCTTTGGAAGCAAACTCTGACACATTCAATCATCTTTTCATAAGCTGACAGCTCACCGTGTGTGAAAGGCAGGCATAAAGTGCAGGAGACTTCCAGGTCCGGTGTGCACGCGAGGGTTGGGATGCTGCGAGCTGTCAGTGTCTGGAGTGGTACCGAGAATCAGGGTTTAGGAGTCGTGGGCTGTTGACTGGGGTTCAAACTGATCTGATGTTGTGTGTGGTGCACGAATTCCTGCACTGGTATTTCAGGATTCAGCTCCAGTCCAGCAAGACTGGGAAACCTCCCAGTACACTGAAACAAAGCTAGGAACATGTAGGGTTGTGACACAGGAAAGTCACTGTGCTCTCGCCCTGTGCCCTCACAAGGCAACTCTGTGACAGAAGAGGTCCATGGGGAAGGGGGGGGGCAACTCGAGTTGGGGCCCACCAAGCTTGGGGACCTTCTTTCTGAAGCCATCTCCTGTGATGTTTATTTGTGGTCTGAGCATCCTGATCAAGGAATTTCCTTTCTTGTGATCCTGGAGGTGCTTCTGTTTTCTCCTTCTCCTTCTCTGTCTGGCACATCCTGAAGCTGCTTCTGTCTCTTGGAGTACTTATGGGTCATTGCTTTGTCCCATCCATGCTTTGCAGTTTTCCTTCCCTGTGTCTGCTGATCCTTGCCAGGCTGTTCTGTCGGGAAAGTGGATGTTGGCATCTCCCTGTCCCAGAGAAGGAAGTGTTGGGAGGGAGAAGGGAATGTGCAGGGATCTGTAGGCTTCCCAGGAAGGATGCCTTTGCTCTGCCTGGTCCTTGCAGGGAAGACCTTCCTGGGAAAGCATGGATGTTTCCCCAGTTTAATGCTGGAGGTTAATAATAATCGCACCAGGCAGCACATCATTGCCCCCGTATCTGGTTGAGAGATTTACAACTGAAACTCGTGGCGGAGGAAGAAATTGCCTCAATCACTTGGAGTAATGGCACATGGAGAGGCACTTGGGCGTGACTGCTATTTAACACGAGAGCCCAGCTTGGCTTCATTTAACGTGCCGGTTCCTTTCTAATAAACACGTTACACTACAAGGTGGGGATTAACATCAGAAAAGTAAATAAATTGGAAACTGATGGGGAGGGAGAGATGGAGGGAAATGGAAGGTGCTTGGGGGGGGTGATGTGGGATTAACTCCTGTGCCGGGGGGTGGGGAATGACCCTACAGGCTGTGGCTTCCCCAGCAACGTGTGGGCACCTCTGGGGGCTGCAGGTGCTGGGCAGCTCTGTGAGCATCTCCCATGCAGAGCAGGACTGGTGCCCGAGCCTGGGAGGTGGCAGCTCTTCCCTTCTCAGGGACACTGAGGCAAGCAGCTTTTGGCTTGTGAATGCACCCAGGTCAGTCTGCTGCAGAGCAGGGTGTGGGTGCCTTGGCTGAGGCTCTGCAGGGAGGAGTGGGGCATTGATGGGGAAAAGGGGGCTGAGAGTTGAGGTCACGGGCAAGAGTTTTTGGCTTTTCTTGGTTTACATGTATTATGATCAATGCCGTCTTCCCAGTGAGACATCTCTGTGTGCACATGGGTTTGGGGGGCACTGTGTGAGTTCTGGTAGAATCTGGACTTGAGCATGGGCAGAGCCAGCATGGGCTGGGCAGAGGGGTCATGGGGAAGAGCCTCATGGTGCTCTGGGGAGCTCAGAGGCTTCCAGAGCCGGCTGTGGTGCAATGGAAATGGAGGTGGGCAAGGGAGGAAAGCCCTGAGAGAAGGGGGATCCCTCTGGCTTTGGCTGCCACCTGTCACCAGCTCTGCTGTCTTGCTTCACCTCTCAAAGCAAAGCAGCCTCTGCTCTCCAGGGAGGTCTCCAAAGGCATCGGCACACAGTGAACCTGGCATGGGAATGCAGGTTCCCTGCTTGGGGCAGACACGCTGCCCGGTGCCACTGCAGGAATTCAGTCTCTTAACCAGCCCAGTAGTTTTTACTGTATGTGTTAGAGTAACACAAAGTGCCACGCACCAGTTGACAGGGAGGGCTGGGGGGTTAATTTTCAGGATGCTGCCTGGGAATTTAGCCGTGGGATTTCCATTATTGCTAATGGGACTCACGCAGCTTAATTTCATGCGAGCTACGCTAAAAAAACACCCCTATCCGCCTGCAAAATCCCAGCCCTGAAATGGAGCCTTTCAGAAGTAGGAGGAGGGTAAACAACCACCTGAACCGGTGCCTCGCTATTCCCCCCCCCTTCCCCTGTTGCTCAGAGTTAGAAGTCAGGGAGGGGGAGGAATTCGAGCAGTCTGGGGCAATTCCCAGCCCAAGAAGCGCTGCCTGAACGTGCACCGCATCCCTGCTCTTGCCAATTACACCAGCGAGTTATAACCCCCAAAATATAAGGGTAGCGGCTGCCTCCCCTAGAGCACACCACGAGCATCTAACAGCCCCAGCAGCGCCGCCTTCCGTGGTGGGGCTGCCGTTATTAGGCTGTTCTCGTTAAATGACTGCTATCATCTGCTCCCAAAGTACATTAAATCCCATTATAATTATAAACACACTTCCCCATAACGTTCTCCTTAGATTACATTTGCGCTGCTTTACCCCAAGGGGATCTTTGTACTAATACCGTCCGTAGTTGTTGTTTTAGCTGACGACGCCGGGCCCGGCGCTGGCTGCGTTGAGCCGTGGTGCTGCTGGGGAGGGAGGGAGGAAGAGGTCTGTGTCGCTGCAGCCCTAAAAGCGATGTGAGGGGGTTAAGTGCTTCAGTGCTCCCCCTGGCATGGGGCATTTGTTGGCAGCATGGTGTCGTGGCTGGCATTACCCTTCCCCTTGTTTTGCTGCCATTACCAGTCTTTGCTGGTGGACCTCTGCTGCCCGACATGGGGTGTGGGGACCTGTGGGAACCCTGCATCAGTGCGGGGTACATGTTTCATCTGGGCTGCATGTGCCTTGCTGGGGTGATGTGTGCCTGGCACAGGGCATCTCATGGTGTTTTGTGGATGCTGGCAGCGTGGCCAGCGTTCCCTCTCCCATTGTTTGCTCCCTTTGGGAGCTGCTATTGCCAATCTTTGCCCGTCTCTCACCCTGGGTGCTGGAACCCTGCACACGGGTGATGCTGCCGTGGGGTCCGCAGCGGCTCAGGCGCCCCTTTGGGGTGACTTGTGCTGAGCCGAGCCCGCACCGCGGCCACCGATGGGACCCGCTGGGGCTGTGCCCCAGCCCCGGGTGCGCGGCGGCGGCGCCGGCTCCCCCCGCGGCCGCTGTTGTGTGGCGTGGGGGGGCCCGGGGGCAGCCTCTCCGCTCCGCTCGGTGTCGGCGGCGGCTCCTCCATGTTGGCTGCCGGCAGCGCTGTCCAAGCGCCGGTGCCGCCCCGCAAGGTGCCGGTGTGCGGGGCGGGGCCGGGGGGGGGCGCCCGCACGCAGGACCGGGCGGCGGCGGCGGGGGGGGGGGGGGGGCGGCGGGGGGCGGGGGCCGCCTGACGTGGTGCCGGGGCGGCCCGGGGGCCGGCGCCGCCGTGATTTGCTGCGCGGCGCGGCGAGCGGCGGCGGCGGCGATGAGAGCGGGCAGTGCGAACTGCGGGAGCAGCCGGCGGCCGCCGTGAGTGCGGGACCCCCCCCCGCGCCCGCCGTGCACCTGATGGGGCTGCGCGGCCGGGACGGGACGGGATGGGACGGGATGGGACGGGAAGGGCTGGGCTGGGTGCGAACGGACGGGACCGGACGGGAGGCGGCGGAGTCCGCGAGCGGCAGCGGTGGGGACGCGGCTCCCCGAGCCCGGAGAGAAAGTTTGCGGCGAGCGGCCGGCGGCTGCGAGCTGACGGCCTCCCCTCCGCTCCCCTCCGCTCCCCTCCCCTCCGCTCCCCTCTCCCCCCGGTGCTCCTCTTGTCCCCCTTCCCTCCCGTCCCTCCCTCCCGCTCCTCTCCGCTCCTTTCCCCCTCCGCCTTTTGTTTCCGCAGATAGCCGGCACACAAAGCTGGTCCCGCATTCGGCCGCCGCCGAGGCACCCTGATGAGCGAGCCCCGGGCGCGCCATGGATGTGACTAAGATGGGCACGATCCAGCTGCAGAACCCCTGCCACCCCACCGGGCTGCTGCACAAAGCCAACCAGATGCGCCTGGCGGGGACGCTGTGCGACGTGGTCATCATGGTGGACAGCCAGGAGTTCCACGCGCACCGGACGGTGCTGGCCTGCACTAGCAAGATGTTCGAGATCCTCTTCCACCGCAACAGCCAGCACTACACCCTGGACTTCCTCTCGCCAAAGACGTTCCAGCAGATCCTGGAGTATGCCTACACCGCCACCCTGCAGGCCAAGGTCGAAGACTTGGACGACCTGCTCTACGCCGCTGAGATCCTGGAGATTGAGTACCTGGAGGAGCAGTGCCTGAAGATCCTGGAGACCATCCAGGCCTCCGAGGACAATGACACCGAGGGCGCCGCTGCTGATGGAGGCACCGCCACTGAGGAAGAGGAGGAGAGGAAATCGAGGTACATCAAGGGCCTCTTCATCTCTAAGCCTGCCAACGAAGAGAGCGGCTACGCTGGGGTGGCCGGCCAGAGCCTGCCAGTGGCCACATCAGAGCAGAGCCCCACTGCCTCGTCTTCCTTCGGCCCCCTCTCGGCCATGAGCCCCACCAAGGCGGCGGTGGACAGCCTGATGACCATTGGGCAGTCCCTGCTGCAGGGCACGCTGCCGCCCACCGGCCCCGAGGACTCACGTCCCGCAGCCTCCCGCCGCCCCCCCGGCCTCACCGAGGCCAAAACCGAAGCGATGCAGGTGGACGACACCTCCGGCCGTGACAGCCCCCGGGCGGCCGAGTCCGGTGCCTCTGGTGGGGAGAAGCCCGATGAGAAGGGCAAGGACGGGCCTGGCACCCCAACCCGTGGCAGCGTCATCACCAGTGCCCGTGAACTGCACTATGCCCGTGAGGAGGGCACCGAGCTGCCCCCCGAGCCCGGCCAGGGGCTGCCGATGGGGCCGGAGCCATCTGCTGCTGCCCAGGGCGAGAAGCCGCTGGGCATCTACTCTCTGCTGCCGAACCACAAGACTGAGCCGGTGCTCGGTGTGCCACCCGCCGTGGCATCTGCCCTGCACGTGCAGCCAGCCCTGGCTGTCTCTATGGACTTCAGTGCCTATGGGGGGCTGCTGCCCCAGGGCTTTATCCAGCGGGAGCTGTTCAGCAAGCTGGGGGAGCTGGCAGCCGGCATGAAGACAGAGAGCAGAGCCCTGGGTGAGCAGTGCAGTGTGTGCGGAGCAGAGCTGCCGGACAACGAGACCCTCGAGCAGCACCGGTGAGTGCCCAAGCCACGATGCTGCCTCTGTGCTGGGTGGGAGGGAGGGGGCTTGCTTTGGGGTTGGGTTTCTGGATGGGTATCGTGTGTGCCAGTGCAAAGTTCTTGCCATGTACTCAAAACCGTCCTCGCAGGGACAGATGTTGCAACTGTCCCACATCCAGCAGCTGTGCCAGAAGGTTCTTTCTAGCAAGCACTGGTCGGGAGGGCAGCCTGGACGGGGCTTTGCTGTAGGTGTTTCCCACTAGCATGAACCCCAGTGGTTTCCCTGGCCAGCATCTGCTAAATGGTTCATGTTTGCTGCCCTTTGAGTTCAGGGATCTGTGTGTGAAGGGATGCTGTGGGGTTGGGCAGTCCTCGCTCACCCACTACCGAGAGCCAATCCCTCCTGCGCCATCACCATTGCATCCGTGTGGGGCTGGGAGGGAAAGACTGGTGGGATCCCTGTGCCTGGCTGCAGCGGTGATGTTTGGGATGGCTGCGTGCAGCGCCCTGTTCCCTGCGGTTCCGTGCTGGTTGGCTCGGGGATGTTTGCACTTTGCACGAAGTAGTGTGTGGGTCAGGGTGGGGAGCGCAGTGGGTCCAGCACTGCAGGCACTGGTTCAGGGTTGAACCTCCGGTGGCTGTGGGTGTGATTTCAGGGCTCCCCTGCTTGCATTGGGGGGGTCTTTGTGCTCACCCACACCTCAGGACCTGCTGCGGGTGGGAGTGCAGTGGTGGCTGTCGGTGGCTTGTGAGTTCAGTGCTCTCCTGTTTGCTGCTTCCCGATCGCGGCAGCAGGGACCGAGCTCCTTCCCAGATTTGCCTGGGGAATGGAGCCACGTTGATCACAGCACCTAAATCGGCATCACTGGTCAGCCCCCTTGGTGTGGGCATGCTTCAGTGAGCACTGTGCAGTGCTGGCCCCAGCACGGCTGCAGCCCCGCAGCAGGACAGCAGTGTTCTGCCTGGAGAACGGCAGCACCGAGCGGTGCCAGAGCCGCTCGCAGCTTCCCCTTGCTCTGCACCCTGTTAGGTTTTTAATGAATCAACAGGTTCATTAGTCCGATGCCCATAACACGCTCCGGGGATGGCGGTGCTGCCGCAGGCTCGCTGCCTGCGTGCGGGGCAGGAGGCACTGGAGCTGTGTCGGGTGCCAGAGCAGCAGCTCCCCGCGTGTTCAGCCCATGATGTTTGCAGTGTGGGGCACAGCCGCTGAGCGCCGGCAGCATCGCTCCTCAGTCTGGAGCTGCCGTACACACCATGGGAGCAGCCCTGGCCCCTGTGGGTGCTCAGCTCCTTTCTGCTTTGTTCCCTCACCTCGCAAGCAGGGAGCCGGTGCTGGGGCCGGTTGGTGTGCCTGGAGCTGCCCCGGTGCAGCTCTTGGCCGTGCCGTGCGGTGATGCAGACCGAACGTCACTGGAGGAGAGCTGCAGTGAGGGCTCAGGGAGAATGTTAACGTGCCTTTCTGCCACATCTCACTTCCCTCTGAGCCGGAGAGCAGGGACTGACACAGCTGCAGGGGTCTGCTCCGAGGCAGGGTGGGCTGGAAGGATGGATCCTTCCCCACACACAAGGTTGGGAGATGGGGGGCACGGCCCAGGCTGTCCAGTGCAGCAGCCCCTGTGTCAGTGCCTCCTGAGCTTGGCTCGTTCTGACAAGTACGGCCAGGGCCACAGCTTATTTCTTGTTTACTCCTGATGGTTATCAGGAGGCTGGGTACGCGCTGTGCTCCCATGGGCTGACCCCAGCACCGCGCTGAGTGAAGCCTCGAAGGCAACTGCTTCAGCCAGAGCCTGGCTCCGCTCGCCCGTTCCTGCTGTCACAGATGAGCTGGTGCTGGCCAACTTTGCAGGGAGAGCCAAATCCTTTGAGCCATTTTTAAACTGCTCCGTAAGACCATCCATGTTGAAAGGCATTGAGCAACGGTGAGATGAGCTCACTGCCCCTGTCCTCCCCTCAAGTCTAAATCCAGGCAGTCTGTGTGCGGATGGGGTCTCATGTGGCTTTTTTATAGTGTTTGCTTTCTAGTACGTTGTGAAAATTACCATTTAGGGAGGATTTGTGGGATCCTATTGTGTTCCTGGAGCTGTTAAACAGCTTCTGAGCTGGACTGGGATCTGTAAGTCCCTGCTGGAGCGGTTCTGGTGGTGGCAGCAGCTGCACTGTGCTGGCTACAGGCGCCTGCTCACCCCAGTGCCTGGCGGTGAGGTGGTCTGGGGGAGCCTGTGTGCTGCACTGGGGCCCTGGCACCCCCTCCCTGGGCTGCCTGGTGGCAGGGGCAGGATGTGCTGGGGACACCACAGTGTCGCTCGTTGAGCAGTGGCTTTCGCTGACCTCCTTCTGCTGTGCATTCGCTGCTGTGGTTTTGCTCTGTGATGCTGAGGAGAGCACGAGGTGCCCAGAGCTGAGCTGTTCCCAGCTGCTGGGGGGGGACCATGCAGCACCATAGGATGCTCGCCTGCCTGGTGCTCTGCTCCCGTGTGCTGAGCCCCAGCAGGTGACAGGCAAAGTCCCCCCAAGCTGCTGCCACTCTCGGCACTGAGCTCAGTGAGTCAACGTGCACCGTGCCTGTTTACATCGTGCAGGCGAGCGTATACATATGGTGGGTCTGTTTGTTTACACACACACATGCCTAGATAAGGGTAAATATATATGTTTAGAGTCTTGGAGCCTTCTGAGTGCTGTTCCCTCTTCACTGGTATGGGAAGTGCACACATGAATGAGGGGAGCAGGGGGCTGAGCTGGCCTTTCACCAGCTTTGGCAAGCATGGGGGGTGCTCACCCCAGTGATGGAGGGGACCTGAGGGACATGGTCTGCCCCATCACCATGCAGGAGCACAGCTCCACAGCCACCCTTGGCTCGTGGCAGCATTGTCTGTCCCGTGGCACACCACATGGGTGAGTTGAGGGGGCCAAAGTGTGACCTTTTGGTGGCCAAGTGGCTGCAAGCCACGGCGCTGGCTCTCACTGGGGCTTTCAGGTCCCTGAATGCACTGAGTGCTGCATGGTCCCTGTTTCTTCCTCACCGAGCTTATGATTTTGAGTAATCGAGTGTATATTGAGTGGGCAACTCTTTAATTTTTTTAATAAAAGATTTCCTTTTAGGTTCAGCAAAGTTCAAACTTAATCTAATGTTAGCATCGATCGCTGCTTCTAATTGCAGGCAAAAAAGCCATAGTACAGCAGCCCTTTTTGGGCCTGTTTGTGTGAAGGGAAACCACCCGAGCTGTGGCGCGAGTGCCGCACTGAGCCCACAGTAATTTGTCATTGGGATGTCAAATACCTTAAAACTTTACAAAAGGCATGGTTTTATTTTTAATGTCAATAGGAAAGGATGGGGATGTGGTTCAGTTGGGTTCATTAGTGCATGCTGAGCATCCACAGCCCCATTATACAGAGGTGTCTACCCACTATGGTGATGAGCTTGCTGGCAGCCTTTGCCACATGTGTCTGGATGGAGATGCTCGGCTGGAAAATGAAAGTGCTTTGTGACCATGGTCCTGGTGGAGGCTGCAAATGCTCACTGTGGAGTGGTTTGGGCCAGGAGGTGCCTGTTCTCGCTCTTGGTTTTGGGTCTGAATTTTGCATTTTGAGGCTATATGGCTGAGCTATTGCTTAAAAGACAGTGCTAAGGGTAGGAGTGAGGGGGCTTTGCTCTTCCACCGTGGCTGCTGGCAGCCACAGCACCCCAAAATGCACATTTCTGTCCTCTTGTCCTGTTTCTGAAGTGCCAAGGAGCAACAGATCTATCCAGCTGCTACCAGCAGGACCAGGAGTTGATGTTCCCATTGGTCCAAAGTATTCCTGCTTGGGGAACCCACAGCTTCCCGTGGGATCCTGCAGTCTCCGTGGTGTGTAGCTGGTCAGTCTGCCATCCACACAGAGCTATACGTTAACACCAGAGCAAACCTGAAGTAGCCACATAGGAAAACATTCTGGCATTTGGCTCTTCCCTCACCAGCCTCGCTGCCTGGATTAGCTGAGCCTCATGCTCCTAATGCCATTAGGCACGTTGGCACTGCTCGGCGTGGCACAGTGAGAAACAGATGCAGTATACCATTAAGGCAATAAACGTGATAAATCGGATCCCAAGTGCTTTGTGAGATGTTATTAGTGTTCATTTTGGTCGCCTGGTACAGTAGTTGTTTTTTATTTTATTTTAAGCATTCGGCGATTTATGTCACATTGCGGCCGAAACTTGAAATAAGGAGGAAAAAGGATGGGGGGAGGGAGGGAAAACCCGAACCAGAGCCCCCCAAACTCTGCCCGTGATTACTTCCAGAGTCCGAGGATGACTTGGCAGCTCTTGTTTCTTGCTGATGGGCCTTATTAGCAGCACCTGGCATCATAAGGGGCTAATGGAAACCAGCGTTGCTGCTGCCTGGCCGCTGCCGCACGGCGCGGGGCGAGGAAGCTCTTATTAGCTTTATGGGCAGGGGGACGTGCCCCGCTCAGGAAATGAATGTTGCAGCTAAGGTCCGCGGCGCTGACCCCGAGCGTGTAACCTGTGAGCGCGGCCGAGACCCCGCTCAGGATGCTTGGGATTTCGGGGGCTCTCTGGTTCTTGTCATAGGCAGAGGGGGAATACAGCAGGCTATGGGCAGCCTTGAACTTTTGATTTATTCAGTGGGGGACTTAACCGTTTCCATACTTGGCTCCTGGTGCGGAGGGGGAAAAGCTCCCTTGGCTTCCGTGTTATTCCATCAATTATCCTGCATTGGTTTAGCTGTGTGTGTGATGCTCTTTAAAGCAAACCCCTGAGAGTCCCATCATAGAAAACATCAGTGTTATATGTTTTAGTTCTATTTCCCCTTGCCCAGTGATGACTTCTGTGTGTTCCTTCCTGCCAGCGATGCCTGGTGGTGTTCTGATGCCTTGTGGCTCACTGATGGCAGAGGGGCTTCCAGGGAAGGGGCAGTGGGGATGCTGCTGCTTCCTGGAGCCCAGGGCAGGCAGATCTGCACCAGCTGATCCCCATCGGCTGCAAGATGGGACCCTGATGCATAAAACCTGCCTGCCTGAGGGCTGTTTGCCTGGAGCATGCTCCTTGGCATTGCCTGCAGCAGGTCGATCAGCTTTGTGGAGCCTTTTCAGTTCTGGTTACAACTCACAGAGTGATGCTGGTTAAAAAGGTGCTCACTGGCTGCGCAGGGGGGACCCTCGGGGAGCCTGTGCTGGTTCAGGGGTGACGCTATTGGCTCTTCCTTTCCTTTCCCCATGGAAGCAGTGCGGAGCAGCCCGGGTAGTTCGTGATGGAGCATCCCTGCATCCTTCCCCACAGGGCTGGCTCTTTAGTTACACCGGTGCGTAAATCTGTTTTCCTTGCACGGAGTAAAATGATCTGCATTTTCCTTTTTGCTCACAATTAGCAGGATTTTTCTTTTACCCCCTCCCCCCCCCAGGCTTGACAGCTTCAAGAGAGGCTTTAAATGAGTAATTACTAAATATTTCCCGGCAGCCAAACACGGGGCCATGGCATCTCCTGTTGCAAAAGTGAAAAATATTTCTGTTTGCAGTTAATTTTAGTGGCAGGCAGATCATGTTAACTGGGTGTAATTGCTTCCAGATATGGCAGAGGGTTTTGTGTGTTGGGATGAAGGGTCTGGTAAGTGCTCACTTCCTGTGTAAATTAGCCTATTCCATTCATTCCTCCTCACCCGGCAGTCCTGGCTTGTGTCACTCTGCCTGCGAGGGGGTTTTTCCCCCTGCCCCGTGTTCAGTGCTTTATGGAGGGTTCAGCCCTTTGCTGGGCATTGCTCCCTCCTGCGCCATCACAGGCATCGGCAGGCGGCGGTTGATGGGAGATGCCAATGCAGGCAGCAGCATCCTCCACCTCCTGTTCGGCTTTGCCAGGCTGGGATTGTGCTGCAGCCTTGGTAGAGACCAGCAGCTGCAAAGCAGCCGTTCAATGGGTAGCAAGGAGGGTGGCACATAGGGAGATTCAGATGGGAGAGGTTGGTGTAGGATGAGGGATGCAGCAGGGTTCGTGCATCCCTTTGACCGAATGCAAACAAGGCAGGCGGATCTGTGTGTGGTTGTGCACCTTCTCATATGGTTTATGAGCTTCCAGTGCAGTCGTGACTCTACTGCCCAGGCTCGAGCTTGCTTGTCGAGACCTGCCTCGGGGTGTTGAGGAACACTGTGTGCCTATTTGTTCTGGATCATCTTTATCTAAGCCAAAACGTGCCCGGAACGCGTGGCGTGGGTTTGAGCACTGGTTTGTGCTCGCGGTGTTTTGGGTGCCATGGGGGGCAGCCGGTCCCTTTGCGAGGGCAGGATGTGCTGTTGGACCACATGCTGCAATGAGTGAAGGTGGATTCCTCTTTCTGCCTGGTCGCTGTGCAGCTGAAGGAGGGAGCTTTGCTGTATGTACCATTTGGGTTGAGGAGCGAGCCTTGCAGCCCAGGCACTTGTGCTGGCTAGGGGCCAGGGCCGCCTGTATCATTTTCGCTGTAGTGTTCTTAACTGATTTTAAGTAGATTATGGCTGGATACACTCCCCGCTGGGCTGGTGTAGTTTTCCACCGGCCTTTGCCGTGTCGTTGCTGTTTTATTGGCACGTTTTTAGCAAACAAGTCAGTGATATGCAATTGAGGAAATACCTCTCCACGTAGGCACGAGCTCTGTAAGGCGCACTGAGCCTCGCTAGAGCCACCCTCCATAAATCAGCGTTAAACACCCTGCTTTGTTGCTGGTGTCAGCGCGGGAGATGGGCTGGTTATCGGCGTGTATCAGCCGTGCTGATAACCCCGTGCTCTGTTGAGTGCTGTGCGAGGAGCGGCTGCCTTGCTGTACACCGTGTGCAAGGCATTGTGCCGGGGAGCACTGTTGGGTCCCAGCACGTGTAATGGGCTATGGCACTTGTGGTAGGTGCCAAGGAGAGGACTCTACATCCCCTCAACAAAACACACCTCTATCCCCCTGCAGCTGCAGCTTGCAGTGGGGAGGAGGAGGTCTGTTTTCACCTTGGTGACCTATAATGAAGGCAAACATCAACTGAGCGGAAAAGCAAAGAGAAACTCAAAACAACCCCACAAAACACCAGATCATTTCCATCATCTCATGCTCATGAGGTTGGGAAGAGCACAAAGGTGGGTGCAGGGTCCCTGCTGGCACTGCCACTGGCTTTCATGTGAGATAACCATGTGATGCCACCAGCTCCAAGCCAGTTTTCCTGCAGAAAGGCAATGGGAAGCCACCCACCAGGCTGTCGGCATCGTGCCCCTCAGCTGGCACAGCCGACCCTGGCATGGCAGATGTCCTCATGCCCAATGCTGGGGCTCTGCGAAGGCTACAAATGGTTTCCCATTGCTGAGGGCCTGTGTTGATTTTTAAGTGGAATTACTTAAAATGAGAGGCTTGTCTAAAGGCACAGTGCAGTTAACGTGTAGGGATCTAAAACAAACACATCACTTTCACCTGTCATTGAACTTTGATTCAGATTCACATCTGGGCGCCAGGTACTACACCAGTTACAACCCACATGCTGTTTGCAGCCCCATCACAACTGTTGAAAGTGCTTTTATCCTCTTGCTGCCAAGTTTGGGGACAGGGCTGAGCTTTGTGTGCTTTGCCCTTTGTCACCTTCCCTTGTTCTTTTCCCCACGCATTATTTATAGTAAATCATATTAAAAGGAGTGCTAGGGAGGAAGCGTGATTCATCCCCCTGAAACCAGTGCTGACATAAATCAAGGCAAAGAGCTTACTACAATTTTTATTATGGTATTTAGGAACAGGTTGCACTAATTCTGGCGTGCGCAGACCAAACGCATGAGACCTGCTACTCAGAAATGCCATTTTACCACAGCACATCAAAAAGTCCAACTAGACACATTCAGTGCTCTTGGAAGAGCACACACGTGGCAGCATGAGGATTTTGGGCCAGCTCATCCAGGTCAGTCTGTTGGCTTTGCTGGGACCTGCTGTGGTGCAGGAGCAGGGACAGCTGTGATTCAGGCATCCTCATTGCTGGGATACATTGTGGGTCTGGAGCAAGATGCTTGAGGGGGTCCAGAGAAGGGCCTCCTGCTGGGGGCACAGCAGCCAGGGGATGTGCAGTGGGGATGCTGGGTGCAGGCAGAGCCAGCAACCGGCTCACAAATGGTGTGAATTCGGGCTGGCTGCGTGTGAATTCACTTCACCGTCAGCGCGGCGCAGCCAGCACCGGTGATGGATCTTATCTCCGGCTGGGCACGGGCTGCGGTCGCAGCCTCTGCGCAACACACACAAACTGCCTTGGCGTGGGAGAGATAAGGCACAGGCTTTGTGCACCGCCTGAGCCTCGCCGGCCCCATCCACCCGTGCCGGCACCGGTGCACCATCCTGCTCACATCACACTGCGGTCATGGTGCCACAGCATTGCCAGCACCGGGGCAGGTCCTCCCTGCTGGTGGAACAAGGCAAGCCCGGTGCACCGCAGCGTGGGGTGGTCGGGGGGTGCATGTGGGGGCCCCTTTCTGTGCAGCGGTGCAGGGCTCTGAGCAGAAACCCCCGTACCTCCCGTGGGTGCTCTGCTGGTTTCACCACTACCGCAGTGATTTCCTCTTCTCTTTCTTCCTTCCCCCTGCTCATAGAAAACATTCCAAGTGCCAAGAGCAGGCGGGAGGGGAGGGCCCCTCTGCGAACAAGGTGCTGTAGTGTGCAATGCTCCCGCTTGGCTTGTATGTGGGTTACTTTGCATGGGCAGAGCCCTTCCTTCCGGCACGAATCTTCCTCGGGAGCATCTTGACTTAGGTGAAAACTTTACCTTGATAAAAAGCCCAAAGGATTTGTTGGTTTGCTTCCCTGTGTCCTCTTGCTCTCAGGGGGAGGGATGGGGAAGAACCATTCGGGCTTTCCCACACCTTCTGGTTCAATGCTGCACTGGCTGAAGGGCAGCACTTGGTTGGGGTTTTCTGGGGAGATTTGGGCTTTGCATTGCTAGGGGCTGCTGGTAACATCACGTGTAGGGCAGGGGCTGTGGGAAATGGGTGTTGTGGTGGGAACTGGGCCACCAGCAGCTCCCAGGGGCAGATTGCTCAGTCAGTGGCACCGGAGCAGGGCAATGCTGGGGCTGCCCATGCCCTGCCCTGGCCTTGGGAGCTGTGGAGCAGCACCAGGACCTCGAGATGCAGAGGCGATCGCTTGTATTGATTTCTGGCTTATCTGACCCTTTAGCTGGAGGCAGCTCTTCCCTCAACGTCTAACCAAACATAACTTAAAGCAGCCCAGGAATGTATATCATCCTCCTTCGCCTCATCAGGGCTGGCCAATGATTATTTAGCAGGGTGGGAGTTGCTGCGGGCTGCCCCGGAGCAGAGCGGGTGCAGTGGTGCATGTGGATGGTGGGTTGTGTGCCACCGGTGCAGGCATCGCTCTGCAAGAGCCAGGAGGATTGCTCCTGTTGGACCTTGCCATTGGGAGAGGGACTCATCCAGCATGTGAGTACGGAGGACTGTGGGTGCCTGTGTGCCAGAGCCTGTTTGCTCACTGCCCTGCAACGGGTGTGCACCGTGGACTGGGAACTGTTTCCTTTCCTTCTCTCCTGCTTTATTTGGTTGGGTGTTTGATGCCACCCACAAATACAGTTGGTGGTGGCTGATAAGGATCGCTGACCTAGGCAAGTGATGGGCACTTTCTGCCTGCTAAAGTTAAAGCAACCCACAACTCATTGTGTTTGTATGGCCGGGGTGGTGGTCTCTGGGGCTGGTTGGGCCCAGGCACCAGTCCTCAGCACTGCAGCTTCTTGTGTGGATGTGCCACAAGTAGGGTTTGCATCCTCAGTGTGCCTATGGATGAGTGTTTTTCAGTCCATGGGACTGAGCCCTTTGAGCTTTGGTGCGGGGCAGTGATTTTCCACCTGACCAAAAGGATGACATGTGTGTGCAAGCAGGATTTCTTGTGCAGAGTCATGCTTTGCCATAACCCACTGTGGGAAGGGGGATGCTCCTCATGGCGTTTCACCAGCATGTGCCGTCCACTGTCTCCTGCTGCTGCCAGTGGGGTTTGGGGGTTTCAGTTCCTCCTCGCTGGGTGTAACACACACAAACCCATCCTTGCACAGGCCTTTGTGCTGCGACAGCTCACGCGGAAACCACGTTTTCCGCATAAGTAAGCGGAGGGCGAGAGAAGCAACAGCAGTGACAAGGCCAGAGCCAGGCAGGGGCGAGCAGACAAAGAGTGGCCGGACACAGCCAGGCATCCCCGG